>NW_024104543.1:3600000-3915366 GCF_003945595.2 Pipra filicauda
TTAGATGACATGATGCTGACTAAACTGTAGCAATTCCTTAGTAACAGCAAAAAAATTGCTCTGATGCATCCCTAGTTAAGAAATATTGCTCTTGCACTTTGACAAGTATGCAGCTTCTTCAAAAACATGTTAGCTTGCAGTTTTGGACCACATTGTTGCTTTTCCACTGGCTCATCTTCAAAAAAGAGGTGAACCAATGCTGAAATGAAACAAAATTATAGCAATGGTGACAGTTATAAGCAACTCAGATAATACACTAGCTTACCTTTTACAATTGTCCATTAAAACACAAACCTTGCTAACATCAGCAAGGCAAATGAATTCTCAAAGAAATCAGCTTATTAAAATTAAGCCTGTATAACTTCTATTAACACGCATCTCAGTGTCTCAAGGATGCATCCAATGCAACACTTCTAAGAGAAGACAATAACTTAAGATCATATTACAATATCAAGGGCTTTCTTAGACATATCTATCCTGTGCAAAATAACAATGTAGCTTTCAGAAGGATACTCAACATGCTTTTTTATCTACCAACAAAATTAATACGTGATTCTATTTTAGTTCCTACAAACAACTGAAGTCCATGCAACAGCAATTTTGCATGTTTGCTTATCTAGACAAAATGGAAACTAGCTCACAGAACTCTAGTAAATGTAAGAAGAGGCAGAGAGAGTTAAAAAAAAAAGGAAAAAAGAAGACAATACAAGATTCTGGAATAATACAGAAAAATGCTTTTGCTTCATATAGAGGTGAGTGCGCTGCACTGTGGAGTCAAGACACTTTCCTTGTGTAATGAGCTGTAAGCACATAAGCAAGGATATGGGTGTTTTCTCTTTGCTTTTTCATATCCAAGTTATAATTCAAACTGTACTGAGAAATTACAGATTATTTGTTGATTTTTTACTTTGCTTTAGCAAACTGCCATCTTTGATTTTTTCAAGCTAAGTTACTTGCCAGTCACTGTCACCGAGTATTACAGAAAAAAACATCCAAGAAAAGATCCTTCAGAGGTCAAGCATGTCCTAGTATTAGAATTTCAGAATGGCACTAAGGGCTTTTAAGAAGGAGATTCTCAGATCTGCTTTTAGAAGCATAGAGAGATGTAGGGAGAAAAGACACAAAAATAAAATTCTTAATTTAAAAGAACCTAACATATGAAGTACAATTGACCACTAACCATTATTAACTTGTAAGGATCACCTGCTATTGGATGAGTAGGTGGAGCTCTCCTTGATGTACAGATGTGATGAACGGTTGGTTTGAACTCTCAGTGAAATGACATATCATGTTGCTAATTTAGAGGGACTAGAAAAATCACTCTAAAGTTTTCACTAATGCATGATTTACAGGACATACGAAGTAAATGAGGGTGCTATTCTGTCTTTGGCTTAACCAGTTACACACAACCTACCCTTGCACACAAACTTGTTCTTTGTTGAGAAGTAGGCTTACAATGACTCCCATGTAATTTAGGCTCTCATGTAAACAAATTCAGTTGTTACAGAGATCGCTCACTTAAAAAAAAAAAGTTAGCAGTGCCAACGTTTTTCTGTCTTAATCTGCAGGCACTCTAGAATGACAAAGAAACGTGTACTGCTGAAAGCTGGACTCCTTTCCCAGAATTTCAATATTTATATATATTAGGTTCATTCTCCCAACATCCGAGCGAAGAAGGGAGATCCTTCAGTTTTGACTCACCAAGGCCAAAACAAACAGCAACATTCAATCAGTGTCTAGATAGGTAGGTATTTGTGCCCAAATCCCATTAACTGGCTCCAGGGGAGACTTTAGAAGTCCAGAAGGCAGTATGATCTTGTTTCTTCAACCAAGTGTCATATGCAGATATAGAGAAGAGGCAAGAATTGCTGCCTACAACAGGAAGAGCTCCCATTTTATGTGTGTTCTTCTAGAGGTATGCACCAAAGAGCTGTGGACACTGCAAGAATGAATAGATGAATGTTCTGCAATCTGTGCTAGCATTTCAGAGAGGTTTTAAAGCATTCCAATACCCCCCCAGGAACCTTGCACAAGGGCATTAATACTGATGACAAAATAGACTTTTCAAGGACTCCGAGTAATTTATTTCACAACAGCTTTACCCCAACCCTTTTGCTTAGTGCTCCATACCGAACTACTGCTCTACGACTGAAGTACAGGAGGCACAAACAATTCACAAAGACCTGTGCCTTTCCAGATCACCGTTCAATCTCTCTTGGCATTCATGACCTACTGTCCTCTCTCTTGCAGATCCTCAGTCTGGAAAACTGCTATTCGACTGGGACGCTCCCACCCCAGCCAGGAAGGAGGCTCCGCTGCCAGCAGCTCCAGGAGAGCGGCACAGCCCCGGCAGCCCCAACCAGGTGCCCTCGGCGGGGCTGCGGGCAGCCAATGACAGCGGCGACCCCGCTCGGCCGGGGAGGAGCAGGAAGCGAGCGCGGAGCTGCTCCCGGCCGCTGCTCCGGCCACCCTCCCCCGACACACCCTCTCGGCAGCGTCAGGGGTACCGGGCCGGCCCGCCGGCCCCCGCCCGCGGGGGGACGCCCCGATCTGCCGCCGGCGGGGGCAGCGGGGGCCCGGCCGGGGCGGCCCCTCCCCCGCGTTACCTTCTCGGTACTTCTTGCGCAGTCGCCGGTGGACGCTCTTCACCACCCCGGACAGCTTCTCCTGCTCCAGCTTCCGCTCCTGCTCCGGGGGCGGCGGCGGAGCGGCGGCGGCCCCGCCGGGCCGGGGCCGGGGCTGCGGAACGGCCTCCATGGTGTTCCCGCTGCTCCGCCGCGCACGGCCCGGCCGAGGGGGGCGTGAGCTGTGCCGGGCTGTGCCGGCCGGGCATGCGCGCCGCCCGCCGCTCGGCCTGCCGGGACAGGGAGTCCGGCGGGGTGATGCTCCCGCCGCAGCCGCCGGCCGCATCCTCGGGCTACTTGCGGTCCCTCGTCCTGGAAGGCGCGGGGCTGGCCAGACCCCCAGGTGTGGGCTGGGTTACTGCCAGCAAAACTTCCCACGCTCCACATCTGGAGCGAGTCACTGCGGTGATCGGTAAACCAGCGGGAGAAATGAGGGAGAAAATACCCTAAGGGGCCGGGGGGCAATGCAACTTCCCCCCCTCCCCTCCGTGCATTACCCCAGTTCGCATCCTTCCCAAGAGGTCCCCGTAGCAGATCCGTCTGTGGGTTCCTCTGACACAGGGGGGCAAAACCTATTCCCCACTTACAAAAGACCTTGCGGAAAAAAACTGAATTCAAAATACCCTCACGCAAACCTGAGCAGGTTGATGTTCGTGGTGTGGGTGCGGGCACTTGAAGAGCACAGTTTTGTACAGGCTTTTTTATGTCTTCGTGGAGCTGCCGGGCCCGTTTTTCAGCAGAGCACAGTTTGTGACATTTATTTGGGTGGAAATACGCTGCTGGAGCAGGACCAACACCTGCAGCCAGCGAAACTGCACCTTACAGGGGAAAACCTTTGTCTGCAGATCTCTGTGCCCAGCTTCAACCTTTCCCCAAACCCAAAGTACTTCAGCTCTCTCTGTCATTATTGGAAATAGGGTAGACAAAATCATTCGTCACAAGATCATGGCAGTGAAGTCTGCCATGAAGGTGCTTCCTTGTTTGCTTTGGCCAGAAGCAGCTAATTGTCTTTTCTGAAGATGTTAAAAAATATGAAGGAGGTAATTGCGGCTACAATGAAATCGGTCACAAATCTGACGTGAGTTAAGATTTCACCCTGATGAGAAGTCAGTGACACGTACAATTTTATGCAATGGGGTGTATATCAGGTCCGCATCAGATAGTCCTGCCAAAAAGATTTTGCAGCTAATCACAGAACATGGTGGTTTTCTGCTTTTCTGATGAAATTCTGTTCAAGGTGGAATTGTCAAGGCAAAACACTAATGTCCAAAGAAAAGTTTTTCATTGTTATTGACTGCAAAAACATCCCCTTTTCACCTGACTCTGAGCTAGGTGGGCAGATACTGCATCTCATCCATCACCCTGAAGTGCCCACGTAATGCTCGAAGGTCCAACGTTTTCAGTGCTTATATTTCTCAGAAAGTGCTTAAAAAACTTCAGCATAGTTTGAATCTTCCATCCTTATGTTTACATGTTATTATGTATTTTATTGTCAGAGTATTTCCATTTGGTTTGGTTTGGGGTTTTGTTGTTTTGTTTGTTTGTTTGTTTGTTTACTCAAAATACAGGGCAATGATGGAAGGAGAATTTAAATTTTTGCTACTGACATCAGCATTAAGAAAGGAAAGTTCAGTGTACTGTTTGAGTTATTCTTTAGCTACATTTTTCTTTTAGTTTTGAAACAGAAATAACTGATGATGAAATAACTGATGTTAATGAAAAAAATATCAGTATATATTAATTCTACTTTGACGTGGAAAACATCCAAAAGTCATCTTCTGATATGGGTTATTGTATTCCATATTCACCAAACTAGTTCAGGAAGTTAAATCTGAATTAGAAATAAAGCTTGGTGCTGGGGTTAATGATAGCTTTCTGAAATATTTTTATTTCTAGTTTTATATGTGAGTCCACATAAGAAGGATTAAGATGGTGTAAAAAGAGATTACAATGATAGTCACTAGGAACATTTCAGTTAATGGGGAGCCTACACGATGGTTAATGTTCTTTACATTTTCACATTATGTAGGATTTGAGGAAGCAGAGAATGAAGAGGAAATGCATGAGCCAGTCTTCTGCATGTGGCATGATACTTGGGAGAGCACTGAGGGAGGCTTCTCAGAAGAGTAGGGGTACCAGAGCGACAGAAAAGAGATGGAGGCATTTGGAGGATGCCTAACAGATACTGCTGTGGCATCAACACCCCCAGTCATGAGCCTCCAAACTTGGAAATGTAGGTTATCCAGTCAAAATATGAGTGTGTCTGTGGTTTGGAAAATCAGAAATCTAATTGTAGAACTGAAGAGCTGGGGGGAAATTGTACTTATGTGAACTATTCTCTCTCAGAATAATAAGTTACTATTTGAATGAGGTTATCATTGTGGATTTTCAGTTCTCAGGAGTTCTTTCTAAAACTAACAAAGTGGTTTTAAATACAAAGTAGCTTTAATTAATCACAATTATTTCAAAATGTATAGTATTAATATTAGCCATACTTTGTTACTGTGATTTTTCAGTGTACAATTTTATGTGACTATCCCTTTTTAATATGTTATTTTATAGTTTCAATATTTTGATTATTTTCTGATATTTTAGAAATATGTCAACAAATGAAAGAATTCAACTCTGTGCCTGCACAGACAACTTTCATATGTAGAGATACAAGCTATTACTAAAAAATAGGAAGTAGAGAAGTATCTAATTTTTAGCATAAGTGGTTTTATATGAAAATAGACCAAGATATAAAATTTATTCTCCCTTCTTAAAAAACTAACTTAGAAGTTTGCTTTCAATAAGCAAGTTTAGTTTCAATAAGCATTTTCATTCTCTTTACGAGAATGAAAATGAAAGAATACCTGAGGAAGAGGCTTTATGCTCACAGGATACACAGATACTTTCCTCAGAATACGTGATGAAAGTTGGGTCCCAAAATGCAAAGTGATTGAAGGAGGTGCTTTGCCTAAGTGCTGTATGGAGATATCAGTGGGTAATGGAATGGGCCATTAAAGCAGGACCAGTTCTGTCAGGCCAGATGGAACTGATGTTCCGGTGCTCTGTCGAGCTGGAGAAAAAACATGTGTGATCTGTACATTTCTTGAACATGGTACAGGAAAATGAAGATGAACATAAATCTTGTGTTTGTCCCTAAGGCACGAGAGTAGAATGATCAATAAGGATATCCAAGGTGATAAAGACAATATATATATATAAATATAAAACAATACCTGCGTCCTGATAGGGATGATGGAGTTTGACTATCTGAAAAAGAATAGTTTGTAGCAGCTGGTCTTACTACCTTGAATGTAGAAAATGGATGAATGGATGAATGATCCTCTGTGTATTAGTTACTTTCTAAATAAATAAATAAATAAATAAACTAAAAAGGCCAATTTAGGGCAGACTAGAACAGCTTCTTTTGACATTTCTGCAATATTTTAGTGCCCATCACTTTTTGTGAGTAGCATTAGAATCAAAAGTCTCGTTTCACAGGCTGGAAGGAAGAATAATCCCAGCACTTTCCAGTACTCGGGTGGCTGGAACATTCACTGAAGATGTGGGAAAACCACTTCACATCCCTGCTCTGCCCGAGGGCATCTGAACCCACATCTTCACTATGAGATTATATAAAGTGGAAGTGCTCTTCCTTCCTCAAGGTAGGGTGACAGCAGCCTGTATTTTCAGTCTTTCTCCCCGTGGAAACTGTGGAAGAAAAGCAACATAAAAATTTTCTGAGTTGTGCAAATCAGCAGTGCTTTGCTTCCATCTCTTTCACTGGTAGTTTTGACAATCAAGTCTCCCCAGCCTCTTCATCCCTTCTATCTTACAGATGCTTGTTGTTTGAAAAGTGTCCAAAAAAATTGATGTCAAAGAGAATAAACCTTTCTAGACAACAATCTCTCCAGTGTGAAGACATCATCATAAGATTCTCTAATGTAATGTAATCTGCAAAAATATTACTGAAAGCATGTTTTGATTTTAATGGAATACTGAAAGACTGTGGTAATTTAAAAGGAATAAAACATTCTTTGTTAGATGTGGAAATGTTTTTGCTACATGTATCCAATGGGCAGAAAAACAGGCAGCAATGGAATATTAAATGAAATTACTGAAGATTTTTCTTCTTCAGTAACTGTGGAGTCTTATAAGCCATCGAAATAAGATAATGTGACTTAAAAAGTAGGAGAGCTGGTCCATTATTACATTCTCCAAACACACTTCAGTAATTTAGTAATTAAAATTACATAGTAATTAAAACTGGTACCTCATAACAATAATTGTATAACTACAGATCCTGGATTCCATATCTGAAGACTGACACCTCTAAAAGTATGTTTGCACCAGCAGTCCCTTTACTTAGTCCCCTGTGTATTTTAGAGGAAAAAAATAGGTTTGCTCTTGACTTTGGTTTGCATCTGAAGTCACAATATTTACATAAATAAACATTTTGCTTCTGGAAAGCAGATTTTTCTACTGAAGGACCAGTTAAAGTTGCTCCTCAAGTAGGTAGAGGCACACAGCTTCAAGAAGGCTTAAAATAGGGGCTCATTGTAGAGTCTAATTAAGTATCCTCAAGACCATGAGAATTAGATACTGATAAAAGATTTTATTTATTGAAATCGTGTCTTTTACTTGCTAGCTTGTGTTGCAAAATGGCAGGAATAATTTTAATGGCAGCTAGCATTTCTGATAAGCAATAAATTCTCTGCCTCCATTGTGGCCAGCATATACCACCTCTGTCTGTCCATGGAAAGGAGCTGTTTCTTTTGACACAGGAAAAAAAAGTTAAGAATTTGTTAATCCCTTCAGACTGTCACTTGTGTAATAGTAAAGTGGGAATTAAATTTCACGGAACTACTGAAATATTTACTGAAAAACCAGCAGAGTACTTTATACCTAAGTTGTTCAAGATATTATGTACATCTGTAGGAAGTAAAGCAAACCTTTAATGCTGAGAACAGACAGTGCATTTTTTAATAACTTCTGTATTCATTGTACAACTTCTTTGCAACATGAGCATTGCAAACATGCTTAATAGTCTGTTAACAGAGATCATTAAATATAAACGTAACTTAATGAAAAGTAATCCTGAATTCCCTTAAAAATCTGGTTGTTTTTTAAAATAGATTTTAGTCTGAGCTCGTTCCCCTGTTATTTGGAATTACTAAATGAACAGAGTGAATGTCGTGATTGCTTTAACAAAGACTACTAGCTACTCTTTCTAGATTGAGTTTCTTCTCAACTGATTTCTTGCTACCATAAAAGATTATCTCTTAAAATCACTTTGATTTAGCAAGAGATGTCAAAACATCCAGCAGGTCTAACTGGTTTTCTTCCAATGTCAGTCAAAATAGTGTGTGGTTTTAACACTGATTCATGTTTCTGTCAGCAGCTGTGCATAAACTTGCTGAGTAATCAATTCAGACACAGTAACTTTAAGAAAGTTTGGTGCTAGTAGGAAAAGTTTTGTGTTTGATTATTTATGCATGTGTGGAACCTGATAGTCCGAAAGCTGTTCTCAATTCCTGGGATGCAAATTCCAGTCTTCCTGTATGGGTCAGGTGTGTATAATTCCAGTACAGCTCAATAGCAATGTAGCTATATAGTAGGTCATTTTCAACTTGGGAAATAGTGCAGTATCCTGTAATCTTGTATTGCAAGTATGATAACCTGACTCATAAACTAAGATGACCTGACAGTCTGATTGGAGTGGCATATGCTAAAAAGTACCCAGAGAAAGACTAAGCTACATGTGAATTTTTAAGACAGGAAACAAAATAATTTTACAAGGATGTTTCTGTGATGCCATGGATAGATCAGGGTATGCTGTGTCATTTCACTTTTCTCTTTCTTTCTTCTCCTAAGTCCTGGGAGGGTGTGGGTGAAGATATTTTGGGTATCATTAGATATAACCCATACAGGAAATACATCTCTAGAATGCACAAAGTATTCTTGTCTGTTCCAAAGATTGGCCAACTCCTTTTAATCTTTTCTGCCTCTTGAATACTGTCATGTGGTTTATCTGGGACTCTACCAAAATTCAAGTCAAACTTCCAGCTAAGAACAGAAAAAAGTCTATCCATACAACATCAAACAGAGCTCTGTCTTCAGGACAACACATTGCAGGTGGTGTAATATACCTCAAGAAGACCAAGGAGTGCCAAAGCTCTCGCTTAGCTTACACATGTGGTATTCCGCTTATGCACAGATCACGTTTTAGGTTTGGTTAAGTCTGGCCTCAGTGACGCTAATGCCTAAGATGTTATCAATAAAATTTAAAGGGTTGGTATTCTCTTAATCCTTTTTAAGGATCAGAATTTAGGAGCCTAAAGAATGGTCGAAGGAAAAATGAAACCATGAATATTAATGTTGTTTCAGAAATTTTCACAGTAAGTACAAAAATGTTCGCAATAGTTTTCCCATACAAGCACCATAGATAAATATTATCTACTGCTAGAAGAATGGTTTCTCTTTACTTCTCCAGAACATCTAATAAAACAACTGTAACATAAATACCATGAAGTGAGCATTCTCCATACTAGATTTTGTTAAAATTTTGTCTCCTATTACTATGGATTAAGAATGATCTGATAGCAGCTGCCCTGAGGTATGAATGAGACTACAGACTGCAGAAGAATAAGACAGTTCTGAAATGCTTATTTAAAGATAGGTAGAGTTGTGATAAAATTAAATAACCATTTCAATTTGTTGAGGATATGCTGATAGCTCATTGTGTTAAAAAAGGTAGGAAATAGAACAGAAAGATACTGTAGCAGTTAATGGAGGTACATTTCATACTGATGTATGGCTTTCAGTTAAGGCTTTAAGTCTTTCATATTTCTGGCTAATAAAATTATCTGTAACCTCTCTCTATGTGTAAAGGTGTTCTTGAACATTAACCATCTTGTTAACTCCTAGAAAAACTTTATTCTGGAAAGCTTCCTTTATTGAGGGCTATAATTGTGGTTGGAGTATTAAGTCTTGTTAAACTAATGAATTCTCACAGGCTGAAAACATTTCAGTAATAATTTAAGTAAATTTTTTAATTAATTTTTTAAAATAATTTTTAAGTAATTATTTGAGCTACACCTATTAAATTAAATCCAGGTTAAAAAATAAAATAGTTGAACTACAAGGAAGTAAATATCTATCTTCCAACCCCCTTCTTTCAGTTCTATGTGACTTTTCACACACAGTGGCCATAGCAGCACCTCTGCCCCAGTCCTCTGTGAGACCAGGGGCTGTCATGTAGAGTTTTTTGCTGTTCTGCCATGTTTTCCCTCCCCTAGAAGGTTGTGCATGGCTCCTACCATCTTCTCCACCTGAGCCTGTGTGATGGCAATGCTGTGCCAGGACTCCATCCTTCCCATGCCAAATCCCCCCTCAGGCACTCACTACTGTCTCGTTTTCTCTAGGATTTCCACAGTTTCCATCACTTTGTCACTGGGCACAACTTCAGTCTCACTAAAAGCAATGGAGGGCAGCATTGCTGCTGCAGCCTGGCCTTGCAGCCATGCAGAGAAACTTGGAGGTGAAATGGCTGTAAACTCATTTGTCCAAAATGGAAGGTGGTTGATGAAGGAGGAAATGCGTGAGGAAGAGGTGACATCTGTCTTATGGCAAGGTTTGAACTACTGCTATCAGGAGAGCTGACAGTGCTGACAATTTATCCAGGGAGGTTGGGGTGATGGGGAAATGCAGGCTGAGAGACATGTCCAGCAAACCATGCAGGAGACACATGTGAAGACACACACAAAGATAAGGTTGCCACTACAAAGCATGGACCGTGGGAGTCTGAGACATACAGCACTTCTGTGCTTTCTCCCTGGGCAGCTTCAAAGCATTTTGGAGTATGACCGTGATCTCACTGGCATCTTAACAGGAGCAGGAAGAAGCACCTCCAAGCCACATGGCAGCCTGCACCTTCATCTGGCTTTTGCAGAATCCCAACTGTATGACCTGAATGACTCTGTAATTACAATCACAACATATTTTTCAACCCCTACAAATGCCATGTCTTTCTCATTAATTAAAAAAAAAAAAAGGAAGAGCTAACCGCAAATACTTAAAATCATAGAATCATTAGCATTGGAAAATACCTATAATATCATCAAGTTCAACTATGAACCCAGCACTGCCAAGTCCATCACTTAAAGATGTCTCTAAGCACCATATCTACACATTTTTTTCAACTCTTCCTGGGCAGTAACTTAATTCCTTCAAATTTGTGGTTGTCAAGTGAACCCCTTATCTTTACAGACAATGTGTTCTGTTTTTCAAAAGAGGCTAAATTTTGCTGGGGATCCAGTGTTGAAGTCCTCACATTTGCCATTTCAACATGTTCCTTGACACACATTGTATGTGATGTGTCAGAAACGTTTTCAAACCAGTCCAAACACTCCTTATAATGCCGATGACTTCATTACAGAGAGACGATATTAAGAATGCTTGACTAATAAAAATGTCTCTTTAGGCTATTCCCTTCTCTGCACTGGTCACCCAGGAGAAGACATTGTTTTGGAAACCATAATGACAACATACTAAAAAACAGGTAAAATTATAACATAGGAGGTTATGTATAAGACTGTAAGAACCAGAGACAGAGCTCCTGCTTGCTGAAACATGACAGGTGGATTTTTGCTGAATGGCTCCTTTAAATCCAGGGGAAATGGCTTTCAGCTATCAGGTCATATGCTCAACAGGAACACAACTTCATATTATAAAGTTATAATATTTGCCTCTTTTGGAGCCCAATGTGATCAGCAAAATGCAGCATGAGGCTTGTCACACAGCCTGACAGGTATGAGAAGTATTGCTGTCCTTGCCTTTTCAGAAGTTCGAACGGTCTCCTGAAGGCTTTTCTACATAAATAGAAACAGTATTTTCTTAGGAGACATAGAAATAATTCTGAAGCATCAAAAAAAGTAATTCTGGCCAATTACCTGAAACAACGTGTGACCTTTCTATCTGTATTTGTACTCATAAAGGTGAATCTTATCCATCATTACTTAAAGGTCCCCAAACCAGAACTAAAAGCATAAACAACTTATTTTTATTTTTTTATTTATTTATTATTTACTAGTACTGAAACCTGTATGAGAAGGTGGGAAGAAGTTTTTGGTTTAAAAGTATTTCAGCTTGTACTTCCCTTCGGTAAGAGGCCAGCTCCATTTTTTTTACCATTCAGACTAAAGTCTAAAGACTCATAGATATATCAAAAGATCTGTCTGTCCTTACAGTTGTTGGAGAGTTGTCCATGTGTGTAGTTATTTTTACGTAATTAGCTATTTCAAAAGAAGTTGCCCATGTCGGACAAATAGAATCCCATTGGCCTGTGGAGGCTAATTTATGAAAGAAGCATCTCAAATTAGATGGTATGAAAGGCATTGTTTTTGGTATGGACATTGGTTATATTTAAATCGTGTTTGGCGAGAGCTCCTGAGGGCACACGGATTTTCACCCTGTTCACGGATACAGCACAAGACATTCTATGAATCCTTGTTGACTTATTTTTTTCAGGCTACATACAAATATTTTGTATTCTATGGCCTTGACAATGCTTAGGATGCCTAGGATTACCTAGGACAAGTATGTGTTCTTAGTCATGATTTGTGCCTGATGTTTTTCCTTAATTTGAGCATGCAATTTGTTGCAGTTGCATTATGAATAATGGAGGCAGAAAGCTCTGAATGAGGGGCAACATGTCCAGCTGGGAACAGCGGCTTCTGTAGCCACCCCAGTGTAACCTGCTGGAGCCAGAGTGGTAAGAGAAACAAGACAAATGGCTATTGTACTTTAAATTCACACTTGACTTGTTTGTTTTGCAATAGCTTCTAGATGCACATGGACACAAATGGGACCCTAGACAATTTTCTTTTGGTGGAAGAAATTTGTGCTCCTGGGGATTGAATGGGTCTTCCTACCTTAGCAGTTAAGAGTACTACATATATGTTTCTGTGATGCGAATTGCCCTTGCCTGTGAATCTCCTGCACTTGATGTTCTTTAAGTTACATCACTTAAGGCCTTTGGAGGACAGGAACTAGACTTCTTTCTGAAGAAGATTAGCTGGAAATTACACACTAGAGATTTTTCTAACACACCTCAAACGTAATTGGAACATGTAATCTTTGGGATGTTGAGAAAGAATACAGAGGTTGATCTTGTTATTTTGAATTGTACTCCAGCATAATTGCCTCTTTTATCCTGAATAAGAGAAATGCCAACACAAAGGTGAACTTTTAAAGCTCTCCATTTCTGAGATGTCTATAGAAGTGCTAGGATTTCCTTTTGCAATCTGAGCAACTTGGTGAGATTTTTGAAACTGCGAAGAGAGGGGCTTTCCAAAATGCCTATGTTATTGCTATGGCATAAGAGACTTCCAAAAGACTTACCTAATCCTCAGTGAGTCATGCTTTTATTGGAATTTCATTTTAAACAAATCATCTTCTAAATTCTCTCCTCTCTAGAGTATATGCTCAGTGACTATAATACTTGTTGTTCTGATATATCAAGTTACCAGGTCATCTGTGGATGTTTTTGAGACTTCTTTTCCTGAAGAACCTGGCACTTAAATGAAGGTGACAAGCAAATGGCTATAGTCTGAAGTCTTCTTTTGCTACTGGAGATTGCTGAATTCACATGTGTTTGCGGGGTCTTGGAAATGACTGACATAAGCAGCTACCACTTCTGACAGCAGGTGCTTATCAGGTCTAAATTTTAATCTCTTAAACTTAGTGGCAAGACTTGCATCAATATGCTTAGTAAGTGATTTGTGATCACTATTCCTCTGCATATACTCTTTTTACAACAGTTTTACAAGCAGTTGGCTCTAGGCTAGTGTAATCTGTCTTTTCTCTAACACAAAAATGGTAATGGCCATTGGATCACATGTGGGCATCTGGTGTGTAAACTTACAAATCTTGATTGGTAAATAGGCAAAATAGCTGTACAGTTTTGGAACAGCCTGTAATTCTGACTGCAGGAATACTAGTCAGTGTGCTCAGAGGACGTGTGTTTTCACTTCAGGCCTTCGCTGTTTCTTGTGTGGTTTTATAATTTTACATAAATAGAAGTCTGATGTAAATTTCTTTATAAACATACTTGTAGACTTGAGACCTTAAATAAGAAGACCAAAAGAGATTGCAACCAAAGAGATTTGTAAACAAAAAAACCCAAATAAACTGGTTTACCATCTTATATAAAAATTAATTGGCACATTGTGCTGTTTTTACCATCCCTGTGTTGAATGTCGTCATGAATGCCATAAGAGCAACTTGCAAGTCTCAAAATGGGCATCTTATCCAATGTGCAAGACCCCACCATATTCACGATCACATGGTGTGGAGAATTCCTGGTGTGTAGGAAGTGTTCTCTGGTTTTGGCCTCACTGAAGGATGACTGTCACCGCACTGTGGGTCCTCTCTGGCACCACCACCTCTTAATGCTGGCACAGCAATCACAGTTTGCCCAGCTCTGTCTAGTATGGAGTTTACCAGCACAGAAGGAAAGCATTGTACTGTAGATTAATGACATTTAGACACCAATGCAAGGA
The DNA here is from genome assembly GCF_003945595.2 of Pipra filicauda. Taxonomy (NCBI): domain Eukaryota; kingdom Metazoa; phylum Chordata; class Aves; order Passeriformes; family Pipridae; genus Pipra; species Pipra filicauda. The sequence continues at coordinate 3,614,174 of NW_024104543.1, forward strand.
AGCATGAGGCAAAGACCCATTAAGTGAAGGTCACACACAATCTAGAAAATCTGACAGGTCCATGAATAAATTGAGATTTACAACTGTAGCAGGATTAGAACAAACTGGGCTCTAGATACACTACAGCCCTAGATCAAGTGCAGTTCTCCACTTCAGTACTGAGATTATTTCCAGGCAAAAAGGAGATCATTAATTCCATCTGATCCAGACTTTGATGAATTTCCTAACAAGGAGCAGGACTGTATTTCAGATTATATATTCTAAAAAAATAAAGAGATGTTGATGCAAATGCACCATCTCACAAGCCATAGGTAAATTATCCCTGTAGAACCTATGCCTCAAGCTAGTGAAGATCAGAATATTACTTTTAAGAAAGGAGATTTCTTTAACAGTAATAAAGGGGGAACTGAGTCCAGTTCCATCATGTTTTATAAATCAAGAGAAGTCATCTGTTTCTTATCAAGTCACACACTCTTTTTTATCACTTGTGTACAGATTACATGCTAAGAAAAAAATGACCCTTTGCATTATATAGGGTGTTAGATCTACTATCTCAGACAATCATTTATTAAGTTCTCAAGTTGTTTATGCTACCTGTTTTCAATGTGGAGATGATGTAAAGACACTCGTTTGTCAACCGTTTTGGCACAGGGTCATCTCTGCTAGAGTGCCACAGAAATCTTGTAATTTCCAGGACACCCTCCAGAATTAACAAAGGGGCCTAACCTACACTGCAAGTTTTGTGCCATCCATCTTTGAATAGCTGAGAACGAAGTTGCTACCTGCCAATTGACTCTTAAGTCAAAGCAAGGTGTGCTGGTTTTGGCTGGGGTAGAATTAATTGTCTTCACAGTGGCTGGTAGGGGGCTATGTTTTGGATTAATGCTGTACACAGGGTTGATAATACAGAAATGTTTTTGCTATTGCTGAGCAGTACTTCCACAGGGCCAAGGCCTTTTCTTTTTGTCCTGTCAAGCTGGCGAGGGGGCTGGAGGTGCATGGGTGGTTGAGAGGAGACACAGCCAGGACAGGTGACCCAAACTGACCAAAGGCATATTCTGGACCATATGACATCATGCTCAATGTAGAAAGCTGGGGGAAGAAGGAGGAAGGAACGGTTTGGAGTGATGGGTGTTCGTCTTTCTAAGTCACCGTTGTGTGATGGAGCCCTGCTCTCCAGGAGGTGGTCGAACACCTGCCTGCCCATGGGAAGCAGTGAATTAATTATTTGTTTTTCTTTGCTTGTGTGTGTGGCTTTTGCTTTCCCTATTAAACTGTCTTTATCTCAAGCCATGAGTTTTCCAGCTTTTATCCTTCTAATTCTCTCTCTGATCCTGCTGGTGCAAGAGTGAGCGAGCGGCTCTATGGGGCTTGGTTGCTGGCTGGGGTTAAACCATGACAGTCCTTTTTGTCACCCACTGTGGGGCACGAAGAGTTTAAAATAATGACAGATTTGATTTGGATTTGCTAGACTGAATATAAATCTCTTAGTGGTGTTTAGCTAGTAATGAGCAGGCTCCTCTGCTTGCCATGGGGCTCTTTTTCCCGACTGCATATTAGAGTCTAGTTCTCATTAGTGGCTGCTTTTCACTTTCGCTGTTTGCTCTAGTACTATACTGTTTATCACCTTACTGTATTGTGCCTGGGAACATTTTGATAACAGCCATGGTAATGGACCCGGGCTGGCAGATGGCCAGGGTATTGCTGCTGTTTTTTGTGCTGCTGTACTGGACAGGCTGGAACTCCACTGTGAAATTAAGTTGAAGGGACTGTGACATACTGAGTCCGTGATGGAGGAGAGATCCACATGCAGTCCATGGAGGACCCCACGCTGGAGCAGGATTGCTGAAGGAGGATGTGACATGTGACCCTATGAGAAGCCTACTCTGGAGCAGGTTTGCTGGCAGGACTTGTCACCCCATGGGGGACCCATGCTGGAGCAGTTTGTGAAGAACTGCAGCTTGTGGGAAGGACCCACACTAGAGAAGTTCAAGGACCCCATGCTGGAGCAGGGGAAACAAAGATTCCCTTGCAGCCCATGGTGAAGACCATGATGAAGTAGACTGTCCCTCTGCAGCCCGTGGAGAACTATGATGTGGATTATACTAATGGTAGCTTCTAACAGGAACTCCTTTTTACTAGCCAAGCTGGGAACAAGGAGAGAGTACATCAAAATGTTGAAACAGATAATCTGGACAAAAGGACCAGGGATGGGGATCATAATGGATGTGCCTTTCAATTGTTGTAAGCCATGATTTGAGTTGTATGTTTCAGGAATTACTACCACCCAAACCAATGGAGGAGAAGCCTTACAGGAAGCAGTTGCAGTGCAGCAGTGACCTGACCTGAGCTGGCTTTGGTTTCCGGTTACTCCAAGCAGTACACCACTTCTCCTGTCTCAAGTGACCACCATAACAGATGGAGCCCAAAGTGATGGACAAGATGAAGTCAAAATGAAGAACTGAGCCATAAGTCAGGTTTTTGGTATGATTTCTGACTCCCAATTCAGTATTTTAATTGCAAAATAGTACTTCATTATTGAAGGGTACATACTTTGAAATGGTAACTGTGAGAGGCTGAAATTAGTTAATGGCTTAAACATTGTTAAAATCACTGAAAGACTTTTGTCCACTGTAGAAAACTGCAAAGAAGCAGATTTCCACCGAAGCCCATTCCTCTCTGAATATGCCTGCTAATTTGGACTGGGGTGGGAACCTGAGATAAGATAAAGGTGGTACTATTGTCTAATTATCCCAGAAGAATGTACCCACAAGTATGAAAGACTGGAATGCCAGTGGCTCAGACAATCAAGGTGCAAGTTGATGATGTGCAGAGTAATCGCCCAAGTGCACAGGGTATGCACACTCATCACCCCGGGCTACAAGCTGGGTGTTGAACAAGAGAAGGAAAGAGACAAATCCTGCAAGGTAGGTAATGTTTCTGTGGCCTTACACAAATTACTCAACTGTGATTACTCCCTTCCGGGGAAGTAGCGAACATTCACATGTTCAAGGTATTCATCTCTGCTGACGGGTCATAATGGGCTGCAATGGACTCAACTGTGCTGATGTAACAGGCAGCTGTAACATCTTAGAAGGTGTCACAGACTCACAAAATGTCCCGTGAACCAGTATTACATCATCCATTGTAAAACTCTCTGTCCCAGGGGAGGTATTGGGGGTGTTTCCACCTAGCCTAAGCCCAGTAAAAGATACAGACTCCTTCCCTCACCCACGGACCCCTTCTCTCACCACCTGGCTTCTTCCCTCCCTACACAGGTTTCTTCCCTTACCACTCAGGACTTCCCTTACCACCACAGACTTCTTCCCTCATTGCCCTGGTTTCCCTCAACAGTTCCAGACTGCAACCATCACTTTGATGAGACTGGGACTCTCACCACCAAGACCACAAAAGGAGGATCAACGAGATGCCATTGGAATCCATAGAATGGTGATCTTTTTCCTATTTAATCTGTCTCTCTGTCACTCTCTTTCTCTCCCTCACCATGTCTCTTTTCCCTATTTCTTTCTACCTCACATTTACTGCTAAATAAAAATTTGTACTATTGACTTTGGCATAGGGTCTTGTTTGAACCTTAATTCAGGCAGAGGCATCTCTCTAATAATAATTTAAAGAACCTGATCATAACAGAGCCAAGTATTATTTATTTTTAAAAAAAATTGCAATATTTGTTGTACATGATTGGAGGTGACATAATGGACCACAGAAGAAAAGCAAAAATTAAAGCTTAAAATAAATATTTGTCTTTCTAGGTTTCACTAGATGGATTTTAAGTTTATAGACTGAGTGAATATAATACTTATGAGACTGCAGTTTCACAGAGATTTTTTTGATTTTTACTGGTGAAGCTGAATTATAGTACTTGCAGATTTTCTGTAAGTAAAAAGTGTACATTTCTTACCTGTAGATGGAAAGTGACTGCATAAATACAGCACTTAGATACAGAGAACATAAAAGAGTAATACAACATTTTTCTATGTTGTTTAAAATAAGAAAAGATACAGTAAGGGTAGTCTGCAATCAGAAAAATAATTGCAAACTGATTTTCAATATGCTTTAAAAATTTGAGAAATAGAAACCAAGAGGAGGAAAGATCACATGCCAGGAACACAATTAAATTCAGTCAACCAGTTAGATGATCAATTAGACAACATAGCAAGGTCGAACAGATCAATGGTTCTATCTTCAAATGAAAACAACATTTGCATCTTTAAGGTAAGCATAACCTCCTTTCACATCAGTTGAAATTCCAAATCTTGTTAGTTTTGCCTCCTTTTTTCCCTAAATAATTACTTTTGCATTCACCTATTTTGTCCTTACCTGACCTTGAGAAGAGACTGGCTTTCAGAAAGGAGTCGACTGCTGATATCACACAGTTTTCCTTAGAACTTCCTATAGTAGGAGACTGGTTCATAGAACTCATTCTCCTTCACCCTGAAGTCACAGATTCAGATCTATCTTAATTGGAATTAAAAATAATTAATTTCTTATGACTGCTTTTCCGTAGCTTCTTATCTGTCAGGGACAGTTCCTAATGGACAAATACCTGTGTGGCAGCTGGATCACCAATGGCATCTGCGGGTTGTTTTAGGAGTGGTGAAAGGAGTCACTGCATTTACTAGGACTGATCCACCACAGTCTCAGGAGATCCTGTGATATGTGTGTTCTTCTCAGAATCTATAGATCATCTTACTTTGTGTGCAACTCAAAGTTTGCTGCTCTTAAAACTGAACTGAACTTGAAGTAGAAGGTCAGAAAGCATAAAGGAGGAAGAGACTTCTTAGGAAAGACTGTTTCAGCATGGAATAAAAGTGTGTCTTGCAGTATCAAAGGATTTTATTCCTTAAAATAAAGAAGCAAGTCCTCAGGAAAGAGGAAAGTGCACTGCCACTTTCCAAGCTATTTTCAGAATGTGGAAAAGAAGGATCCATTCCAAGGTATGAACCTGAAAGATTCCACCAGCCCTACATTGAACGTTAATGGTCACTTTGGCCCTTGTGTTGGTGAATTCAACAGGGAAAACTTCCAGTCATAAAGCTCGTGCAATGTGGAGATGGTTGTTTTTAGCCTCGAGCTGTACAAAGCAGGCATAAGATGCCCTTATTCTGCCTGGTGTGCAAGCAGTAACACATTGTGTACAGTAAAGACAAGAAAAGCCAGATTTGTCATTCTTACACTTGAGAAATTTGGGGAATGCTTCTTAAATCATAATTCTTGTGAAACAACTTATTTCAAAAAGAATAACTGATATTTCTGGTGATTATGACAATATTGTCTACAGTAAACTAACCCCCTCAGAATCTAAATATTGTGCTGTTCATTTACCCCAGGGAAGAAAACCAGCTGGAGCCACAGCTGCACTTGCAGCAGATGTCAAAGCCATACTGCTCATTGCCTTTAGGTGTGTATGAAAAATCCTATTTACATGGAGAAGCAAGACACTAATATGATGGTGTCTGAGCTATGGAAACTAAAAGCTAGCATTCATTGATGAAGGTCAAATGAAATACAATTCAACTGTTTGGGTCTAGTAAATATAATAGTAAGTTAAGCTGATACACAAATGCATCAATTCTGCAAAACAGAAGTGAAAATTTAAACTCAAATCTTTACTGCAAGGCTTTGTCTTCCTATTAGTCTGGAAGGGCGTGATTGTGAATAGCCTTCTCTGGGTATATAAGCTGTGAAAATGCATGGTGAAATGTGCCATCAATGCCTCAGGAATTGTGTGCAATTACAATGTATAGGACAAAAATTAGTTAATTACAAAATCATACTCAAATCCTGTTTCCTGCTCCCCACAAGCAAAGCTGCCTTTGTTTAATCTTTAGGTTTGGTTTGTAAGTTAGAAGTCACAAGGAAAGCTACAAATTTTGGTGGGGAACAGAAGTACAAGGACACACATTTTTCTGGCTGGCAGTATGTAGGTGTAAAGGGATCCAAAGGCACTCTGAGTTCTGGGAAGAAAAGTCTTGGGAAAGGCTCAAAATACTGCAATTCAGAGCAGCTGTGGGATGTGAGAATGCTGGGATTTTCTCAACCTGCTTCCTGTCACTTGTTTTTTAGCTGCTTTGCAAAGTCTAAGTTTCGGTGATTGCTGTCCTCAGCTGTCCTTGGCATTATGTCTTATTGACAAAACTGGTAGGAAGCAGCCAAGCTCCCTCTTTCTGTCCGCAGTTGCATGTCCCAGGTCAGGGCTCAAAGGCGAATTTGCTCAGCGCTGACAGGAGCAGTATGCAGAGAGTTCATTACTTGCTGTGAGTCACCCACCCAAGCTGCCAGAGAGAAAAAGATCCTTTGTATTTTCTGCCTGCTCCTGGTTCTTGTTGCTGTTGTGAGACAGGAAAAACAAGGCATCCTTTGACTCCGTTTTTATTTTTAGATGCATTTCCTCCTCTTGCTTTATTCAGTATTTGACATCTATAAAGCACTGGGATACAACTGCCTTTTTTACTGCTTTCACAGATAGACTAGATTCCCAGAAGTGTTTGGAAGGAACCTGTGGATGCCATCTACCCCATCTCCTGCTTGAAGCAGAACTTGTCCTGGAACTATATCAGATCAGCTGTGACTTTGTCTAGCCAAGTCTGGAAAAATTCCAGGGATGAGGTCCCTCTGCCTTTCTCAGCACGTGCAGTGTAACATGAGTAGAAACAGAAGCTGAACATAGTCTTTCCTTTTCCACAAGTTTTCTGCTTAGTAGGAATACAATCAGCAGAGGAGTAACTTGTTTTTCAAATCAGGAAACTAAATTTGCAGCAGTTAACCTTTTTGATACAAAGTAAATCATACTGTAAAGTGGTTTGTGTTGTAATGTCTTGATTCTCATGAAGCATCAACTTTTAGAATCATATCAACTAAGAATATCATCTTACTCTGCTTTATGTGTAAGTTTGTAATGGTATTGATTGCAGAAATGTAGTGTAAAATGTAGCTTCAGCATATTTCAAATTTAATACTGCCCTTTCACGAAGCAGAAGAAAATGCTCACCTGTGACCAAGCAGGAATTTTCCAGCTGTTTGGGGCTTTGAGGGAATCCAGAGATGGTAGTGAAATGCTTCAACAGGTGTTGTTAATGAATAGGTGCTGGAGCAAAGGATCATAAAGCAGCAGTTCTTATTTCTACCCTAAGGTGTAAATAGTGGTAGGCTTGCAGCAGGTACTTGAAGGAGTGCTTACCTCTCCCTGATAGGACTGGAGCCTCTGGCACAGTTATTTTATGTTCTTCTCCATTTCCTCTCAACCCACAGCAAAGGTTTTCTGAGAAGTAATTATAACAGGATTACTGTGTGGTGGCAGTAAATGTGCTTATTTGCAGTGTGACTAGAGAAGATGGAGTTGGGAGAGTAGGGGAATATTCCATTGGATTGTCTGAATTCACAAAATTCTGAGTAAGGGTTGATTGAGTTGGTTATTTTTACTTAAGGCTAGTTCCCTAATCATGTTGCAGAAATACAGAGGAAGACCTGAGGGTGATGGAGAGCAAATGAGACAGGAGTTCACAATGTGATGAAGTTGCAAAAAATTAGTATTGTACCAGATATATAAATAGGATATGACTTTTAAGGACTGGAAAATAATTCTGCTTCATGCAGCTTTGCTTACACTTGCAAATGCTATGTTCAGGCTTAAATATATTTTGGAAATTTGATGGAATCCTGGACAGCTGACAGTAATCCTAAGGTTTTGGGGAATCATTCCCATGGAATTAAAAAGGAATTTAAGTCTAAAAAGAAAAAGCTGAGCTACACTCTGTTCCTTGTCCTGGAATAACCTATGATATTTCAGTCATGTAAGACAATTGCTGATGTAAAACAAAGGGAATGTCCTGAAATTAAAATAACTGTCCCACTATTTAATTCTAAATGAGCTTTGGTGATTTGCCCTCTTTCAAGAGTGGCTTCATATACAATTTTAGGCCAGTGAAGCATTTCCTGCATCACTGAAAATTGTCAGATGCATCAGAACAAGGATAGTGGTAGGCACTAAACTCCCCCGTATCAGCTTGTCTGCCAGCATGTCTTAAAATACAAGTTATTCTTTTCCATAATTTTACATGTGAGTTACTACTTCTAAGCAAACATAAATAAAGAATGCAGATTTCTTTCCATGTATAGCCATGCACAGAGATATCAGTATATTTCAATCATGAAATGTGCTTTATCTAAAAACATGGGTCTAGAAATGAGTATTAGTAGAGCAGCAGATTTCTAAAGACCAATATGTTTGCTAGCTCGAGGTATGTAACCATTGGCTTAGGATAGGAAGATGTTAACATCCTCAATTAAAAACAGGCAAACAGCTGATGATGTAACTAGGAGTTGCCAGACTGAATGCATCTACCAACTCCAAACAGCTTCAAAGTTTCCATAGGCTGTTTGTTTACTGTAGTTTTAGTATGTAATGCATAAAAATACTGGATGTGTCTATAACATGAGGCCAAAAAAAAAAAAGTCTAAGCTCTATAGCTGCCCAACTGCTTTACAAGTCATTTGGGAAAAGCAGAGCCTTACCTAGTGTGATCTCTGTCCTTGGATCACATCTCTAATGCATCTTCTGTAGATAGAAACATCATGGGTGTCAAATACCAACAGGGTGCCTGGTACATTTTGATGCTGCTTTAATGTATGAGTAGAGTCTGCATGGCTAATTCCAAGAAAAACATATAGTCTTTAAATTGCATGCTATTGTAACCCAATTTTGCTCCGAACTAGGAGAATCTGAAAAAAATCGATAACTGGAAGTGAAAATCTTTTCTTCTAGGCCTAAATGGTTAGTAAAAAATCATCTCTTATTAAATATCCATCATATCTTATCATATCTTATCAAATGAGAGAAATAAAAGAAGCTATTTTTATGAGTAGTCTCTACATAAGAAAAGGACAAAGCTGAAAAGCTGAACAAAATTTTAGTTACTAGCTGCTCCTTTTGAGGAGGATATTTTTCCCTAGGAAACAAATATTTATGAACATAATCAATCATAAGCTTTCTTTAATTTTATTTGGAGAGAGACGTAACATTTATGTCAGATGCATTCAAGCTCTGCTGCCATCCTTTTTCCAGCATTTCCTCTATTACACACAAGCTACAGGAAAGCCAGGGATAATACTGTGAAAGATCTGTTTCTGATGATATGAGTGGGAGCTTGCAGAAACTAAGTGTTGTTGCTCCTTGTTGTTTTCGTGCCCTTGAGTTGCCTATGCATGCCTGCTGATGGCTGAATCCCAGATAGGGGGGTTGTTCTCCTGACTTCTTCAGTGCTGTCACAAATACATCTCATAAAGTACAGAAATTTCCATGAGCACATGACTGGTCTTGCCTTCACAGTTTTACTTCTCTCCCCCAAATAAATACATTAAGTTCAAGATCACCTTCCTCTTCTATAAGGCCCTTAAAAACATTTTATGGTATGCATCTGGGTTAAGACAGCAGCTGTCAGCTCAGGTACAATGAATCTGACTATCAGAACAGAAAAGTCAGGGGATGAGGCAGCACTTTCCTGGAGACTGATTCAGGATCACTTCTGATCTCATTACTCTGCGTACCAGACGGATGAGGAACTTGAGGCCTGCCTTCATGTATAAAAGCTCATGGACTTGATGTTGAAGGAATGTATATAGAACTTCATGACAGATGCTGTGGGTTGTGTTTTTTTTCTCTTCCTTGCTCTGTTAAGATTTGAAAGCATGGCACGAAAAATGGCATGGAAACCTGAATGGTGCTGCATAGCCAGGGCTGCTGTTAATGCAAATTGTCTTTTTCCAGAGGCCTGGTCCAAGGCAGAAGTAAGGCTTTTATTCTTACATACGTATGTATAAATATCATCTATGTACATGGATGTATCTTTCTCCCCCTTCACTGTTCATTTTCCTGAGGTCCTTGTGTCCTGCAGGGCAAGTCTGGATGAGGACCATAAAGATCTGTTTCTTTGGGTTTAAGCCTTTTCATATGGATCTTTTTCTGAACATTGCCTCATAGTAATTCCTTGTCCTTTGACACAAATAATATGCCGCTATTTGGAGGCTCTTCTGGCTTCTTTCTGTCACTAGCAGAATTTGATAATCCTTGGTATTTATTCATTGCAACTTTGTTAGCTTAATTCCTCTAACACAGTATATAAATAGACCTCCACAACCAACTTTTTAACCTATGTTAGCCAAGTCGGACTTTCCAACTGGTTCTGTAAAACACTAAGCCCTGCATTTGCTCCCAGTGAACACAACTTGTGCTGTCTGCTAGGTTCCTCTAAGTGCTTTGGTTTCTCTCAGCACTTAATAATGCAGAGCTCAAAACATCTATGCCTCTACCCATTACCTTGCAATCAACTGAGAAATCAGAGAAGCCTTTTGACTGAACTGGCTTAACTGCTTACCATACTGACTTTAACCTTGGGCAGGAGTTTCTGTTTCAGGTGTCATCACACATGGGAATATTTAACTACTCCTGCCCTTGAATAAAAGGTACTTTCCAGACTTGTGTGAGTAATGGATATTACTCTTGTGGGGCAAGAATACATAGCAGTTTTAAAATTGTTTGGATTTACTCCATGTTAAATGTATCATTCCGACTGGGAAGGAAACTGTAATTTTGGAATGACACTTGTTTTAATTAAAAAATCATTAAAACTTTTCACTTAATTCAACCCAGTTGTAATTCTTTCAAGTTTTGCCTTTCCTCACATAATTTCTGATCTCTAAAAATGTCTTTTACGTCTAGTGTTCAGTATATTCATTTACTTTAATGGTGTTGGTAAATTAGTTGCAGCCTTTCTTATGAATACTAAAAATAGACTTTAGGGGATAGCTTGAAAGTGTCTTTTTCCATCTGATATTAATTTTCAAAACCATTTTTTTTTGAGGGGGATTTATTTTCTGATTCCTCCTTTCCGTGTTTGCTCTCCCCAAATACAGACCAGTGCAGAAAGTGGTCTAATGCTCTTTTCCCAGCACTTTATTTAAATGTGAAAGTATTCCTCTACTTGCATTTGTCTACTTACATTAGTGGCTCATCTTCTCTTAACACATGCTTAGGCTTCCAGACTGTGTTCAGTATTGTAGTAATTTTTGAATCATTGTTCATTTCTGCCCCAATCCTTGACATAGTGTTTTTTCATATATGTATTTGATAAAGTTCTTCATAATCCTCTTACACATTTGCCCAGCATTGCTAACATGGATTCCTTTCTTTGATGTTCTTGCTCTTTCTGAAGTCCCTGAAATTCATTCCTTGGAAAATAGCTGTTTACATTCTGAAAACAGATCTTTTCATGTTATGCCAAGAAAACTGTGATCATTGGGATTAGTTCTTCAGAAAGGTGGATTCTCCCATGCTTGAAATTTTTGATTTCAGGATCATAAAATTGAAGCCTGTGTGATTTAGTCCCTTGAAGCTTAATGCTAGCTTCAACTCATGATCAGAAAAAACATACAGTTGGAGAATCCACATCTACTGCTAACTTTCACAGATTTCCAGGGAAAGATGTGAGGTTTAGATGTTTTAGTAGACTAGACTGGATAGTCACTCATGCACTTAAGGCTTACGATGATACAGTTATGTTTACTGATTTCTGTTGATTGTCTGTCAGTGGAGCCTTGGAGCTTTTCTGATATGAATGTGAACTCCTTGTATTTTGCTTTTTGAAGCTTTACATTGTTTCTATTTTTGTAAATGGTATAACGATATGTGATCTGGTACCTTTATTATGCACTCAGCAAGACAGGCTTTGCGCGACTTTGCATGCTAAATCCTGCATAATCTTAATGTACTCTATAAACAAGTCATAATGTAAAAAGAATTGAGACGTATAATGTTGATGTATAATTCATGGACTCATTTATAGAGGGTGCAATATGCACATGCTAGCTGTTTCATCTGGGGCCTGCAAACTGAACCAAAAATTGTTTTGACTTACGTTCAGTGTAGTGTATAGTTTAGTAATTTTCCAAGATATATCTTAATTGTTAGAGGAAGAGGTGAATTACTATCTAAAGAACAAAGTAGGACAAAAAAATCTACGTCGTGTCAAAGTATTTAGCCCAATCAGAGTACGAACAAAGAGGAGGGACCGTGGAAGTGCTAACCTTGTCAGTCATAAAGGAGAACAACCTCAAATTGAGATTAATCTCACTCTGATTATTGAAACGTTATGAGTGTCTTCTTTTATCAGATGTTGTCAACTCATAAAGAATGGTGTCTGACAAAAGGGATTCTAATGGATGATTGGTTGGGAATAAGAGAATAAAATCATTATGTATTGAAATCATATTTATTTAGTCTTCAAATTTGTAGGACTAATGGGAAAAGCAGATACCAGTCCTATTCTAGAACTTACATTGTATTTTTCCTGGGCTTTTTAGCAAGGAAGATATACCCATATTTGATTAAACATGTATTGTGATTTTAAAATTACATTAGGAATGCACAAAAAGTGTTAACAGGAAGAATCAAGAGTAATGTTGTGGTAAAACTTCTTGCAAATGTTCAGGGAGCTTTTGATTTCTGTTAGTTTTACTTGTGTTGGTTTGGGTTTATTTTTGGGTTTTTGTTTGGTTTGGGGTTTTGTTTTGTTTGTTTGTTTTTAATTCAAGTGTGTTGTTTTTCTTCAGCCTGTTGTCTTTTTTTAAAATGTGTCATTTCACCTCTAAAAAGGCTTTACTTTTCTTGGCTTTTTTCCCCTTTCTTAGTTGAATTTTCATACTTTCTTTTTCCTTGTTCCCTTTGTGGTTTTGTCTTTCCTATCCACTGTAAGCTACATTACCTTGAAAGGCCCTTGTCTCTGTAGCATCGCCCCTTTGAGGTCAGGCATGACCTTTCTTGCCTTTATTTCCACTGCACAGTGTAACAATTTAGAAATGCTTAACTATTTTCCATTATGATTCACACCTTATCCATTAATGTTAAAGTCAGTTGTTAGGGTAGGACAGGGGTTTACATTCTTACACTGTGCTGTAAGTATTACATCAGCCCAGTGTGGGCAGATATCTTGTTCTGTAGCTGAGGACCCTGGGACAGGACTTCCATTCCTTCAATCAGCAGCAGAGTCCAGTTGAAACTGGGCTTGGCATGCACTCTCTCTCATTGAACTATTACTGTTTATTCCTTTAGACTGAGCCGTGTACTGGTCACAGAGGTCACGTACATTTGCAAGTCACTCCTGCAGCTTTAGCAGGGAGCATGTGATGGTACTAACAGCCCTGGAAATTTCAAAATTGGTTTCAAGCTGCCTCTAAGAAGCAGGGGAGTTGTAGCCATAAACTGGCCTTCCAGCCCTGCATGGGTACATGGAAGAAAACTAAAATGAATTTTCTAGAGAACTTCGTGTCTGTTAAGTCCAGAACATTATGAGAATATCTGTGAACATGCTTGAAGTGAGTGTTGTCATTTCTAGCAGCTCCAAAGCAGGAGAGTAGCTGGACCCTAAAGGTCAGCTCTGAAATGAGCAGTCTGGCTTGGGGAGGCTTAGGGACACCAGCCTTCTCTTGTGTGTGCTTGAATGCTGTGCCCCTTTTGTGATCCCTCATACATCCCTGCAGAGTGTTATGAAATACTGTCAAGCAGAATATCACTTTATATCCACTTTACCCAGATGTAGAGACTGTACAGAAGTCACTAAAGTCCATAGAAGCAGAGAACAAGTACACAGTGTTCTGAAAAGTAATTAGTCACTGTATGCGAAATATCAGTGAAACCCTTAAGGGAGAAATTGCTAAATGAATCAGTCTTGGAAAAGTACACCCATTTAATCAAGTGGATTTAAAAATCAATCTGGTTCATCTGGTGCAAATCTCTAATGTTCATTTCCGTTAATCCTTTTAACACTTGTGTATATCAATTTTGCTTGTGTGAGTAAGCTACTGCTGGAGAGCAGATATAATAAAGGGCTTAGAATCCATGAATTAGGTGTTCCAGTGCCTGAATTCTAAGTAATGGAGTAAGTGGGGAGTAAGTAATTCTAAGCTTGGAGTAAATTACAATCATATAGTAAAGCATACAGGCTCCCTGTACAGACAATGGAAAGACAGGGAGCTTGAACCAGCCCTTGTGCAAAAGGAGTCTCCTCTGAGTTAGTGATGGGGAATGTTGAGTAGAGGGTCATATCTGATCATTTGCTCCTTTATGGAGTTTTAATGTCTAGACTGAAAAAAACAGGTTGTGAATCTGTGTCAAGAGCTCCAACCCATTTTTGAATGTCTGCAAACCCACATAACTTTAGAAGCCTTGCCTTCTGGTTGTGCCTTCCACTTTCTGCAGCTACAGATGAGCAGATGAAACAGTTGCCCAGTGCAGGGGAGCAAGCCCAGGCCATCAGCTTCCCTAGCCTGGAAAACTGCACTGGTAACTGCCTGTTTCACCAGAGGAGGCACCTCTTGCCCCTTCTGCAGATGTAGGATACCAGGGAGCAAGGCCCACAGTCATGACATGTTTGTAGAGCACATAGATGAGAATCTAGGGTGGTAAGTTAGAGATAGGGTGTTTCCCCAGAGCAAGGAAATTCATGTTTGTCCATAGCAAAGTCACAGGGTTTCAGCTATTGAATGTAGCAAAATGCAACCAAAATGTAAACCAAAATGCAACATATCAAGTTTTCAGGCAACAGGATGGCTTTCTGGAGACACCTGCCTCTCCCCGTGTACTGCACTGATGCCTCTGTGCCTTATCCTGGGCTCCTGTTAGAGGCAAGTGGCTAAGGATTCATTTTAACACATCACCAAGTGTACTTAGACTGAGGTCCAAGGCCTTGTCTATGCAGATTTTTGGAGCTGCCCTTTTTTTTACACCTCCTCTGTGTTGATGCTGTGTTTTCATATGTAAGGTAAAGCCCTGCTTCTGCTTTCAAGCAGCAAAGAGGGGATGTGCAGAAGAGGAAACACAGTGCAGATTGCTGAAACACAGCTCAGGATTGCTGCTACCTGACTTCTTGTGCTTCACGTATGTGTCTGAAGCACAGTGTCTGGGGAAAAGGCAGGACTGAAGGGAAAAAAAACAAGAACAAAGTCAACTTCATACTGCACTGTGCTGGTTTAAAAGTTAACCAGCAGGGGAAATGAACTCAACTCAAAGGAGAGATTATAAGTCAGAATAACAATTTACTAAAATAATACAGTAAGTACAATCATACAAACAAACAATTGATCTTAACCCACAAAACCCAAATGTATAACCCAGTACCCTGGGGCATGAACAACGTGGTGTTCCTTGGGCCCCGCTTGAGTCCAAAGTAAAGGGAGAGGGGAAGAACCTGCTGGTGGGAGAGCTGTTGCAGTCTGGTCAAAGTAGTGATTGTAGTGAGATGCTGGGGGAAGAGCTGTTGCAGTCTTTCTCTGGATCCCACAGAGTGGTTAAAAATGTTCCAAAACTCCAAGATTATATACCCTCCAGTTCAGGTAGGAATGTTCAGTACTTCCCTCAGGGCGGGGAGTTCCACAAAGGGTGTGAGGACAAGAGCATCCTCCTCTCACAGGCCTCTTAACACCTAGTTTATAGCCTGAGGAGTCAGGCTCTATGGGCAGAGGGTGCGAATAGTCTATTAACAACAGTTTCTGGGAAATGGCATGGAAGGCTATAGAATATACAGTTTTGGGTTACACCCATACCATGATGAACTGATCTCAGCTGTCCTAACTAGGACATGCACCAAGCAGATCAGCAGAATTTCTGGGTCAGAATGGATGAGGCGTTCAAGTGCAGAGTGGAGAGGTTTATGGAATAAACAAGGAGGCATCGCTTTCCCCTTGAGGAGAATGTTTAACTCTTGATTATTGTAAGCGTATGCTATTTGACCTCAGCAAAGCAATCCTAATGCTGTTTTCATCAAGCTAGTGGAGAGTTTTGCTTAGAGACCTCTTGGAGAGTGCTGGGTTAGGCTGATGTCTAATTGAGTTACCTGAATCTAATTCTGTTGTCGTAATTGCCTGGGGGAAGTAGAAAGGGCTGGTTACCAATTAAGATTTTAATGTTATTAATTTAAGAGAGTTTGAAGGGCATATGTAGTCTAAGGAATCTATTTAATTGATAGAAAAACAAGGTAAATATCCTCCTGCCTCAAATTCTAGCTGTGTTCTCTGTCCAGGGAATTTAGTTTACTATTTTTACTTTTGAAAGGTCAGGTCTTTGCAGCCTGCGGAAGGACTGGCATAGCCATGTCATGAGAAGCTGAAATCCAAGCTGCAGCTCTGCCTTTTCACAATGAGGTGCTGGGTGATGAATGGGAGACACCCTCTTCTGCAGAAGAACAGCTGTAATTTGTGTTACAGCATGGTGTGACATCAGCGTTCAGATTTTTCAAAACCTAGCTGCTGTCTTCTGGTACAAAGAGTAACAGAAAAAGAAAACAACTTACCAGAAAGAAACAGTAAGGACAGAAAGATTGTTTTTTGCTTCATAGCTCTCTATTGAGCAGAGATGAACCCTCTTCTAGCAACCATAAGAGAAATGTTATACAGAATTTTTGTTACAACACCCCATCCAGTTCATCTTTGTGAACTTCAGCTCACAATCGACCTGAAGTACAGAGTATTACATACTTACAAGGAGGACTACTAAAATGTGTCAATCCTCCTTTCGGTCATGAAGATTATTTGATCTTCAGGACTGAACGGCTGGCCCCAGATATTTGTGATAATGCAAAAAATCCCCAAATCAATTAAATAGTAAGCAAGTTCCTATTACGTTTTTTTAATTTCTTTTTTCCTAAACTTCTTAAATAAGAGAGATAAAAGTGTTTTGAATGACTGCTGGAGCATGGAAACTGGTAACTCTGAAGTTATAAAAACTGCAGCCAAAAATTAATCTCGTGGTACATTTTGTGTTTGTGTTTGTCAGCCCTGTAAACAGCTCCTGTGTGGGCAGTGCATCCACTTAGCCTGGTAAGTCTTTCGGTGTCTGAAGTGACTTTTGAGATGCTGACACTTGTTTCAGTGAGGTAGCAGTGACTTTATACGGAGCAAAATTGCAATTTATAATAGAAGCTGCAGAGTTCAATTTCCCAGAGTTTGGCATAGGGCAGGTCTGTCTTTGTGATCCAGAGGGACTCTGCTTGTATGACCTAGAGGGCAGACCGTTGTCTACTCAGCTTCAAGAATGAGACAATGGCATCAAAGCAGAACTCTGTGTCTTTGATGGGTTCTTGGAAGCCATGGTAGCAGAGAAGGTGAAGTACTGCAGCTCCTTCCTTCCTTCTGAAGAAAAGCCAGCACAGCACAGCACAGCACAGCTCAGCTCTCTAGAAGTTACATGTATAAAAGTAAAGAAACTAAACATGATTTTATGGAATATGCTGCTCTTGGGGAGTTCCTGTTTCTGTCGAGTTACATTATTTGTCACTGAAGCTTTAGTTGTAAAGCCCCACTCTGCTTTTGATAACACTTCTCTGGTCTGCAAGTGGAGAAACCTTGTATTGCCTTCTCTACCAATGCAGTCACTGTGTAGTAACTTGTACAAACAGAAAGTGATACCTTCACTGGTACCTCCATGAATTTCACGTAAATGAATACACAATGTGAGAAAAAATCAACAAAAAAAGTTAATTCTACTCTACAGTGAATAAGGATTGGTTGACACTTCAGCTATCCCATTTGTTAAAGAAACTCAGGTAGCCTATTTTGATAGTGTTTTGGTGGTTGCATTCTGCAGGGCTAGCAATGAAGTTAGCTAGTAGAAGCGATTGCCAAAATGGAGATTAACTGAATATTGCAAAATATTGGTGAAACACAGTAGTGAATTCCTGTCTTTACATTGATAAATTTATTGTCTCCTCAGTCAGGAGGGCTGCTGGCACAAACTCTGTAAGTTCTTTTGGCTGATGTCCTGGGTTTGAGTCATTTCATGCATTTTGACTTGGCATTAGAAATTCTTAAGGCAGCTTGACTAGTAAACTGCAGCCTGACTTTGCCCACCTGCAGAGCATCTGGGCACCAACTGTAGGGACATTAACAGAGCAAGAAATCCAGCTCGTGACCCAGAATCTAAAAAGCAGGTGTTATCTTCTGTGTCTTTTTGTGGATTCAGTACCCCAGAACCCTAGCTCTCCTCTGTTTAATGAAAATCAGCTGGTTTAATGCAGAAATCTATTCAAATTCCTAATACCTTTTCTATCCTTCACTACTGAAGACTGAATGTGAAGTAACCCTATTCTGATTATTTGGTAATATTTTGGGTTTTTTTTTTCTTTTAGTACTTCTAATTGTGCACTGAAAGCCAAACCTACTTGTAATTTTCTCTAGCTTTTATAATTTGTTATTTGCTCTTATAGATTATTCAGTAAACTCAAATTGGTTTTTGTATTAATTGGGTCTTGTCTGCATTCTTCCCTGGCCAATTTTCAGCCTATCACCTAAATTACTTTGTGCCCTAATAAGATTGACCTGTTGATAAAAGGTATAACATTTATTTTACACCTTAGATTCCCCTCAGCTTGCGTAGAAAAATAATTTTAGAATTAACGTATTTTGCATCTGATTCTAGTGGCCACCAGTTTGCCTAAGTGTCTTGCTAGCTGAAAGTAACCAGGAGAAGACTGTTCATTCAGACTTTCCTTCAAACGTTTATTTACTTTTTTTTTAGCCATCATCCATCTAATAGTAAACGTTTCTGAAATCATTTTTTGGAATTTCAGTACTTCACTATTCTTAAGCTTGAACTGAACTCGTCTGGTTTACAGTCTGGGTTGGTTTTGTTGGCATAGAAATCTGAGGTAACTGGAGTTTCATAGTTCTGTTTTCTCAGAAGTTATTAAACAAATATTCATGCACATCTTTGCCTCAGACCTCTCCCACACCTGTGTCTGTGTTGCTGGTTTTTATTGCACTTAAGTAACCATGCGTATTTTTATAGAAATTAAGTGTTATATTGTGGGTAATAGGCCCTTTGAATACTCCTTTTTAGTGATAATAAATCTCCTGATCCTTGTTCTAAAAAGGACACAACCTTGTTTCTAACTTCTCCAAGTTTATAAGAAACGCTAATGTGAAACTCAAAAGGGATACATCAAAGTTTTGCTGTATGAATATAGCTGGTTTCACTTAACTTACATAAAAATTATCCACAGATAACCTGTGTGTGTAACACATAAGAGACAGGATATTAGAACAGTAGAATTATTGGGGTTTTTTTTAGGTACTCATTCCAGAAATCTTGTGAAAGGGCTTGGAGGTTTTTTTTGCAAATTAAGTAAAACTATAAGTTTATCTCACAAATTAAAGTTAAAAATTATATATTTATGGGAACGGTGGGGTTGTGAGTTACACCTTGCTGGCTCTGGAGAGGTGGCTTAGCTTTGTTTGGCTACCTCCAGCTTGGTTGGGTTATCTCTGTAAGCACTATGAGTGTAAGGGGCCTGGTTTTGGTAGGCATTAGGTTTCAGAGCCCTCTGATTCCAGCCAGATGAAGTACAGAGCAGATTGCGCCATGCTGATACCTCCTTGACAAGAAGAAACATCTGTTTCCCAGACCTGCTCCTGTTCTACTGTGCACAAGGAGCCCCATGCAGCAGCATCTTTCTGTTCTCTGCATCCAGCTTTGCTGTGTGAAACAGCAGCTCTTCAGAGTTAGTGCACCCTGAATTTGTAAGGGGTTTGGGGGGACCATGTTGAAATTTTCTGTCCTTTCTTGTTTAGCAGCAATTCTACTCTAACAGAGAAGACAGTCAGCATTGCATGTGGTTTCTACCTCCTGACAGATCCCATTAGTTGAGACTGAAACGAGCCTTCCCTGGGTCTTTCAGTCCACAGAAATCTGCATGTGAAATCTGTATCTTTTTTGCCAGCCATGATTACAAGGTAATGATCAGCTATCTTTCCTTACATTATCTTCCCTTGCTTACTTGTAGGTGTCATATTCTCTTTCCTCACTTGTGTTTCAGGCATTAAACTGTCAGAAAAGGCTAGTGCTTTCATGGTGTTGAAGGTGCATTTGGGATTTTATGTGAACGTGGTTTTGTGGATTTGTTTGTTTGTTTTTCTTAACTGTTAAAAATTGCAACATGTATGTTATTCTATTTCCATTGCAAATTAATAGGTGGTTGTCTGGCTGCATTCTTCCACAACCTGGTTAGGAAACATGAAATAAATGAAAATTTTACAGTAATTGCCTGTTCATGAAAACTAATGTCTAGTAGAAGAGTAAGAAAGATACATAGAACTTATGTGATGGTTTCAGTCTAGGCCTTCCTGGAAACCAGCTTGTAACCAGGAAGGAACTAGGAAGGTGACCAAGGAAGTATTCCATGCTATTCCTTTACGTAACCTAGGGTATAAATAAGGCATTGATAAGATAGTTCGCTCTCTTCCTTTCCGGCGAGGTTCGAGAACGGTGGGTCCCTGTTTCGGTCGGGCTTATCTGGAGCCGAGGCCTACAGTGACTGCTGTTATCTGCCACCCGTGAGGGGAGAGCCAAGGGCCGTGTCTAGCCATCCTGCCTGTTCGAAGGGAAGTGGTGAGATTTTTGCTAGTTTGCCTTCGGCTGGTTGTTTGACTTGTGCGGTCCTTGCCCCTTTTTGTCCTTCTCCCTTCCCTTCCCCCCCCCCCCGGTGTGTGGTATTCTCCTTTTGTGTATCTGTCTCATATGTAAAACATATATATATATATATATATATATATTTTTGCTATAGCTTTGGCTGCTTGTTTTTTTCTTTTCCCTCTCTGGGAGGCGGGTCCTCGTTGTCGAGTTTCGGGGGACTTGGCGGGAAGCCAGCTCGAAACTTGCACAACTTATTAGAATTAATATCAGCACTGTATATTCATAACTAAGAATATATACATCCTTAAAATGGTGTGCACAATGCACTTAAGAAAAGTTTTTTTCCTGTTTGTATATCCCCACAGTAACAAAATGAAAAGCAGAAACTATCATTTTCAAGGACCAGTAAGCAAGTAAAAAGGTTAAACTTACGTGGTCCAGAAATAGGATTTAAAAGGTGACCTAATTTTATAGTGCTGATACAGAAGAAACTCATCCATTTTTCTTTGGCAGCAGACTATCTCTATGTAGATTCATTATAAAGTTTTTAAAACAACTTATGTTATCAAACAACCTTAAAACTGAGGATATATATAGGCTTTATTATTACTACCAACCACTTTAATAGAATATTAATGTCATACATGATGACATCACTGTACACAAAGCCAGCCATCCTATAAACCAGTGTAACACATCAGTATTACATCTGTATATTTTATAGGACTTTTCATATGCAAGCTTAAATTAAAATACCTTGTCTTTCTATAATTAGAATGTCAAAATCTGTGAGAAACTGAAGTGCAACTCTAAGAGTAGAATTTCAAATATAATTTTAAATTTCTGTCACTGTTCTGAGAAAAAGTACTTGATGTAAATGTTCCTTTCCTGCTTCCTCCACCTGCCCTCTTTTCCATTTTTTCATTCTAGGTTTGGGAGGAGCATCCATTTTTTAACTTATTTATTGCATTATTGTGAATTTTGTGTAAATATGGATTCTTCTTCTACACTACAGGAAATTTGCTCTAGTGTTGTACGGAGAATTTTGAAGAATATAAGGTTTTTTTCTGCTGATGTCTTCCTCATATTTTGATGCAAGTACTAGGCAAATACAGTACAATTTTAATGCCCTGAACTAGCAGAAGCATTGATTAAATCATGAGAAACCATAGGCCATCTTTCTCCTCCCAGTTCAAACTAATTATAAAACTTCTTGTTCTAACATACTAAAAATGTGATCTTCCCTTTGAGGGAGGAGAGATTAGATGTGGTGTTGCATAAGTTGTTATGTGACCTCGATGTCACAAGAAGCTTCAGGACCCATGGGGAAAAAGGTGGGTTTATCCCCAGTCTGCCTTGGAGCTGTGGAGAGGATTTTTCCTAGCCTGTACTTTTAAATTACCTTTTCAGACAGTTGTATTAAGGAGCTAAAGCTGGTGTCATTATGCAGAACCTTCCTGTTGAGAATAAGGTATGTTATGGCAATGTATCAGAAGATGTAACTATTTGAATAGCTTTAGGTTTCAGATATTTCTCACCATTCAGAGTTTGTAAAGGAGCTATTTGCTTTGACCAGACCTCAGCATGTTGGAAAGGCCCTTTCCAGCCTGGGGCTTCTCCTGTTTCTACTTTCAAGTTTTACTTGTTATAACGCCTGGTTTCATACCTCTGACACAAAGCAGAGTCTCATGTAATTGTCTGCTACTTTAATCCCAGACTTGGCTGTGCTGAGTTTAGAGGAGCCATCCTGAACCAGGAAGTGACTCAAGGCAGGTGCCTCATGTGTCCTCCCCCCGCCCTCTTGGCACCTGTGCACCTGCCTGCACCGGGTTTGGTTCTGGGGGCTCCTGGGGACTTGCAGCTCTTACAGGGTGCACGTGCCTCTTCTGTTACTTTGCTCATCCGGATTCCCTCCACTACTGTTGGCCCTGAGGTCTTTAAGGAAGATGATTTCTAGGCTATTTATGTAATAGTTGATCATTAATGATAAGCTAATTTCCTTCTAACCAGGGATATAAACTGATAAGTTTGACTAATTATTACGTCTTACTCAATGCTGTCTACTTTTCAAGTGTGACACGAGGAGTTTTGATTTATTGACAAAATCAGTTTGGGTGGTGGGTTTTTTTTTGTTTTGTTTTTGTTTTGTTTGTTTGTTTGTTTTTTGTTAAGAAAGTAGAAATAATTAATATGAGTAAAGTAACAGCTGGTTAGTGGTTTACTGTGGTATTCACCATTACAAATAAATAGAGCAGTTTCTCCCCTGCCTCTTCCTAGCAAATTTCAGTTCTGTCACCCATCTTTCTCACGCATATAATGCTTGCTTGGTACAAAATCAGTGTGGCTTTACTACTGTAGCAATGAAAAAAAATCTGCTCTATTTAGCAGCTGTCCTGTGGATATTAATTTTTCTGTCCACTGAATGAAGAGACACTCCCTATCTGCTTTTCACATCATTCTTTATTTCTGATTGAATTGCTTCTGTCCACTGAGCCTTGTAAGGACTGAACAACATTAAATATCAATTGCATCTAAAGTATATTTAAAGCGTTTGAATAAAAGAAAAAAAAAGTGCGTAGAAATAAATACAAGTACAAGATTTCTGGAAGGAATTTTTTTAAAGGATCTATTTTTCTAGTAAAGATTACAGTGCAGTTTTAGCTAATTTTCCTCAGACATCTTTTCTATATACTTTTTTTAATACAGCAACTGTGGTTGCATATAATGATGTTAATTCTCCCTTTATTCCTGTGAACCCTAAGCCTACAGACTTTATTTGGCTTTCATCCATTTTTTTGTATTCTGGAACTTCTTTGGTACAAATTCTCTTATGGTAGATTCTGCTTTGACCCCTGGGGACTGTAACACAATATTGGATGTGGAGGCAGTGGAGACCTAACATAGCCTATTCCTTGATCTGCTGGAACTTCTATTGACTTCTTGTTCTTTCCCTGCCATCCTTCCCCAGACTACTAGACATAGAGAGGAACTACTGAAACAGAGATATGAAAGTAGGGATTTATAGTGCTCTAAACTCAAATGTGCAGAAGTACAGGGATGCACCCTTTGTTAAAGGTAACGATTGTACTAAACAGAAAAAACCTTAAAACCAAACCCCAAACTTTCAGGAAAATAAAAGGAAAAGGTAAATCAAGGAATTATAATAAAAGGAAAAGCTTGATCAAGGGGGAAACCTGTTAAACTGATGGTGTGCTTACCCTACATTGCTGCTATCAGCAGATAACTTTGAAAGCAGCTACAGGACTGCTTGCTTGTCTTGTTAGAAGCCTTGTGCTCGTACACTTTGTTGTAGCATGTGAACTCCAATAAAATTGTTGTGTTCAATTGATTTTTTTACGCTCTTATGTCTTGCTTTGCAAATAAATTAAACAGAAAATAGCTAGGATTTTAAGAAGGGCACATTTCTCTGCAAGCAACTAGAGCAGAAAATCTTTGTAGTAGTTGACCTGCTGAGATTAATTCAAATATGCAGTGGTTCTAATGTCTTCTGCCTTACTTCATCAAAACTTGAACACAACAGTCTTCAAGAGGAACTACAGGAACTATTCATTTTCCCAGGACATTGTTTTTGGGCAAGGTAGGGAGACAGGGAGGAGAGAGGCAGGAATGATGCTTGTATTTGGTATAGATGGTAAGGTTTCAGTAGCAGGGGCCTACAGGGGTGGCTTCTGAGAGAAGCTGCCAGAAGCTTCACCTGCGTCTAACAGAGCCAGCTGGCTCCAAGACAGACTTGTTGTTGGCCAAGGCTGAGCCCATCAGTGATGGTCATAGCACCTATGTGGTAACATATTTAAGGGGGAAAAAGGCTGCCCAAACAGCAATTGCACCAGAGCAGAGATTCTCCTCTAGCCCATGGGGAAGACCATGGTGAGGCACCTGTCCTCCTGCAGCCCATGGAAATCCAAGATGGAGCAGAGATTCACCTGCAGCCCATGGAGCACCCCATGTTGGAGCAGAGGGATGTGACCCCATGGGAAGCCCACACTGGAGCACGTTTATTGGCAGGATTTCTGACCCCATTGGGGACCCACGTTGAAACAGTCTGTCCTGAAGGACTGCACCCCATGGGAAGGACCCACACTGCGGAAGTTCATGAGGACCATCTCCCATGGGAGAGACCCCACCCTGGAGCAAGGGAAGAGTGTGAAGAGTCCTCCCCCCAAGGAGGAAGGAGCAGTAGAAAAAATGTGCGATCAACTGACCACAACACCCATGCCCTGTCCCCCTGTGCTGCTGTGGAGGAGGAGGAAGAAGAGAAAATTGGAAGTGAAGTTAGGCCCAGGAAGAAGGGAGGGATGGGGGAAAGGTGTTTTTGAGATTAGGATTTATTTCTCATTATCCTACTTTGATTTGATTGGCAATAAATTAAACTAATTTCCCCAAGTTGAGTCATTTTGCCCATGACAGTAATTGGTGAGTAATGTCTCCCTCTCCTTATCCCAACCCATCAGCCTTTTGATCTATTGTTTCTCCCCTGTCCAGCTGAAGAGGAGAGTGATAAACTGGCTTTGCTGGGCACCTGGGCATGACCACAGTGCTGTACTTCAGCAGAGTTCCGCCTGAGGAACATTTTCAAGCTTCTTTTCATTATGAAGCTTTAGGGCACATCTCTTTTGTGTTTGAGAGCTGCTGATATATTTGTTTTACCTTCCAAAGAGGAAAAACCATTCTGGAGCACTTTATCTAGGATGGCATGCTGCTGGAAGCTGCTGTACCTTGCTTCTGTATCCTACTTTTATGACTTTTTGCAAACCCTGAAGAGAAACATTTTTTAAACTGTTATTTCCAGTTTCATTTTTCTCCATGGCCAACTTTACTTTCCAAGGAAATTCAATTGAAACACATTCATTGTTGTCTCCACTGCCATGGTTGGTGGTTCAAATGTCCCCTGGATGTTCATTTTCCAAAGCCTGTCTTTAGGAGGCTGCCACCTCCAAAAGCACATGTGAAGCATAGAACAAGTGTGCTGCTCTAGCTCTTGTCAGGGGCTTTCCTATCCTGGATTTGGTGAACATTAGACCTCTCCATGGGCATGAACCCCTGTCCTGCCTATCCCCAGCTGCTGCTGCTGGCCAAACCAAGGGTAACCCTGAGGAGAGGTGTGTGGAGTGATTCAGTGTGTCTCGCTCAGACCTTCTTGACACCACGTTGCTCCTGTACGTCTTTCACCTCAATATCCATGGCTGCAAGGTCCAGGCTCTAAGCACTGGTTTGGAAGGACCTGCAAGGCAGCAGAGCTGCTGCTAGGGTTGCCATATATCAAAGAAAAGGTAAGATCCTCTACTACACGTTTTAATCCCATGCACTGATGAAAAACATACGGGATATAGCTTTCTCTGTGCTTTTGCAGTTGTATAAGACATCTGGAAAAGGAGCTTCTGTACATCTGGAGCTGGCTGACCCTATGCTGCCCCTACAAATAGCTTTTCTGTGCCCATAGTTGACCTGTCTGCTGGCAGTAGTGGCTCTTCCACATTTTTATGATAAATTGTACAATCAATAGGGACTTCACAGACTGAATAATATTATCAATGTTGCAAGACAGCAGCTATTTATTTGCTATAAATTCGCTGCTGTGAGAGATTGGAGAAAGTCAGCCCTTGATTTCCCAACTTGAAGTCATTCACCACAAGCTTTCTGTCTTTTTGAAAACAACAAAATCCAATTTGTGTCTGGGGCAAATCTGGACGTTTGGAGGCACCTGGTCCTAAAAAGTCCTGGGTAGGAGTTTCCAAATTCTTCCTACATGATGTCAGATATGACACAAAGTGAGTATTTTAATCAGGTGGAGGGGTCATGAAGTGAATGGAAGAAGAGACAGAGGTGATGTGGAAGAGCCAGCAGATTTTGCACTGACTCAACGGTATTTGTAATTAATTTCATATGATGCTTTGTGTTTACTTCAGCTCCCCATGACTCGCTTATGATCTGTTGGACCAGCATTAGCCACACCTGGCAATGCAATTAATTTAATGATGTTTAAGGAGCTTCTATAAGGGACCAGCATAAACAGGTGTTGCTCAAAAGCCTTCTCCTTCCTGGGATGAGCAGAGTAGTTCTCTTTGGCTCACAGGGACATGCAGGAATACAAGATCCTCAGTCTGTTGGTACCCTTTCCCACCCCCAGCTCCCCACACCATATCAAAGTGTGACAAGCGAGAGATTTAAGAAATACTAGAAAGAAAACAAAGCTAACGCAATTCAATTGTGAGACATTAAACAAAACAAAACAAAACGATCAAAGACAGCCATTTATTCTGGTGCTCATAAATGGTTTAATTTTCCCTTATAGAAAAAACTCAATGTCTTATTGTCTTCCCCCTCTGCACGTTAAATCCACGTGGAGGATTATTCTGTTTCCTCCTGCTAAACGGGTGGCACACTGAACAATTAAGGTTTTTTTGTTCATAATAAGTTACAATGTCTAAAAGAAGAGAAAAAGACTCAATTTTAAAATAGTCTGGAGAGTGAGAGGACAGACAGTATGCTGTCTCATAGAAACCAGGTCTTAATTTGTAGTAAAGTAGAAGCCTTTTCTTCTTGAGGACTATGAAATAAATTTCACCACTCACTGCTTTTGATTTTCAGCATTAGCACTTGCTGGGGGAGGTAATCTACTTTCTAATGTCCCAACCTGAGATGATCAGTAAATATCATTATCTAAGAGGTTTTCTTGCTATTATAAATCCTGTCCTCGAGGAATACAACCCTTTCTCAATGAAGCCAGTCTCAGCAGTGTCCCAGTTCAGACTGCCTGTGCCGTGTGTCACTCTAAAAGCAATTACAAAGTTCTTACTGGAAGACAGACTGTGGAAAACCCCCGCGCATATACTGGTGATTCTCTGAATCTTGGGTCACTTTGTAGGGCTGGCTTCTTCAAAAGCAGCCCAGATATAAACTGAAAGGCCAATTTTACTTATTGTTCACTTACTTAAAATCTTAAACAACTGAACATAGTTGTAACAGTTTAAATGAAGCTATAATGTATGATATATAGAAAATAATATTCCTGATTAGTGAACAGATAAGTCCAAAATAAGTTTTTCAACTCAGCTATGAACATTTGAAGACGTTTTCCTCTTAATTTGAGCATGAAAAGTGGAAAAGTTACTAAATTTGAAGTAACTTTGCATGAATGGCAGATAAGATGCAAGTGAAACGTTGCAATAAATAAATATACAGTTTGGGTTCTATAATTTTCCATTGCATTAATTTGTCTGAATATATTTAGATCAGTAATTTAGACTGGAAATTAAGGCTGTTTATGGCAACTGCTGCATGTTGATGGAAATATCGTTTCATGTGCTATATTTTAAAACCATATCATTGACTTTTTAAAACTGCTTCAAAGTTAAATGCATAAAATTATTTTAGCAAAATGTTTTGCCATACAATTAAAACATAAAAGATGAGAAGTTAAAGGTCTTGCATATTTTATGCAAAAGATTTAATTTTTCCAAGAGCAATTTAACTGACCTGGAATTACTTTTATAGAAAGACACTGTCAGATGTAGTCAAAATATCTTAGCCAAATCTAACTTTCTCACCATTCTCTCTTCAGTTTTTAATTCTGCATTTATTAATATATGCACTAATTTATTTTTGGCATTTTAATTTCTCAGAGCCTAATTGAATGATCCTATGGTTATAGAATAAAAGCAGAGGTCTCAGGAAAGTCTGTGGGAGCTCTAATTTAATGTTTCATTCCTAGGAGAACATACTGAAATTGCAGATCTTTCTTCACAGTGTCCATGGATTGCTTCTGAATGAGAGAATCCTTTGTCGGTGTACCTGCATCTGGGTGAACTTCGCTCACCCAACTGGCTGCCCATTTCATCACGAGTGATCCCAAGACCTTCACAAAATCATTACTTCTTGAAGGGGACAGTGTTAGTTTCAGTTTTACTCACATCAAGGATGAATAGCACATAAGTGAGTGAAACTTTGCCAATGTCCTGGGTGTCCAGAGCAATCAGTGGAAACAAATGATCAATTCCTACCAGGATACCCTACCTCAAGAATAGTTGCTCAGCCTCAGGAGAAGTCAGACACATTTTGCCTGCTTCTAGAGATGAGTAGTAGTGAGGAAGAAGAGGCGAGGCAGATCCCTGCAGTTCTCAATGATGCAAACTAATAGGCTCCAAACGTTACCCATGGTGGTAAAGGGAAGCTGGGGTTGTCTTCAAAGAGAAGAGCAAGAGTGTGGGTATTTGAGGGGAGAGAAGGAAACAGTATAGACAGCGGGGAAAAAAAAACAAATAATAAGAATAATAAAACATTCAAAATGAAAATTCTATAGTTGCAAAATCGAATGCTGTTCCTAAAGTTACAAGTAAGGCTTTGGCATGCTTAAAAATTTCATTTCACTAGGAGAAAAGGGTAAAATGAAAGAAGTAAATTTCAATAAATACAGAGAGAGCTTTTATCCTGTATTATCAATTGTTTACTCTGAAGAGGTGCTCAGAAGAAAATGAAAACCTGAATAACTTCTTGAATACACATCTCTTGAATTATGTGAATTCTTCTTGAATCTCCTCTTTCTAATTGAAAATCATGCATGGCAAAGCCCCTAGCTGACAGGCAATGCTTGAAGAAATAGTCACTGAATCTGAGTACCTCTGTTCTCGATTGCCTCTTCTGATATGCCTTACACAGTGCAATAAAAATAAATACATAACGGGACAGGACAGCTGACTGACTTGCAGATCCACAACCTGCAATTGCATGACCTGTTTGTAAAAACACTGTTTGTAAAGACACTGTTTGAAATTGTTATCCACTATAATGAGCACAACAATATTTATAAAGAGTTAAATAAAGAGATCACTGTAGGCAATTAACAAATATGCCACTATGAATACTTCCATCCAATTTAACAGATACATTATTCTTCATCCTAAAGATCTCCTCATTTTTTTTACAGTGATTAGTCATCTGTATATTTTCCCCCTCTTCTTACACTGAAAGGCATTTAAAATTACTTGAACTTGTTTAAAAAGTGGCTTGATTACAGCAATATGGAGAACTTAGATCAGTGCTTTGAAAATGCTTAGAAATGAATCATCACATTCAAACAGATTAAAGTCTCATACTCTACGCCCTACACTTAAACACTTAAATAACAAAAATATTATAAAATTCCTTCTATAACATGCATTTGAAATGTATTTGGAGCTCTCTTAAGTCATGATATTCCAGTTGAAAAGTTTTTACAGAAGTTCAGTTTTGTTTAGATCTTTCTAATCCTTTGATCTGTGTTTAGATCTTCCTTCTAATTTCTGGGATGCAAGCAGCTAATACTTGCTTGTTTTTGTGTCAGTTTTTTTTGTGACTCGGTAGTTCTATTCCCTTCCTGTTGTTTATCACTGAGTCACATCCTCTCTAAGCCTTTGTTCTAATTACCAAAGCAATTTTTTCTGGTATGATAACCTGAGCTCCCCTAGTCATCCAAGCAGTTTCCTCTGCATCCACCTGGCTTAAAAGTGGTGGGTGGTACTGAGGATCCAGTGCCCACACATTTAGGAGGTTTCCATTTTGGAGTTTGTCTAGTCTCTTTCTGTGAACTGAATACCCATTAGCAGTTAGTGCACTTTAAATGTGCCTCTTGAGATTATCTTCCAGTTTAGTTTCTCCTCGATGAATCAGGTCCAGGTGTTCTATGACCACTCTGTGGTGTGAACAAGGCTTGGTCAGCAGTGATCCCCTTAAAAAACACCCGTCTGGTCCAGACTGAAATGCTGTTGTAGACGATCCCTGATAACACCACAGGAATTGACTGAGGAACTGGAATTTACTACAGTTTCCTTTTCCAAAACTCTTCCTTTTGATTCTGTATACTCAGAGTCACACATGATAATTGGCTGTTGCCCTCCACTGCTATTCATTATAATGAGCCATCAAGGGCCATAGGCAATTAACAAATATGCCACTTCTTACTACCCCAAATATCTTGATATTATTTTTTCTCATAGAATAAATCAATTAATAGAAAATCAATTTTTAATAAGAAACAATTTTAAAATGCAAGTACTAAAAGGAGTGATCATTTAGACACTTCATATAAACGTGTTTCTCAGTTTTTGTTTTAACAGTTTCTTTTTTTGTTGTTGTTGTTTTTTGGTTATTCCATAATGGCATAGTTTTACTTGGATCTAAATGTGTTGAAAGGCACATTAGCCAAGAGAGGGGGGAAAAAAGGAGCTATATATAGTTTTACTGTCCCTTTAGGGAATCATTGCTTGAGCTTCATTAATATGCATTTTAGCACAATCTAATTTACTCGTATGGCTGGCCCCAGGTGTTTGGAAAGGCAACCAGAGGAAAATCAGATCATACTAAAATTAGAGACAAAAAATATTGAATGCCTTCCCTTTTAGGTCCTTGAAAAGCACATATTAATCATAACTGGATGAATTTATGAAAACTAATATTATCAACAGCTCCAATAGTAATTATTTTTGAAAAATTATCTTTGCCAATAAGTGTATTCTGGTCAAAGTGCAGAGAAAATATTTTGTTAAAGAACATACGTATATACGTCCCCCTCCAAACACAAAATTTTTAGTGCAGTGCCCCTGTGATATCCTTCTGCTATATATTTAATCACTGAAAATCACAATGCAAACCCTCATTTCATGTGTGTTGTTTTTTGAACAGTTTCAAATGAGGCAGAGCATTAGAATTTGATGGATTTGTCCGTTGCTTCTAAGGCTGCATCTCTGCTGGGTTACAAAAAGCCAAGGCCGGCAACACTGGGAAGGGAAAAGTGCGGAAGTGTAGGGAAAAAAAGGTTAAAAAACTGTCTCTGTATGATCTGATAAGGAGCTCCATGCTTTTATGATGTCAATAGGAAGCTTTGGCAAGCAAGTGTTCACAGCTGGTCTCTGAGCTGCTAACGGGATGTAGTGGTTCAATAAAGGGGTTTTATATATTAATTTCCTAAGTGTCATCTTGATTTGCAGCAGAAAACATAAGCAAAACAATGTCAAATGCATTAGCCCTGAAGGTGCCTTTGGAGCAGCACTCGGTGCTCTGCCCTTGCCCGGGTGCTCTGAACTCTTCAACTGGGGAGGTGTTTGCCTGGGGAAGAGACTATTTCAGAATCAGTCTTTAGGGCTTGAACAGCCTGAATTACAGTGGTAGCAGGCTACTGAGGGATGCATATGTTATGAAAACACTTAGTCATCTTTAGTGAGATTCTGATCTGAAATATCTGACCTTCCTATGATTCAGGAATAGTGAGACACCAGTGGAGAGGACAGTAACCACACGGGTAGTAGCACAGGGGCCTGTATGACCTGTGCTTGGAGCAGTGTTGACTAACAGAGCTGCTCCACCCTGCCATTCCCACCCAGGAGACAGTCTACAAGTCTTTAGAGGAGCTCAGTTCTCCCCAGGCTCCCCACAGGGTGCTCTGAAGAGTTTTAATCCTCTTGATAGAAATTTGGTAAGTGATCCTGTTATTTCAGCTTGGAGACAGATTTGCTTATTTGTTAAGAAGAGTAGTCAGCTCTGTTTCAAACACGGTGTGATTTTGGGAGATACCACACTGAAGCATACTCACATGCACATCATCAGACATTTGTCAGATATACTGTTCATTACACCTCAGTGAAGCACTATAGACAAACATTACTTTGATGTGATAAGCAGGGTGATATTAAACATGAATACTAGAGTGCACTATTAAGAAGGAGCTTAAAATATACTTACAGAAAGGAATAGAGTCTCCAAAGAGGGTGTCATTTAAGAGCAGTCCATCTAAAGAACATTTCCCTAAAGGAAAACATCAAAGAGAGGTTAGGAAATATGTTTTAGGCTCTGATTCTGGAAAGAAATCAAAGATATATGAATTTCATTAAATCACCGAGGAGTTTAAGAAGAAGTAGATTCGAAATGTGCATGAAAAATATTGCAGTAAGTGAAAAATAAAATATCCAGTTACTGGAGAAAAATGAGACAAAAGAAGATGATGAAAGAATGATAATTCAGAAGTAACATAGGGAAAGAAGTTACACTGGTAGACAGAAAAATATACCTATGGGAAGTAGTTTTTGCTCCTGTCTGACCACAAAACCAACCAAAGCCTATTCCCAGAACCAATCTGTACATAAATATGATCCTTCACCCTTGGGAAACTAATTATAGGACCTTATTTAAAAAAAAAAAAAAAAAGATTGTTGAATCCTTTTCCTCCCTATACTCATTGTTTCTCCCAGACTAAGCCAACGAGCACATTTACAGGAATGCAAACACTTTGTTTAATAGTTTAACTACCTGTTAGCAAAAGTATATGCTTTTGCAATATGTTAATAAATCACCCTTCTCCAAGTGTCTCAGTAACATTGTTGCATTAGTAGGAATGACCACAGATCTTACTGAGAAGATTTGTTCTGCCCTAGCACTTCAGCATTCATGCACAGTGACTGCAACCCACGGCCATGGGTGCAGGACAAGCAGCAACTTGTGAAGTTAAAAACCCATCAGTGAAAAGGAAAACAGCATCCTGGTACCATGATGCGCCATGGTCAGAGACCAAGCTCTTGGCAAAAGGAACTGAACAAAGCCAGAGCCTTACTAAGTAACCTTGCACCCACTGCCAGCAAACCTACAGCGAAACCCTTCCCCCTGGCCTGCTGCTGTCATCTCCGTCTGGCTGGGCTGCAGCTTGTGGCTGAGGGAGCAGGGAGCAGCAAGGAACAGGAAGGAGAAGGAATGTGGGGGTGAAGAGACAGGCTTGAGCCTAGAAATAGTGGCTGGGATGTAATGTGATGGTGTTAGTGCTTTAATCCCAGGGAGAAATAAAATACTCGAGCAATGTTAATTATGTCTATTCCATGTGACTTTTTTTATGAATAAAATCACAGAAGAGCAAGGGTATCATCCAAATGATATTCTGTGTTTCTTCATTACAGTTAGCTCTATGGTGTCACTGATATATGTGTTCTTGTATGTGTCCTGGTTCTGGCCAAGTACAGAGTAATTTTTTGCAGTAGCTGTGAGGGGGCAGATCCTGGAGCAGTGTGAACGTAGCCAAGACCCAAATGTAATTTGGTACCATCTCACCTCGTGCCAAGGGTGGTGGAACGGGATATTCTAGTTTTCAAAAAAGAATGATGTGGGTTTTCTGGGGGAACGAAACCATCATCGTGGGCAGAAGGAAGCCATCTGCCATTGTTTTATTGTCCTGGGCTTGGTGAGCATGTTGCATGTAAATCACCCTCTCTTTGTACACGTTTGTTATTAGTATTGTTGCAGTTACTGTTTGTTTTCTTATCTCATTGCTGTTTCCAGTAAATTGTTCTTATCTCAACTTGGGATCTTTGCCTTTTGTGCTTTCAATATAAGCGGGAAGGGGGACTGAGTGGCAGCATGGTTTCAGTGGGAGCTCTAAATGGTGGAATACCATTCCTAAACCACAACAGTATAAAAAATTAGATGCACTAATAAGATCCACTTTTACCCAAGAGTGCATCAACAGCGAATGGCTCAGGGAGTTGTGTAGATAAAAATCTGAATGTATTGGACCATGAATCTATGCTTACACTATCCTTTGATGACTGTTTAAGTGTATGTAATCCTGACACTGTAGTTTTATCTAAGGATGCACCATCAATGTGTGCACTTAAAAATGGGGATATTCAAGGAGGTCATGATATGAACAGTAGACAATTATGGTTTCTGTTTGTTCAGACAGTTGAACTCAGGAGGAATCTAAAAGAGGAGCTGCCTCTGAAGCACTCAGGGTAAATGCTGGACTCGTTACTGAAGAAGCGGAGCAGGAAGAAAAAGCAGAACAAATAGGCTATGAATGCTATGCCTTACTCAGGTATGGAAAGAGTTTTTGCCTTAATCATACCATGTTTAAACCTGAGTTCTACACATGTACTTCTTGGGTAAGGAAATGTGCCTTTTCACCCAGCTTAACCATCCATTCTTTGATTAAAGGCTCCTATTGTCTTGTCACCACAGATATGGACAACAGATCCTACTTACTTAGCAGCAGTCAGTCTTCGAGATACCCAAATTTCTGATCATGACCTCCACCTCTTTCACAGCCTTCCTCATAAGTTCTGGATTTTAGCCTTTACATCATTCTCATTGTTACTGTGTTTTCTCTGTTTGGTTCACATCATTCACAGAGTGTGATGCCAATAACTTAACACTACACAGGGCAGCTCCTTTAAGGGCTCCCCAGCACGGAATCTTGGAGACAAAACCCAGAGGCTTTGCAGGCGATATCGCTGTTTAAACAGTTAATTGACATGGTCATATCTGACATTTGGAAGCACTTACCCAGGACACTACGATTTCTACCCATTCCTGAGTTTGAAGATGTTGGATCCATGCTGTCCCTGTACTAAGAGAATGCTCTGTTTTTCAGCTGGTTTAGCTAGATCTGCATTCAGCTGTAGTTGAATCACTCTGCAGCTGGAAAAAAAAGATCCACTTGGACAGACTGAAAAAACACCACAGGATGGAAAAATGCAATCAAATGGTTATGGCATTGGAATGGGAATGGCCTCTGGGAATGGCTTCTGATGTTGATATTTATTTTTGTAGTTCACAGTCCTCATGCTTTTGTATTATCATTGTTAATCTAGTTTAGGAAATTATAATACAGGGCAAACTTAAGAGGACAAAACATGTCGCAAGGGTTTACTTTATTCTGTCCGGGAGGGACAGGACTGATGCGTTCAGGTTCCATTTGCACAATTATTCTGACTCCACATCATTGGGGTGGGCATACCTCTGCTTCATGGGAGCTGCAATAGGTATGATTCATCTAGAAAAATAAAATTCAAACATAAAAATCCCATGCATAGATACTTATAGGATAAAGACCAGAGCCTTAGTCATAATGAATTCCCTAGGATCACATAACTGGAACTACCTTTCTTCAGAGGAACAGCCTTGGAATAAGAAATCACCGAATAAAAATTTCCATTTTAGGCAATGGAAAATTATGTCACATATGTTGTGTATGTATATATTGGCAGGGACGCATGTGTGTCTAAAAGAGAGATCTGAATTATAACCTGAATTAAAATGTTAAAAGTAGTAGGATCCTGTTTAGCAGAGGCGACATAAAGAGACCTCCTTTGTCTCCCAGTAATGCACACTATTGTTTAATGGCAGACTGCTCTATTTTGATCACCAGTACATCATCATCCTGCATTCAGTGCTTCATATCTCATTCTCCTTTCACTCCTCAGACATAACACCATATCATTCTGCCTTTTAGGCCAGTCAT
The DNA here is from genome assembly GCF_003945595.2 of Pipra filicauda. Classification (NCBI taxonomy): domain Eukaryota; kingdom Metazoa; phylum Chordata; class Aves; order Passeriformes; family Pipridae; genus Pipra; species Pipra filicauda. The sequence continues at coordinate 3,649,924 of NW_024104543.1, forward strand.
GATGTTTTTGCACATCATCCTTATGTACTCAGCTAAGACAATTTATTCATGGTGAGAGGAGGAATTACATGTTCATTGTGGATATGGAGTGTGACTTGCCAACACAGTGCCCTTGTAAAAACCCGTTACTGATCTCTGTATTGTAACAAATTAAACACAGTTGATTTGACAGCAGGATAAACAGAAGTATTTTCATCTCCTTTTCAGCTTGTGAGTTTGAGGATGATCACTTTTTCTTTAAAATCTGTAATTTCTCTTAATATTTTGGCCATTGGCATTGCTTGATGAAAGTGAGGTCAGCTGGACACAAGAAAGGACAAGTCATAAGTGAAAAAAAGGGCAGTGTTTACAAATGAATTTAGCCATCATTAAAGTGACTTAATTACGTAAGATAAGTTTGGAACCAAATCAGTTTTCATAAACTTGGGTGACCAGGCCACAGTGGGTCTTCTGTCATCAAGTTCCTACTATGTTTGCTAGGATTTCTTATACGCAGAGACCGTCAGGCTCCACTGCTATGTGTCTATGCAGCAGATAGGGAGGGATGGTCTGCAAGGGCTGCAGCAGGTAGAAAGTGCTGTCTCCAATGCTGGGAAAAGAAAAACCTTGGAAGTAAAAGTGAGTTAGTAGGCATTAAAATTCCTTTATATAACTAGGCATTAAAGTTCCTTTATATAACTGAGCGCTGTAAGTTTCCCCAGGTAAGAAGAGAATCCAGGTTCAATTTTCCTGGCATGACTGGGAACTGCAACTCCCTATTTCCACATTTGTGGTGCTGCTCTCGGCCTTAGCAGCCTGGCCTGAGACAAATCAGCATCATTTCTGATATGTATACATAGTGGTGGGATATGTGAAAGGGAAGTATGCAAACAAGAAATATTATTTTTTAACTGGACTTCCACTGCCTGAATGTGCTGAGAATCCACTAGGATGCCTCTAATCCATGTGAAACATCAGTAAAAAGCCAAGGGAAAATGCTCTCCCACAGTTGGTATGGAGTGGTTTGCCACCAGAGGGAGTCATGGGAATACAGTAAAAGGGGTTGTTTGGCACAGGAAAGGTCATTAGAAATTTCAGCCACAAGGCTCAACGATCAAAGTTTTCTCTGGCCACAGCTAATTTTCTACCAATTCAACATTCAATGAAAATCAGCTTGAAAGTTTGGCTTTTGGCTAAACGTGCAAATTTCCTTGCTAAAAATGCTACCTTGATGTTTCATACTCCATCTTCATAATTTGTGCAAAGTATCCGCTTGCTCAATAAAACAAAATTGCTAACTAAGCCACTCCAATTTTATGCTTGAAAATACAACTCCAGGACTGAAAATCAAGATGTACTTTAAATACCATGTACACTTTCACTAGTATAATTAGTATAAAAATTGTGGTAATCTGAAATTTTTCTGGCAACAGCTTTCCTGGTGATAAAGCAGATTACATCTGATTGCTGAAATGGCTCTGCATTGCTGAAAGCAGACTGAGCTACAGAGCATCATGCAACAAACACTTGGCTCTGGAGATGAGGGTGGAAGAAATACATCATTGTTGTGTACAATTATTCTTTTGACTAAATCCAATGTTTAAAGAGGTAAGGAATCTATTCAAATAATACTGAAGTCCTTTACACTGCCAATATGGTTTACAACAGGCAACAGAAGCTGATACGATCTGATGCTTAGCAGAAGAAAAAGAAGTCCTTTAAAGAAGTTTGTCCATTTAGTTCCTTCTTTGGTCTTATGTGCTACACTTTAATTCCTGATACTTTTGATACGTGCTTTAACTTGGAAATGTGTGTACACCCCTCCCTGAAGTAACAAAACTAATAAAATTTTAGGAAACTATTCATCACTCATTAAAACCCAGGTTCCCATTGCTGCACAGGGTTAAGCATTGTGTATCAGAAATTGAAGAAACAGCAGACTGAAAAAGAACTTAAATTAAAGAGAACTCAAATAAAAGGAAAACAGCAATTTCAAACCCAGAGGGTGCCCACAGTCCCCCACAGTTCTTTGTGGTAGGTGTAGGGTGGAATTAGGTTATCTTAGATATACATAACAAATATGATATGTATAAATACCTCTGCTTTTCCCAGCTTGCTGCCTATTCCCCCTTCTACTCACTGCTCCTCCTCTGTAGCACTTACACAATTTTTCTGCAGCTCTCTGCCAAAGTTAATTTTAAGGCTAGAGTATGTCACAGAAGAGGTGCTGCTGAGTCTTTAAGTATTCCTCTTTCTCACTGTGGGTGAATTCTTTATAAGCTTAAGATTTCCTGCCTTTTGGGAATTCTGACATTTTCATTCTACAGGCCAAACATCTTATGATCTTTGCAATTTCCATCATCCTTTTCCCTCAAACTTACAAGAAATTTGAGGCCTAGAACTTGTAAAGACTAAAATAAAGCATGAGTATCTTGCTTTCTGTTTTCCCTTTCATACCTAGCAGAATGGAGCTGTTCTGGTAGCAATCAAGTAACTCCCTAAATTATGGCACATACAGAATGCTGCCTGTTCATAAACACAGATATAGTAATTAAGGAACAATTATTTTTAAGATTTTTATTTTTACAACTTTCACACTTGTAGGAAAGTTTAAAAAATAATTAAAGATAAGAATAAAAATTAAAATGGAATTTATAATTTGGCTTAACTAAGTTATTGTTAATATTTGAGACTATTGATACCATCCTCGTTAATTTTTCTGGGGTGGGAACATAGAATTCCTTGTAAGGATCCATGGAGGGAATTTCATCACACTTTGCAAGAGTAGTAGTGAATCTAGTTTGCTGTTGATCTTATAACTCAAGCAAATTTCATAGGTGTTGCTTTTCTTGCATTTTGTACTGGAGAATAGCAGAATCTGCAAAAATTCATGATCCTCCGGTACATTCTTCTCTATCCTATAGCTTTCTGTGCTTTGCTCCAACAAACTGTCATGGGACGTATCTATACATCACAACTCCTCTGCTTAGAGTTTTTGTGGGCTTTTATAGGGCATATGTAATGAAGCTGCAGTGTTGTGCCTTCCAGAGCTCTAGAAGATAGATACACTTGTGGAGGGAAGGAAAATAACTTGACTTTTTTTTTTGGAACAGTTAAAATTAATTCAACACAATGAACAGTGCTTATGTAGCTCCATAAAACAATGTTAAATACAGTTATTGTCCTTACCTGCACCTTTGGAAATGAAGCAGGTTCATACCATTTTAAATTGTCCACATACAAAACTGTGTCCCCTTTCAACTTTACAGGTTCAAAACACATGTTGAAAGTTGCAGCTGAGCAGGTATTTACAGGATTATTTTACTTTAAAATTGATCAGAAATATTTTTAGCTAAACAACCTCTGACTATTGTTTTATTAATTTTTAAGTGTTAGTAAAACGTTTCAACATTTTTAACAGATAATTTATTTAAATTAAGTTTAATTAAGTATAAGTGAAGGAAAATGGCTCATCTTTATGAAATAAAATTCTTAGTTCAACTACAATTTTGAATCACTGTAAACTTTAATGCCAGGGTATCTATTTTAATATGATATTTTTCATATCAATATTTTCTAATGTCTTTATATGAAATAATAAGTGTTCCAATATTAAAAATCATAATACTTCAGAATAAATACAATTCTGGTTTTACATTTGTATCCCTCTTTGGAGTGAAATACTGTGAAATATTACATTTTCCACTGAACTACACATTCTGTTTTCTAAGAGGTTCTATTTTATTCGCTTGAAAAATGCCACCAGTTCAAACCTGATAATGTTCCATATCATGACCAAGAAGTTCATAATGACATGCTTGGTGCCTTCTAAGCTTGCAGATAGTGAGTCAGATTCTGTAAAATGCTTCATTTTGTAAGGACTTCTTAATAACATGACTAGGAGAAATCCTTTATCTTTAGTAATATTTTAGGCAATAGAAGAAACTCAGAAATTAAAGTGTTGCTCCCAAAGCTAGTTATTTTCCCAAGTCAAGTAAGAAATACGCAGATTAGGGTTTTTTTTGTGTGTTTCCTCTAATTCAGTAAGACAAACAATGTGGAAGACAAGCCATTTTCAGAGCTGATTGAAAAAAACAGATATCAGGGAATACACAGCTCTTTGAAGAAAAGAAGAATATTAAGTAGCCTTTGAGAAGCACTGCAATGTGACATTTTTACAAGGAACTCATTTGGAAAAAAGTAAAGAGCAGATACTCAGAAGAGACTAGGAAGAGTGCAGCTATTATGTGTTCCTATCATCTGGAAAAGGCAATGACTTGTTATTCTTATCCACAAAAAAGTATTCCTCAGCAGAACCAAATCCCAGCAAAATAGATATTGTCTGCTGGGCCTGTCTTCTTAATTCTCCCCTTTTATTTGCAGTAGCATTTATCATTCTTAAGGCCTTGCTTCTAATCTCCTCGGAAAATTAACCAAGATGTTAACAGCTGAGAAAATATATGAATGCTTACAGGAGAAGATAGGAACACAGTCACAGATCCATGTATGCACAGCTCTTGGATACTAAAGAGCAGTTCCTGCAGGTAATGAGGTGAATACCAGTATGTTGAATATTTTTTGCAAGAAAAGCCTCTGTTGTACTTCATAAGCATTTCTACCCAAAAGACTACTTGAAAAAAAATCTCCATAAAGATGCTTTTAAGGCATTTGCTGTTGGTGTTTCCTATAGGAACTGGATTTTGTGCAGCTCCGAACATCCACAGGAACCACTCCCAATTCTAGCGGGTCTGTTGGGGCATGCAGACACCCATAGAATGCTGGTGACTTCCTCAAGACTCTAAGCTGCTGCATTGAAATGCTGCTGTCACCCCTGAGAAAAGCTCACCTGGATCCCACATCCTGTGAGAAGTAGCTAATAGAAGGGCAGGCTGGACCTGCTCAGGCATCCCTGTGTAATTTCTGGCCTGGTGAGGGAGCGGGAAATGGGCTTGCATACCTGGTACAATTCATGTCTCTCTCAAGCACCACCTGTTGTAATACCTTCCCTTATTCTGACCGAAGCCACATGGACATATAATACATATATGGCAGCTGCATAGGATGCTCCAAAATAGTGTGCCCATTTTCATCACTGTTGAAAGGCAGACCAGCTTATTTGGATTCATTGCTGCTGTGTGAAATCATGCATTTGATTCTTCTTCAGGGTGCTCAAAGGAGAAATCATACTGCAAATGGGACAGAACTGCGAAAAGAATTAGGTTCATTTTGTGTAGTTATTTCCTGAATGTAGATAAATGCAGATCACCTCATCCTCTTTATAAATTACCTTATTCAGTTGCTATGTAATCACCTTGTGGAAAGCCTGAAGTGAGTCTACATAGTCTCAGCTGTTTTAATTTGCCTTGCATCTGTTTACGTGCAAAAATTACAGGACAGAGTTTTACAAACCTTAATCTATTCTTGGTGGCTTAAGGAAGTAAAAGGACCATGTGTCTATTTGCCAAATTGAAGTGGCAACATCTTCTCTTTGCACAACTTGAGGGCTTCATATGAGGGAAATTGCTATCCCTACTCGGAATGAAAATCCTTTTCTGGTGAGGTACCACCAGTTTTACCAAGGGCTACATTTCTTACCTTTGTTTGTTTGTTTTGTGTCCTCTCTGCTGTGTATTGTCTGAGCAATGAGCCGTGAAACTGCATTTGTTTACAAAATGAAATTGAAGTGATTTGGTCCCAGTGCAGCAGAAATTCAGAAATTTGCCTTTACCTGTGAAAGAAGCTTTGTCCCAAGAGTTATGAGGCTGTATTGGGTTTGCACGGCCAGGTATTGGTAGTAGGGGGTTACAGAGGTAGCTCTGTGAGAAGCTGCCATGCCTGGCAAAGGCAAAGGCAGCTGTGTCCAAGAAAGACCTGCCACTGGCCAAGTCTAAGCCCATCAGTTACAGTGGTAGCACCTCCAGGACATGGTGTTTAAAAAGGGGGGGGGGGGGGGAGGGGGGGGGGGGGGGGGGGGGGGGGGGGGGGGGGGGGGGGGGGGGGGGGGAAACCCCTGTAAAATTCCAGATGGAGAGAAGAGTGAGAAAATGCGAGAGGAACAGCTCTGCAGCCACCCAGGTCAGTGAATAAGGAGAAAGAGGAGGTGCTCCAGGCGCCAGAGCAGAGATTCCCCTTCAACCCCTGGTGCAGACCCTGGTGAGGCAGCTGTGCCCCTGCAGCCCATGGAGATCCATGATGGAGCAGAGATCCACCTGCAGGATGTGGAGGACCCCATGCTGGAGTAGGTGGATGCCTGAAGAAGGCTGTGACCCTGTGGGAAGTTCACGCTCCTGGCAGGACCTGTGGACCTGTGGAGAGAGGAACCCACACTGGAGCAGATTTTCTGGCCTTGTAACCCTGAAGGGGACCCACGCTGAAGCAGTCAGTGAAGAACTGCAGCCTGTGGGAAGAATCACATTGTAAAAGCTCATGAGGACTGTCTCCTGTGGGAGGGATGCCACGATGGAGCGGGGGAAGTGTGTGAGGAGCTCTCTCTCTGAGGACAAAGGAGCAGCAGAGACAACATGGGATGAACTGACCGCAGTCCCCATTCCATGTCCCCCTGTGCCACTGGGGGTGAGGTGGGAGTAAAATTAAGCCCAGGAAGAAGGGAGGGGTGGGGGAAAAGTGTTTTTAATATTCGGTTTTATTTCTCATTATTTTACAGTTTTGATTAATAAATTAAAATAATTTCCCCAAACCAAGCCTGTTTTGCCTGCAACAGTAACTGGTCAGTGATCTCTCCCTGTCCTTATCCCAACCCATAAGCCTTTCCTTCTGCTTTCTCTCCCCTGTCCAGCTGAGGAAGGGAGCGATAGAGCACCTTCGGTGGGCACCTGGTATCCAGCCAGGGTCAACCCATCACTAAAGGGATATAAAAATAAATGGAAAAATAAGAGCAAGTGCCAAATATCTGGAGTTCCAGTGTACTCTACAGTATAGATTCGCAAGGCTTTATTTGTTTCAAGAAACAAACAAGCAAACAAAAAATAAAGAGAAAATAGTGGTGCACTTCTAAGTGCAAAGAACAAAACCCTTTCCATAGATAGTGTCATATAGCAAGAGCTGGAAACCCAGAAAGAGCTTGTTGACCACATTAGGAATAAAGAATATGACAGAACCCCAATTAACAACATCTGAGAGTTGAATTGATAAACATTTTCTTGAGGTGAACACACCAACACATCAGAAGGCTCCCAGCTTTGGCATAACACAGGCTAATAAGTTGCAGCCAATTAATTGTCTAAGAAACCAACTGGAAGAGTCATTAAATACCAGGATTTGAAAACAAATCTCCCAGTGAATTTGCAGAACAAGTCTTTTCTTTCCAGTCCAGCAACTTCCCCCTTTGTAGGGGAAGCTCCCTTTGTAGGGGAAGCTCCCTTTGCAGAGGAAGCTCCCTTTGTAGGGGCTTCTCTGAGTTCCCTAAGAAGCTTCCTGCCTTTTAACATTCTTGAGGTTGACATTGTTTCTGTACCCTCCTCCTTTCAAGCATCTCCTGGACTGTGCTGACTCCCTCCTACCTGCCCCATCCTGCAAACCCAATGCTTCTTCCAACTGAGCAAGCACAGCTGCATTCGAGGAAAGGGCAGTTTCTTTCCATCTTTCCCTCCCTTCCTCTGGTTCCACCTCACCATCTGTGATATTTTCCCCTCTGTCACACAGCTGCGGGATTATTTTATATAAAATATACACTGTACTATACCATTTACTATGAACACAGTTCAAACTTCACAAAGGGCAGAAAATGGGATAGGGGAGCCCTATGCATAGTTGTGAACAACCAAGTATCCTGCTGTTATGGAGGAAGGGAGCATGGAAGCAGTTAAAACAAAGTGGTATTTGAAGGAAAAACTTATTCTCTTTTCCTCTTGCAGAGTTCCCCATTGCTCTGCCACATTCCTCAGCTGGATGCACGAAATATTTTAGCCTGAGGGAGACAAAACAAAATGGAGAAAAATTATGAAGACATCCTGCTGATGGAATATAAAGGTTAAGACTGAAATAGCTTTCTCATACAAATATATAATCCTTTTAATTTCCTGAGAAAATTTTGATTTTTAGACTGTGTGTGTTTCAGGGCAAGCCAAACAAGTTTGCTCTTTGATCTACAAAGACAGACTACACCATGAGTAAGCTTCTCATGCCCTCTCAGATATTCACCAAATGCTGTGCTCTTTGGGGATCACCACATGCAGTAGTTGTGGCAATCTGATGTAAATTGTTAACTCCCACACATAATGCTTCTGCACTGGTTTGCTTGGAGAGTAGATGGGTGTTTGGGATTACATCCCCCCTGCAGAAAAATTTTTTCAGGAATGGAACAACTTGGTGAATGGCAGAATTGTGTCTTGGCATAAGGTTAGTTGCAAACCTAATCTTCCTACACATTTTGCAAATGAAGAGAGGCACAAGGCTATATTTGCAAAGTCAGATGTCAAAAAACAGGACCCTGAGAAAAAATTTTACAAATGAGCCAGTTTTTACAGTCACCAGGAACCTACACCTCTGACTGCCTCTGGTGTATCATCCAGTAAATAATCCATGGGAAAAGCCCATTAGACCACTTGCATTTAGGTGAGTTTTGGCAGAAGTTCAGCTTGAATAATTCTTTTGCAAATTTCTAAGCTTGCCAAGGTGGCATTTAGTTAGCAACATTTAATGAGCTCTAATATGGCTTAAAATCTCAGAGAAGTTTCACCCTTCTTTTGTTGTAAGCTGCCCTGGGTAGAGTGGATCAGAGGGTAAGATGTTAGCATGGTTAGTGTGAGACCCAGGAGAACCACGCTCAATTTTCAGCTCCACCATAATCTTCCCATATGACAGCTCATCATTTCTGCTTCAGATCATCCTTTTTATTTCTTTTGAAACAAAGCTGAGAAACTTTCTAGTTTTCTTTTCAGACCATGAGTTGTTCTGCTCAGTCTGGGAGTCACTAAATGGAACTAAATGGCCTGAAAATATGGGAGGTTAGAATGTAAAGGTTTTACCTATCTGCGATATCTACACTATTTCCTTACTCATAGCTGTAAAGTTTACTGAGATATCAGTAGCTTGGCCATTAAATCACAATAGCTAAAAAAGTGTTTGGTTAAAAATCTGATACAAGAACAACAAAATCTTTTAAAATTAAAATATTTAGTATTTGCTATGGAAGACAGGAAGTGTTCAATTTTTCCAATTTTCAGAAATGCTATGTCAATGGCAATAGAATTCATAAGACACCTGAGTACATGGCTATGTAAAAACACAAACAAATAGTGAATAATTGCACAAGCTTGGTCAAAATTTTACTGTAAGAAAACTCTTATTTTTAATATACGTGTGGACTTAATATGAATTTACCATTATAACCAGGCAACTAATAAACAGCCACTGGAGCTGCAAAAAGTCCAAAGAATTTGTGATCTTAGTGAATCAATGACAAATCATCTATTGTCTCAAATTTCATTCACAACATGAATGGAAGTGTAGCAGACATGGAAAATGCATTAGGTTTTCATTTACTTTTAGCAGTGACCATAAAAATGGACTTAGAGTTTGAGGTTACAGTTTCTGAACATTATTTTCATAAGGGTATAAAATGTTTCAAAGCTTTTAACACAAACATTCCCAGGGTTAGTAGGTCAGATGAACCTGACAATCAATTTCACACTTTATTTTCTCTTACATGAGAAAAGTGATGACCGCGGTTTTAAAAAATATATTAGAAGTTTAAAATATGTTTAAAATATGATTACTCAAAAAAGAAAACATGAGAATTTATCTTACTAAGGGCTGAGAAAGGACAGCAAAACTGAGTTTATTATGATGCAATTCACAATGAGTGATTGGAGATCTCATTCTAACATTGTTCTTGGAAGAATACTTAACATGAAGGTGCTTGTCTCTTACCAGTTGGAGAGAAATGTATTCCTTAGTTTTGAGATAAGGAAAAAGAAAGTATTTTCCTAGAGCAAATCTGTAATCACTGCCTCTTTGCCTTGTTGAGGAGCAGATGAAGGTGCACAAGTCAGCTTCCCTCCCCTTCCTCATTCCCTTGGCCATTTCAATTGCTCAAACTGCTGTTTGAAGAGTTTTCGATCATGCAAAATCTGTGGTACTCCTTTCTACATGTAATTGAAAGAGACTGACTTGGCAGAGCATCTTCCAGAAAGGATTAGACTTATTCAAGGATGAGCCCCCAACTTTATAGCTGATGCCAGACATTTTACGTGATGAAACTCTGATATTTTTGGAATAAGGATTTGTAGAAATAAAACTATGTCTGTCCATCCATCTATCCATCCATCCATCCATCCATCTATTTCCTAGTTTAACAATAAGGCTGACATTTCATATGGAAAAATTGTGGATCACAAATGAATCTTACAGATGACATGTTTGATTAGTAAAATGGAGGTCTAAAGGCATTGTGAGATACAGTCTTTCGTTGTTCAAATAGTTTTAATTACTTGATATGAATCTAAGGATTTGCATGTGAGTGTAATATAAGCAAAAAATCTATAGCAAGTTTTAACTGGTTGCGGTTTGGGAATCAATTTGTGAATTAATCTGCAGTTTTTACCTGTTCAATTACACTTAATGGAAGAGCATTAATAATAATAAATTATAACAAAAACCAAATTCTGGGACTAGTTTGACTCTTCCATAATTTGAGTATGACTGAAGTTTGCTGTCTTACCTTGCATCATCAAAAACTCTTCCAGGAACCATCTCAGAGGAAAATTGAGGTAAAGTTCTTCATTAACACTTCTTTTACCTTATGGAGGATTGAATGAAAACCTATTCCATTTTGTTTTTTTGGGCTTAGATTACTTCTGAGAAGACTCTGCACTCCATATGCACCTGCACGGGTGTCCTTCTGAGCCACCTCTCACAAGTATTTCTCACTGAGGAGCAGAAATGAGTATTTTGAAATTATGTTCCAGTATTTCCGGTTGTGTCCTAGGAACCAATCAACAATGATCTGGAACAATCAGGAAAACCAAACTGAAAAAACCATGAAACATGATTTGGTCACACAAATTTGTCTCAAACATGAGGTACTTACTTGAAGCTGGAGAAAATTGCTAGAATAAGTTTCACAGGTGTAACTCTGCCCAGAAAATAGGTTAACAGTTATATATAATCATATAGAGAAGAGATACACAAAAAATTGCCTCAAAATAACAGGGTTACCTTGCTTTTTTTGATATTCTTTTGAAGTTAACAGACAGCAGTTAAAACATTCTGCAGATACAACAAGCTCCACTCCTAATGGTCAAGGTCTACAGACTTTAATTTGGAGCATACCTACAGACTTTTTTTTAACCAACTGTATGGAATTTTGAATGATTTATCGTAGCCCATTACATTCCTAAAGTTTTCAGAATCACTTCAGTTGGCTGTATTATCACTTGTTTCTCTTGGTCCCTATTTACACAGTCTTACGGGTTTGATAGCCCTTATCAATGACAAAAACCATCCCCACTGACACTGAAAATGGGACAGTCTTTATGAAATAACATGCTCTCGTTAATGTTTGCTCCAGAACAGTATCCACATGCTGTCCTTAGTCAGGAATGAATTTCATTCAGAGTGAAAGGATGAAACATAATATGGTGCAAAGACAAACAGTAAAATTCATCTTATCTTTGGCAAAATTGTGATTTTACTTACAGCTTTCATCACAGTATACTTACAATTGAACTTCAACTTACCAACTTATCCTCACGCTTTTCCAGAGTCCCACCAAGCACAGGTATTATGACCCTACACAGTTATTTCTACAGCAGGTAGCAGTACAAGGTGTAAGACAAATTAATGCGATAGATGCAACTTTTTCTTGAAAAACTATATAAAAAGATGCACAAATCCATCTCTTTTTAAGCAAACACTCATACATGTGCTTTAATTTCAGCTTGAGTTTGCGTCCTGTTGAGTCCAACAGAATTTATCACATTGATGCTTTCCTGGGCAGGAACTGACAAGAAGTGTGTGAGGGAAGATGTAAACCAAGCTACAGGAATGTGCTGCTATCAGAATTTTAGCTAAATTTTCATGACAAATATTATCAAGCAAATAAAACAAGTATACACCTGTAATACTTATTCTACATAACCAATGTTATGCATAATTTCTTCTTTTTCAGCTTAAATGCAAATAAATTAATATTGTTAATAGCAGCAGTAGTGCACGCACACAGAGCTTTTAAAAAGAGTTTCAGGAACATGAACTAAAGAAATATGCCCTTTGAAAATATCATGAAATATGCCCTTTACCCTTTTTTATATATTTTATAACTTCATACTGTCATGTAATGTGGAGGTTGGTAAATTGTTGGCATTAACATCTTGACAAAGTACTTTTTTGTAGAAAGTTAATTTCCTTTGAAAATGAAAAAAGAGAACAGGATTTTCCTGAGATTTTGCCAGCTGTATTCTACCCTATGATACAGGAGTTTTTTATCTGAAAATTTTAGTGAACATTAAGAGAAAAATACAGTGAGTACTAATGTATACTTATTTTGTCACTGTAGTTGCAATTTCTGGAGATCATGCTAGTATTTTTTCTATGATCTCTAAGGTAGCTTGACTTTCAACAACCTAGGCAATTTTACAGGTCTTAAGTATCACTTCATAGGAGTCTTATTGAGTGAAATGAAGGTTGATCCCTCCCCTTAAAATTTAAGAGAAATTAATGGTTAAAATCAACATATTTAAAAATGGTTACTTTCTTTCAGTACTGGGTAGATAGTAAGCAGGGAAGGAAATAGATGGGATCTGGTGCCTGGGACCTCCAAGTATGTGAGACCACGCTTTCCACTTTAAATGTGAGAGAAAACATATGGACAGAGGACTGAAAATGCGGAGAGAGGCTCAAGGAACAAACCAGCCCTCATGTATCTGCACTGAGCAACCAGAATATGACACACAGAATTAGTGTCTTTTTCTGAAAATGTTGACTCATTTTCAACCGTGTGTGTTTTCCTTCTCTATACAGAGCATACTGTAAGATGATTCTATTTCTTGAAAAACAGATGCCAGTAACTTAATTTATTCTTTTTAGATTTCACATCTTATACTGTGTTTGTAAAAGTTGTGCCCAGTTCTCCATGCTGTTTTTGCTACTGCTGTAGATACTCTAAAAATAACATATGAGAGGGTGATATTCATTTTACATTACCTTGTCATTGGTTGAAATCACATTAATCATGTATTTCCATGCTCAAATAAATGTATGTACCTCCATAGGAGCACTGTTATAATTTAATACCAACATGCTTTTAATAGAGGCCTCAGTTTTAATGAAAGAAATATAAGACACCACTTGCATGTGAGACTGATGTGAATTTTTGGAAAAGATTAGCTTCTATTATTTTTCTCAAATGAGGATGACAGAATAAAGAATAATATGAATCTGAATTAGTCTAGAGAAAGACAAAAAGGTCTGCTGTGGATGAAAGCACTAATGAGAGTTACAAATCTTGGCCACTAAGAGCACTGTCTGCATTTTCTATCTTCTTCTCTACTGGGAACTATCCATTTTAGGAGGAACTGAGGTTGGGAGATGCTCTGTGTTATTGGCAGGGTTCCTACGCAACCTGAATAAAATACAGCTTTTGCCCCACAGTGGTGGCCCACAGAGGATAGTGACACAACCACTGCCTGCCATCAGTGGGAGAACTGATGCCCTACAAAGGAGACTGGCTGGCATGGGGATGCAATTTGCATATAAGCACTGATCCCATGGGTAAATTGCCATTATGTAAAATAAATCTTAACAAGGTCCTCCCTTGTGTCATTCTCCTACATGGCACAATGTGTATGAATAAAATCTATTTGACAAAGGGATCTGTCTGTAGCCCATCTTTTTGCTATGTTGCCACAAGCTTCTAATTTAATTGAGAATTCCTAAGTTAACGACATTTTTTCATTTAAGAAAAAGGTGGTCCTTTGCTGTCTTGAAAATGTCTCACACTAAATTCCTTTCTCTTCAGTTAAGAGATACTTTTTGACATCTTTAAGTTACTGATGTAATAATTTCTGACAGCATCAGTGTGCTTTAGCCATGGCATCCTGGAATGCTACTACTTCTAAAAACATAAGAGAAAATGGCCATAATTTTTTTTGGTACATTGGAAGTAAATAAGCATATATATTTATTTTAAAGGCATTTTAGAAGACTTTAGGAAATTATGGCTGTACTTCAGGAACTTTCATTGTGAGAAAGACAGCTGTTATTTCACAGAATCATGGAACTGTAGAACTGTTTAGGTTGGAAAAGACCTTTAAGATCCTTGAGTCCAACTGCTAACCCAGCACTGACAAGTTCACTATTAAACCCTGTCCCCAAGTGCCCCATCCACATGACTTTTAAATACCTCCAGGAATGGTGACTCAACCACTTCCCTAGGTAGCATGTTCCAACGCTTGACAACCCTTTCAGTGAATAAATTGTTCCTAATATCCAATCTAAACATCTCCTGGTGCAATTTGAGGCCATTTCCTATCATCCTGTTACTTGTTACTTGGGAGAAAGGACTGATCCCCACCTGGCTACAACCTCCTTTCAGGTGGTTGTAGAGGTCGCTCTTCAGTCTCCTTTTTTCCAGGCTGAACAACTCCAGCTCCCTCAGCTGTTCCTCATAAGACTCGTACTCCAGACAATTCAACAGTTTGTTGCCCTTCTCTGGCACCTCAATGTCTTTCCTGTAGCGAGGGGCCCAGAACTGGACACAGGATTTGAGGTACAGCCTCAGCAGTGCCAAGTACAGGGGGATGATCACTGCCCTGGTCCTGTTGGCCACACTGTTGATGATACAAGGCAGGATTGGGCACACTGATGGCTCACATTCAACTGTGTCAACCAGCACCCCCAGGTCCTTTTCCACTAGTCAGCTTTCCAACCACTCTTCCTAAGCCTGTAGCACTGCATGGAGTTGTGACCCAAGTGCAGAACCTGGCATTTCTCCTTATTGAACCTCATACAACTGGTCTTGAAGCATTGATTCAGCCCTCTAGACCCCTCTGCAGAGCCTTCCTGCCCCCCAGCAGATAAACACTCCTGCCCAACTTGGTATTGCCTGCAAACTGATTGAGAGTGCACTCAAACCTCTCATACAGATCATTGATAAAGACATTAAACAGGCCTGGCCCCAATACTTGGGGAACCCCACTAGTGATCGGCTTCCAGCTGGATGTAGCACCATTCACATCCACTCTCTGGGCCTGGCTGTCAGTCAGTTTTTTACCCAGTGAAGAGTGCACCTGTCCAAGCCATGGGCAGCTATGCCAGGATAATGCTGTGGGACACAGTGTCAAAGGCTTTGCTAAAGTCCAGGTAGACATATCCACAGCCTTTTCCTCATCCATTAAGTGGGTCACCTTGTTACAGAAGGTTGGTCAAGCAGGTCAAGCAGGACCTGCCTTTTCTAAACCCATGCCGGCTGGGCCTGATCTGCTGGTTGTCCTGCATGTGCCATATGATGGCAGTCAAGATGATCTGCAACATGATCTTCCCTGACACCAAGGTCAGGCTGACAGACATATAGTTCCCTGGATACTTCTTGTAGCTCTTCTTGTAGGTGGGTGTCACACTGTCCAGCCTCCAGTCAACTGTGACCTTCTCAGTTAACCAGGGCTGCTGGTAAAGTGGTTTGGTGAGCTATTCTGCCAGGTCCCTCAGTACACTTGGATGGATCCCATCCGGCCTCATAGATCTGTGTGTGTATAAGTGGTGTAGCAGGCTGATGACCATTTTCCCTTGCATCATGAGGCCTTCATTATGTTCTCTGTCCCTGTCTTCCAGCTCAGAGGGCTGGGTACTTTAATGGTCTAGCCATTAAAGACCAAGGCAAAGAGAGCATTAAGTACCTTATTGTTTTCCTCATCCTTTGTCATGATGTTATGTTTCCCCCCAATATCCAATAAAGGCTGGAGATTCTCCTTGGCCCACCTTTTGTTGCTGATGTATTTATAGAAATATTTCTGTCACTTGCTGAGAACTCCTATCTTAATGGTACAGACCTGTGCTTTGTGGCAGAGTCCTGAACCTCACAAAGATAAGGCTGAAAACATTCACGCCCTTTTCTGAATTTGGGAAATTTGAGAAACCTGACTGTCTCAAAATTATGGTAAATTCTGCTATTAAAAAAATACCATAGCAAAGAGCTTGCCTGCTGCTCTCTTTGTTTTATTTAATGCAATATTAAGCTATCCTTAAAAATGCTTTTTAAAGTCTTGCACAGGAACAGGATTTTCTTTTCCATTGCCAATATCTTGTCTAATTAGGAGACTTCCAACCAGAAATTTTTTGTTGTTTTAGATAAAATATTTTTTTATTATTTGGGACTCATTTAATTAACTCCTATTTTAATAAGCAAAGATATCTAAAAAGCAAACATGGTTAATGAAACCTAGTCTGACAACATTTCTATCAAGGAAGCAAAAACCTGTACATTAAAGAAAGTTCAGAGATTCATTAGGAGCTGGTAATCATCATGGTTTCTTGCTCATAGGAGCTCTGTGAATTTGTGATCTATCAATATAAAATCACAAATCAAATCTTTCCTTGCTTTGTATCACAGTGCAAAATCCCTCATATAATTTTTGAGTAAATGTCGAATTTACAGTCTTGTTTACTTGCTGCACTACCCCAGGCATCAGAAAAAGTTTTAGTTAACTACAGGATTTCTATAAAATAGATTATAGAGGATCACCTTCCACTTTGGAATCCACTGCATTTTGGTGCAGTGATGATTTTTTCTCCATATTATTCATCTCACCAAACACACTCCCTCATCCCACTCTCTGTAAAATATCTTTTAAATCAAATCACAGTTCTCAGAAATGTATTTGCAAAATCTCGTAAAACATTTCTTCCAGGAATAAAAACTGTATCTTACCAAATTTCATTGTCATAGCACCGTTTGTAATTCTACAAATAATTAAATGAGCTTTTGAAAGAAAATTGTAACCTATTTATTGCAGCAATATGAAAATTTGAGCGTTAAAAGGTACTTCTTACTACAGACTGATCACAAAAATTACTAAATAAAAAAAATAAAATAAATTAAATTGGAAATTAAACTGCTTTACTGATGAGGTCTATAACAATGTTCAAGGCGAAACTGTGACAATAATGCCTGTGATGACATTATAGCACTCTCAGTGTTGTTGTTCATCAATATGGTTTGCAGGCTATCTAAAGTGAAGGACTATAATTTAGCAGCATGCAAGGTGTTTTTATGAATGCAAAGGTGAAGTTTGTCCCAGACCCTTTCTCTCTGTAAGACCCTCTGGACAGGACTCGTCATTCCCTCTCTCCCAATAGTCCTTGTGTTTCTGATCCTCCTAATCTCATTAACTATTTTGTGAGGGTTAGCCAAGGATGTGGATTAGGAATATTGTTGGTTATTTGCTAAACCTTTTAAAATGAAATCTACCTTGGGTTTCGGGTTTTTTTTTCAGCTCTCCAAACCTCATAGTTTTAACAGAATGCCTAGAGATTTCTTTTGTATGGTTCCAGATAATCTAGAATCCATCATTGTGCTTTTGTGTTCCAGAGTATTCAGCTGAAAGTGCCTTGAACTTTTAAAATCCAACTCTTTCTCACAGGTTCAATAGTCCAAAACCACAAGAAAACTAGTAAATACATAAATTTAAACAATCTCTCCTTTATTTTATCTGTAAACTAAATAATTCTAATAGATTTAAGAGATGTGATCTTGTTTATTTGTGTTTTGGTGGATTTTTTTAAGGATGCAGCTGTGCTGTCACAACCGTAGTTGGGTTGTTTTGGTTTTAATTATTTCTTGCATTTAGAATGACCTTGAATTGAATTAAATTTTATTAATCTGTATTTTTTGGGTTCATCCTTTGAATATGTACTTAAAAGTGCAATAAAACACTTGTTTTATCTAATCCTTCAATAAAGATTTTAGCAACAGATTAGATACCTCTGCTTGCATCTCCTGTTAAGAATTCACCTTGATTTTTATCTATAAAATCAGATCTCAAAAGCACTTAACAAGTGAGACAATTATTTTTATCAGAGTTTTGAGCTGGAGAAACAGAAGGATGGGAAATGACTGTCTCAAAATCAGCCAGGAGATCAGTGCGAGGGCTGAGAACTCAGATTTCCATGTCCCAGTACAGGAGTAAGACCATCTATCTTAACATCCTTTTGAGTTTCACTGCGAATTCATTCTGTCCCATGTGATTAGTTTCCCTCTAATTTATTGATTTATTTTAGTACTGTCTTGAACACACAACTTTAATACAGTCTACCCTATTAGAACAAAGAGGTGCTTCTGTATTCTCTCCCATGAGCTGCAATGTAAAAAAGTATAACTTCTCTGCAACACCTGTAGGCTTCTCAATTGGTTTCTTTAAAACTGTTTGATAAGTTAGCCCAAAGTATGACCCATCATATGGATACAGCCTGTCTAACAGTTTTCCTAGCCCCCAACCTCTTCCTGCTGTCTCTTTTCTAAGCACCCGCAGGCATGAGCAAGGAGCAGGATGACGGTTGAATTCACGGTTTTGCAAACCTGTGATGTGTTCCCTGCTTCCTTCATTCCCTCTTTTCACAGCCCCTTCATCAACACATGACTAGATAGATGGGCCTCTATCACATGGCAAAAATGACAGCATCTCCCATTAAATTAGGGGTGTGTTTCTGGTCCTAGGAGAGCATTGGCCAATGTGGCTAGATGCTGCTTGTGTGCTATGGCGTCTGAAAAGTTTTTCTTCTACGTTGATTAATTCCTTGATGTCCTCCTCCTGTGATACTGGTGCCTGTCGATGTCAGTTGGTATGGCATCTCCTTTACCTCTTAGATATAGGACAGAGTACTTCATGCTCCATTGCTGGTAAAGTGTCTCACGTGAGAAATGTGTCTTACTGGGTTTGCAAGGTACATCTGATATGAAAACGTTTGCTTGGCTGACTTAATAGAAAATAAAGTATTAAGTCTGATCTCTCATTTAGATTAATATTCCTGGCTTGTTCAGGGCACATGGCCTGTCCTTGCAATCTTCCAACAAAGTCCTACTTCCTGAAAAAGCAATTCCCTACCTCTATCATGCTTTGATTCTGCAATTTTTTATTCAGTACGTCACTTAGGCACACTCTTAAAGTTTAAAACTTTCTTAAATGTTTTTCTTTTGATGTGTTTATTTCAGTCTGAAAGTAGGAAAATGCACATTTTTATTAGATGGCCTACTTTAAAAGATGGTTTATTTTAAAAGAAGCCATGACGCATTTTTCAGATAATCCTTACTCCCTTCCTCACTCCTCCTGTTTCTTGGAAAGATTCTCATTCCTTAAGTTCCGCTTACCTCTTTACTCACAAGTTTCTGGAATAGAGGAGAATTGTGTAATGAAGCGCAAAACCCCAAAACCTCACTTTTGTGAATCACTTCTGTAGAAAAGGATGGGTCGAGATGTGCACTGAAGTGCTTTCTTGAATTTTATTTAACTAAGAATTTGGTTTCAAGAAACTGTAACATCTTTCCTTTATACAAAAAATTTGTTCTGATATACTATAACTGCTCCCATTCCACCAATAAAAGTAAAATGATCATTTTAAGGTTAAAACAGAATTGAGATTTAGTATATCTAGATCTTTTTCTCATTCTAACAAGGATTTTCTCTGGGACTTTGTTATAAATCATTTGTCAAGTATGTTCATATCCAGCACCACTGGCCACTATTTCCAGGAGCAAGAAATACCTTAGGAAACAGCAGGCTTTCTTCTTATGGCCTCATTTTACCCACATCAGTATTCCAATATTTCTGGAATGCTGATATGTTTAATTTGCCACTCTCTGGGTAGAACTTTTGGAGCCTCCAGAAAATATTACAGAAATCATATAGAAATGCAGAATTATTATTTTTCAGAATAATCGTCCCTGTTTAAAAAGTTGCATGGAATTTAGTAGATTTGAAGTGACAAATATTCCACATAAATTGTGCGTTAGAAAACATATTTTAGAACCTAGGACTTAATAAAATAGTATTGGTAACAATAGTGTTTTCAAAGGAAAAATATAGTTAATCTACTCACTGGAATGGCTGAGAAACCTAAGAAAATGATAACTTTTTCTTAAATTCCTTATGACTTTTCCTATGAGAATGATGGAACTATGTTGAGATTTTTGAGCCCATTGACCTTTTGGGGACAATTCTGATGAAGATTTCTCACAGAAAAATACACAGATGGAAAGGTTTGTTATGATCACAGTTGGATTAAAACCATCCTAGGGATTTGCAAAGGGCAGTTCACAGAAAATATGCAAATTAATATTCTGATGTAGTATATCCAGAAATAAATTTGTTGTGAGTTATTAATTTTTATAGAGACTTCTTCATTACTGTTTATTTGTTTTAAGTGGCTTTTTTAAAGTAATGAAATGACAAAGAACCTTGCTATAGGAAATGATATTACTGCAATCTTGAATGGAAATGGGACTTCGTACTTTCTCTTATATCTCTGAAGTAACTGAAAAGGAAAATGGAAGTAGAAATATTCTTTGATGAAAATAAATACTACTTTAATGGTGTAGATACAGAATAATGTCAAAGATCTTTTAATGGTGAGTTATCCCTTTAGACACTTGAAATAAGTAGGAAACACTGGCAAGACGCATTGAAATCTGCCATAATGACAGATTATTACAAGCTGTGAAAAAACCCCTATTTTTTTCTTTCTTTCTAAAATATAATAAAAAAATATGCAATACCTCATAAGAACAGATCTCAAGTCTGAAAATCAACTGAAAGACTGTGATGATGGAAGTTACATCTATAGGAGGGAACATTTAGGATCAGATCTTTAAGACGTGACCGTCTGTTAAATAAATGTGAGGAACACAAGAAAACTGACATTTCTAACAACTGACATCATTAAAGAAATACACATTATGGCATGGAAAGCTAATGAATCTGTGTCTATTATCCTCAAATTTTTATCACACTTCTATAAATAAATGACTCTCAAGTAAAAATTTTTACTTGGCCTTTTGGCTGAGGTATGTACTAGGTCTGGACGGTGTAGGTTTTATCAGGAGGCTGTACACATGAATCTGAGCTTCCTGCTGCTTCTGGTACTGCTTCAGTACAGCTAGTAAGAAGTGCAACATTGTCAGCATCACAGTCACTAGGGAAAATACTTAGTCTTTGCAGAAGACGTTACAACTCTTCCCTTGGCTATCTTTGACCATAATAATACACAGAATCACCGAATGACAGAATGGTTGATGTTCAAAGAGACCTCTGGAGTTCATCGTGTCCAAACTCCCTCCTTAAGCAGGGCTATACAGAGCATATTGCAAAGTATTGTGTCCAGATGGTTTTTGAATACGGAAACCGCTCAATTTTCCTGCACAACCTCTGCTGAGCCTCAGTCACCTTCACACAAGGTGATGGTCAGCCTGCATCTCCCATGTTTTAGTTTGCACCCATCGACTCTGGTTCTGTTGCTGGATACCACTAAGAAGAGCCTGGCTCTGGTTTTGAATCCTCCCTTCAGCTATTTTATATATGTTGATGAAGTCCCCCCAAGCCATCACTTCTCCAGGCTTAACAGTTCCAGCTCTCTCAGCCTTTTCTTATAGGAGACATGATGCAGTTCCTTAATCCTCTTCGTGGTCCTTCATTGGACTCTCTCTATTATGTCCATGTCTCTCTCATACCAAGGAGACCCGAACTGGACACAGTACTTCAGGTGTGGCCCTACCAGTGCTGAGTAGAGGGGAAGGACTACCTCCTTTAATCTGCTGGCTACACTCCTCCTAATGCAGCCTAGGATACCATTAGTCTTTGGCACAATGGCCCATTGTTGCCTCATGGTCAACGTGGTCTCCAGCAGGACACTCATGTCCTATTCTGCTTTCCAGCTTGTCAGTTCCCATCAAGTAGTGGTGCCTTGTTCCACCCCAGGTGCAGGACTTTGTACTTCCCCTTGTTGAACTTCAGGAGGTCCCTGTCAGCCAATTTCTCCAGTCTGTCAAGATCCCTCTGGATGGCAGCATGACCCCTTGTTGTATCAGCCACTCCCTCCAGTTTTGTATAATCAGCAAACTTGCTGAGGGTACACTGTGCTCCATCATCCTGATCACATTGAACAGAACTGCACACAGTATTACCCCCTTGGGTACACTGATAGTTACTGGCCCCCAAGACTTTGTAGTGCAGATCTCCACCCCCTGGTCCCAGCTGTACAGATGGTTTTAAATCCATCTGACTGACTGCTCATCGAGCCCATGGAAGACAGCCTTACTGAAGTCCAGGTGGAAAATATTGACTGCTGTCCCCTTATCTACCAAGCCAGTCATTTCATCTTAGAAGGACATCATGTTAGTCAAGCTTGACCTCCTGTTTGTGAATCTATGTTTGACTTTGCCGATGTGCTCTCTCTTGCAGTCTTTCCTTCACTGTTATGACAGGGAGTTTTAATAGTCCCTTTGTTCTAAAAATGCCTGGGGCCAGTAGCTCAGATATTTTCCTAAGAAGAGACTTGTTTTAGCCTGAAGAGAATGAAAGAATTAGTAAACAAGTTTGACAGTTACTATTAGCATTGCTTTAATTAGACAGACTTTAAGATATTAATAAATAATTGGAAAGGCATTATACTTCCATTCATACATAGAAATACTATATATTATGTTGAATTCGAGTTGTTCTTTTGACATAAAATTTTTAGCTAATGCCATATAAGTTGAATTTCGAGGAACTCGAGTCTGGGTACTCTGAAGGAAGAATGTGTACGAAGCTCTCCTGAATCACATGCATGTCATTTAAAGTAATCTTTCAACTTTTCATTTAATAGTGTGCGTTGAGCATCAGCTGAAATCCTGTTTCTGAATAAAACTGATGTTTGAAGAACTTGCAGTCAATCTGACTGCTCAATCTCTTCCATCTCCAGGCGAAACCCTTCATTAGAATTTTCAAAGTGAGGTAATGTGATGATTTATATTACTTCCAGAAAGGACAGCACAATATTTTTAGGACTGTGAATTGAGTTTATTGGATGCCATTCTTTCAGATTTCATTTAGACAGACTGTGCTGTCTTCCACATAATCATAGTTTTAGAAGCAAAATCTCTTTTGTCATGGGATCTTCTGTCATTTCCCCACGGACAAGATCTCAGTATGAATGACAGTATGATAATGCAGTATGACATCATCATGGCTGGGCTTCGCGAACAAAGATTTGGGAAGGCTCTTTCCACATTTGTTACAGGCACGTTGGTGACTTATGAGGCCAATATGAGACAGACATATCCAATTGCAAAAGGCACAGTAGAAAGACTCTTTAGATGGTGTATTCTGCAGAACGCGGTTCTTTCTGCGTTGCCTTTTCTCCTCGAGAGTGATCCTGCGTGTGTTCTCAAAGGAGACAGCTGCGTTATAGATGGTGTGTTTCCAGGCCTCCCGATTGGAGGCCAGAGTAGACCAGTTATGGTGATCAATATGGCCAAGGCTGAGATGTTGTTTCAGGGAGTCCTTGTATCTTTTCTTCGGGGCTCCTCTCTTGCCAGTGGCAAGTTCACCATAAAGCAAGATCTTAGGGAGGCGGTGGTCCTTCATCCTAGAGACGTGCCCTGCCCATTGCAGCTGTGTTCTCATCAACATGGCTTCTATACTTGTGACTGCTGCTTGCTCTAGAACAGATGTATTGGTCACATAATCTGACCAGTGGATGTTTAGGATTGTACGGAGGCAGCGTTGATGGAAGCATTCTAGGAGACGCAGGTGGTGGCGGATTTGGAACCATACAAGAGAGTAGACAGCACTATGGCTCTGTAAACACTGATCTTGGTGCTTTTCTTCAAGTGTTTATTACGCCATACTCTTTTGTGGAGTTTTCCAAAAGCACTGTATGCCTTTGCTAACCTGTTGTCTATCTCTCCGTCAATCTTACCATCCGAGGAGATGAGGCTGCCTAGGTAATTAAACTGTTGGACTGATTTGAGTTCTGATTGGCCAATGGTGATGTGGGGATGATGGGGGACTTCCTGAGGTGCAGGTTGATGGAGAACCTCTGTCTTCTTTAAGCTGACTTCCAGCCCAAAGAGCTCAGCAGCATCTGCAAAGCAGGATGTTAAACGCTGCAGAGCTGCTTCTGTGTGAGCGACAAGGGTGGCTAGTGTTGGGTACTGTGAGGTATAATGAAATGTACAATTTAACCAGGTCAGTGTTAGATCACATGCACAGAATACCAGTGATTCCTGCTTTAGGTAACTCTCACCTATGCATTCTGCTAGGTTAGCTCCAGGGTTTACAGTTGGTTTGCATGATACAATGGATACAAAAAAAAAAGAAGATACTGTGTTATTTTTCAGCACCAGTGGTATAGTCTATATGCTGCATGATGAACGAGCCAAGAATCTCTAATGTTTTGCTGAAGAAAAATGTGAACTCTATGTAGGCCAAACAAGATTATCTTCTTAATGACCACAATGTGTATTACTTTTAATAGGATTTATTCTGAGTGGCTTGGAGCAGAAAATGAAAGAAACATCCCAGCACATTCAACAAGATGTTCCCTAAATGAGTTCATGGGGTTATATGTAATACTGGCATTGTATAGGCACCACTGTGAAATAAGGCTGAATTCCATGGCAGAACCAAGAATCATGGAAGATTTTTTTCAGTCCTTTTGAACGTAAGCAAGCATTTTTTTTTGTGAAAAGAAATCCTCATGCAATTTTGCCTGAGACAAGGCATGGAGAAACACAGGCTATAAAATGTGCTCTCTTGTGAGGAGCAGATTGCAGCATCTATGGTGGGTGCAGAGAGGAACAGCTCTGCCCCAGCGGCAGAGTCAGGCTGCCAGCCTCCTGCTGCTGCTATTTCCTTCTCCACAGAGACAGAAAATAGGATGGAGGAACATAAGTTAAGACACAAAAATTTTATTCTAACTGATTAAAGTAATGATACCTAAGACTGAATACCAGATAAGGTTGCAATTCTTCAGAGCTTTCTGGGTACGTGGTCTAGTGGAAATGCATAAGATCAGGAGAAGTCTTGGCACAAGAGAGGTGCACCACTGACTGGCTTCTCAAAAGATGCTCTGTTAACCCACACAGTAAAGGTGACGTGGTGATGCAAAAAGTCTCCACTATCAACATACAAAGCGCAATACAGAAAATGTGCAACTTAATAGTAACAGTGTTTCAGAAGTCATTTCATGCTTGCAGCATACCCACACATAGGCTGAAGTCTTTGCATAACTTAGGCCAATGTCTTTGTGTCAAAAAGCAGATACTACTTAGGAGCTTTGCACTGGGGATGAGTAGGCTGCACAGTAAAACAGCTAACCAGATAGTCTTAAAACCTTGATAATTTGTGAACTATCATGTCCTTTTACACCTTTCTTACGTTTTCTGTGCTTTACGTTAATGCATTTGTAATGATAAAGGAGATCAAGCCCAACATTTAACATAGCATCATATGGTATAATATTATTACTAACTAAAATAAATTGAAATTATGTCATTGAAGAAACTATACCAAAGAACTAAAGCTGAAAGCATTCTGGTATAAGCTCCTCCAGCTCTCTCTATAATCTGATCACAAAATACTGCAAATATTGAACCATGTTAATTTGAAAATAAATATGATCTGCATTACACTTACTTTTCAGCAACTGAATAACTGACAAGTATTCATTTTGAATGGATACATTTAATTGAAAGAGACACCAGTATGAAATATGCCTTTAAGAGGAACTAACTCTATGGCCTAAATTACTGTAAGATGTGATTGGCAGCTGATTGACTCTGAAATCCCCAGAGGTGGTTTTCTTTCTGAAGCAATCTTAACAACTGTATCGCTGAAGTGTAGCAATAATCAAGAATGATGTTTTCTCAGATTATTTCCTGTTGTCAAATAACTTCATGCCTTAATAGGAGCTACTGAAGAAGAACGGGACTATTAAGAAATATTCGGAGAAGTTACATACTCTGTACTCCCTGACTATCATGCAGTTTTATTCACTGTAAAAAAAAAAATGCTTAAGGGGATGGTCTTGAGTTACTTTGACAAAAGCTAAAGGAAAATACTATGAGAGGGCAGACTATTGACCAGAGCTAACCTGTCAGATGTTTTGGATATTGCCCAGAATGTGACAGACTATGACAGCATCACCTATTTTGCACAAAGAAACAAATTTTTCAAAGTTGCAGAAAGAAATAATGTTGACACTTCTTTTTCTTATTGACTGATAAGGAAGTCTACATATAACTGTAGACTGCAAGAGGGAACATTATTGCTTGGGCTAGTAAAAATGCCCCTTTCTTAGTTAAAACAAGACCTGACGATAAACAGGGCCCTTTAGAACTGTCTTTTAATTTATCAGGAGAGGATGGGGTAAAACTATGAATGAGAATCCCATTGTTGTTGGGATGTGGGTGACTTTACTGATTGAACTCTGACAAACCAGTCAGTGCAGCTCTGCAAATAAGCTGGAAAACTTCACCTTCCCATCAATTTCAGCTTGTAAGCTAAAAATATTACATTTTTCCCCCATGTACTATTTACCTCAATAATAACTTGGTTTGCACTTCTCAAAAGAGAAGTAAAAAAGGTTCCAAATTACTAAAATTCACGTTCCGTACTTGTATTTGACTAAACAGAAAGCCCAGCAGCTATGCCAGTCAAATTAGACTACTGAAAGGGGTGAAATTCATTACACCATGAAACTATGCTCCTCTGCATTAGATATTATTGTAAAGGAGCCCAAGTGGACTAAAGCCATGAATCACATGTACTTCATAGTGAAGAGCACGGACTGCCTCTTAGAATGAATAAGATTTAGAATGAGTTGGCCTGAAAGTTAAAAATACTACATGTATCTCAACATTTAACTAGAGTGCCAAAACAGCTCAGAGTACTGACTGACTTTCAAGGAAAGGGTTTTTTCTTTAAAATTATCAACAGAATGTTTTAGGCTTCTGTGTATGGTAGTCTTGCATATATAAATGAAAAAACGCTGCAAGGATTATCAACTGTTAGTTGGCAGAGGTAGAGGTAGAGGCTCTCTACCTGTGCTAGGAAAGCATTATAAAGCAATAAAACCAGCCCCATCAAATGGTACAAAGCACATGCCACCATATATGGTACTAATGTTGGGGTTGAATCCAGTGGGGTTAATAGATAACTTCATTTTGAGCTGATCTGGTAACTTTTTGAGGAATAAATTTCTTGTACCTTTCCTAATATACTCACAGCAGCATAGACAACCCTGTAATTCCACTGGCATAGAAGCTTAACTGGCAAGAAGTAAGGACCTGCATCAGAAAATACAATTCAATTTTAGTAGCAAAATCCTTTTTGTGGAGTTAGCAGAAACAACTGTGAAAGTTTGAGTTTGCAACAGAATTGTGGCAAGACTGAGCTGAATCATTACCTCTTGAAAATATTCATGTCAATCTCTCAGTCCTCATTTCACTTTAGTTTCTTGCCTCCTTCAAGAACTATTTTAGCTAATACAGTTCTCTGTTGTGTGCTTTAGCTAAAACAGAGATCTCAAGAATTATGAGAAAACTCAGAGAGGCAAATGATCAGCCAAACTACCTAAACAGTGGTGTTTGGGAGTGCTGCTTCTCCTGGATGCCAATCATACTTGCATCTTTTCACCTGCATCAGGAATCCTCTCTAATCACAGGCTTTACGCTTGTGGACAGGTGAGGAAATAATATTTGGGTTTGACAGAACTTCTTATCCTTGAGCTTCTGCCCCAGATCATGTTTGTTACTCCTTGAAAATGTTTTCCTCAGGTCCAATGCAGGCAGTTACATAAGATTATACCAATGACAGAGCCACTGACAGTAACAAAAAACAGCTCTGTGGGCTGGATTGCCTTTTATGAGGCTGAATAGGGCACTTATAAACTTTGTCCTTGGGTAGGGCTGGGCAGCAGTGTAAATCCAGTATCATTGGTTGTCATCATGGCTAGGCTTCGAGAATGAAGATTTGGGAAGGGCTCTACCCACGTTTGTTGCAATCATTGGTAGTAGCACTGTCTTATAACACAGAATAGGAGAAGCAATGGTGAAACCTGGGAGCTAGTTTGGTTTTAACTGCAGATGCAAGTTGGCACTGGATATAGCACAAAAAGAAGAATCTTAAAAAAAAGGTATGATAAGGTCTAATGCCATTTAATGTGACAGTGGCATAAAAAATGTAGGACAGAAGACAACTGTGATGTCTCTTGGTGTGTATACTACTAAAGATACCTCTCAAAACCTTGCAGTAAACAGATAGTCACATTTTCCAGAGTTGCAAGGATGCCTGTAAAAAAATTATCTGTTTCATCATATATGTGGAAATGGTTCATTTTTAATGGTAATATTTTAAATAATGAATCACTTTCAGAGTAGGGAATAAGCAAAAGCATTTTCCATTTGGTTATTCAGTCTTTTTGCAGAGGCCATGTAGGAATTCAAATTAAATTAATCTAAAGTGGCTGTCTTTCAATATAGAAAAATATAAACAACATGTACAAAATTGTTCTCCTTATGGCATAAGAAGACATATTCCACAGCAGAATAATGCCAATTCTATATTTCTACAGCTATCTTACTTCTATCCCTCCAGATGTTAGCCTGAGAAAAAATTAATTTGACTTGCCAGTATGGTTTGAAATTAAATATTTAGTAGTTGATTTATCAGAAAATTTAATGCGTTGTTTCCAAACAGTCTCCTTTTGCTTGAAACAAATTTACTGCAGGAACAGAAAAATGTATATTAGTCATCAAAAGCTGTTTATAGATAAGTTTAAAGTACTATCAACTAAATGATTTTCATGATGTAGACTAAATTGCAGACCAATAACCAGAGGAGAATTAGTGGAGAATTTATTAAACAGCCAGAGGTAACTGAAAATGAGGAAAAGTAAAAATTTGCATTTGGTTTACTATATAAATCCAACATAAAGGTTTATATTTTCTAACTTGGCATGATCCAAAGCTAACTTTTGAAACCAAGGCTAAAAATTAAAAAATGACTGCTTATTTTAGATATGTATTTCATGGGAGCCAAGTCAGATCCTGAATAGGTCAGGTTTTTAAACTTGGAAATAATCCTGACTTCAAATGTTACTGTATTAGTGCAGCCTCCTAGTGTGCAGAGGGAAAGCTGATTTTGTTGCAGGTTGGATTTTTTATTTTGATGGGTGGGACATGAAAGCTACGTCTGGGCTGAGTGTGGATGTCCTCTGCACTGGAACTCAAGGTTCCTCAGCCTCGAGGGATCTGTCAGGCTGCTCAGTAGTTTCCTTATAGCCTCTGCATCCAGATCTACCCCTTTGGCACAAGATAGACAACGAGAATTTTTCTGAGGCTTAGCACCCACCAATGTCCTTCTAACGGTGGAGAAAGCCTCTTGGCTTCCTTTTACACCAACCGCTGCCTTCTGCAAAACTAATCTAATAGTTATCATGCCTGCTCAGGGAGTTTAGGCTCCCTTCAGCTTCAGTGATTCTAGTCCCCACACTGACCAAAGGCAAACTGGAAGGAAATTCCTCATTTTTCTTGCTCTTTATCAATTTCACACTCAGCCAGGAGTGGATAGAAAGCTATACACTCTGCCTACCTCGCCCATCTGTGACAGACACTGCCAAGGGCAGTAACTGGAATGAGGATTTCCTCCTGCTGCAGTTGTAACACTGTGCTTAGTACTGAGACAAACTCTGCTACCACTCTGCCTTAAGCTTGACCTAAACCCACCTAATGGAGAAGGCCTGGGAAGGACATGGACAGCTTGTTTGTGAGTCTGGACTGGGTAAGGGCATGAGACAAAGAGTAAATTTTTCAGTCTGAGCAGCATGGTTTAGTTTGAATATTGTGCAAAATATTGGCATCACTTTTTTTTTTTCACGATCATCAGAAATATGAAAATGTAGGTGTTGATAGATCTACTATTGCCTAAGGATCCAGGTATAGCTTTGAGGGCTGCACCACTGGAATGAAGAGCTTCAGTTCCACTGGAGTCCCACGTCAGTGTCCACATACTTTGTGGGTCTGTGCACTAGCACCTTCACAAGTCACATGGAACGGCTGGGCAAGTTTTGTGGGCGTGGGTTCAGCAGACTTGAACCTAGCTCTATATCCTAGACTCATTCCTGAAAATGCACATCTCTCTGCTTAAATTCTGTGTTTAGCAGTGACTTTCTAAAATACCAGGATTCCTGGATTTTGGCTACTGTCTTTTGTACTGAGCAAAAAGTTGCACTACCTGTACAGTACTGGTATAAATATACAGCTTGCAGTGCTTGTTGAAATCCTTTGGGATAAAAGGTCCTCTGTAAATGGGAGTATTTTATTAGTACACAAGGGAAAATATATTGAAGTACAAAGTAAATACCTGCAGAGTGCAAAGCAAAGGTTAACTATCACTGCCAGTCAAACCGGGACAGTGACAAACGGCCTGAAAGAGTCAGATAACTCTAAGGGCAACAGCAGATGCTTTAAAGCTGGCTGAAGTATTGAAAACAGATGCTTGAGCCCTTTTTTTATATAAGGTCTTTCTTACATATGGGAGTGATGCCACCAAGAGCGTGATATGCTTGCTTCTCCCTCAGAATACTTGTGGCCAAAGGGCATCAAATATTTAAAAATAATGGCAAAGGATGAGGAGCTGAAGGCCTATATGTAAAAGAGAACCCATTAAAGATCTCACAGGACTAGGGGAGTGCTTGCCAGCAGAGACAAAGCTGAGAACTGGGATAGTTTTGTAGACTGTGAAATCTAAATAGTCCTTTGAGGTTTTTCCATCTAATGTCTCTATTCAAAAATGCATTGGCTGTAAGTAAATTACCTAAGGATCCAGCATTTAGTATTGTGAAAACACTTTCTTGTGGAGGGCAGACCTCTCTAATCAATTAAAGGTTTTGCCAGAATTGCTATTAGATTTAATGAACCAGAAAATAATATACAGCCAGGTTAATATTCTTTCAAAAACTTTTATTATAGGCCACAGCTAGGGGAAAGGACACTGTATCAATGACATGTGGTAGGAGGTCAATTACCACGCAAAATCATTTTACCAGGTAATATTTAGTGCTCAAGACTTCATCTGGCTTGCACTAATTGGAAGACAGCCTGCATGTGAAATGGACCAGCTTGCAAAAATGAGGAATGGGGGGAAATCTTAATTACATTTCTCTAAATAACTTAGTCCCTAGGGAGGGTGTTGTTGGGGTTTGGCAGCACATCATTATAACTAAAAGGGCAAAGCCATCACAGTTTGTTAGTTTGGAAATGGCAAAAATGCAAAAGATAACATTTGCAATGCAGTAACCCACTGCAAGCAACCCTGCATTTCCGAGCGTATTTCACATGCAGGCAAGCTGGTACCAGACACATCCAGACCAAATGTGCAAGTGGGACGGTCTCTTTACTCCTTTTCCACATAGCTTTGTTTAAATACTGAAGGATTCATTTAGCCCCTTCAGCCACACTTGTGCTCTGGGAACTGGAATCTGGCTGATTACCAGGACAGTAAGTCATCATCGGAGTGATTGCTCATTAGTACAAAGCCAATAAACCGAACAGAAATGCATATTGTTTGCTTGCGCCTGCTCAAAAACAAAATCCAAATTCTATCAGTGACCTGTCAGCCTCATTGTTTACTGTACTCAATCCCTGTACAGCTTCTCAATAATGATTTTTGTTTCTTCCATGTCACTGATAAAAAATCAAGTCATCTGAGGCCAAGAATAAATCCTTGAAGGCTGTGGTAACTTTTTTTTTCTATTTGATAAGGATTCAGAGTCTACAGTTTCACACTGTCAGTTCAATCTCAATCGGTTCAATCAGTTGTTTTTGTATCCCGTTTCCTAAGCAGAAACTTGTACAAATCTAGGTCAAATGATGTACCAAAGTGCAAGTATGTTACACCTCCAATACTGCTTTTAACAATTACATTTGTAATTTAGTCAAAAGTATTGAAGTATAGGTCAATTAAAATTTTTCTTCATTGGGATTAATAATTCATTAATCCTATCATGAATTCCATCATTTCGACTAATTATTGTTCAGGTTTTTCTATCTGTTCCTTTATCTATCCTGATACTGATACCAGGCTATTCAATTTGCAACCTGAGCAAACTCTCAAAAGTATTCACCCAGCATAAACTCTTTTTGCAGATTGTAGATCAAGATTATCAGCAGTGATTTTAGAGACTATCAGGTAGGCTATAACCCATACAGACACTTCTTAGCAAAAAGCTATTATCACTAAGCTATCATGTAAAATTCCTCTATGAAAACCCTTTGGTTTTCAGCCTTCCTCAGGAGATGATTTTGTGCTCTGGATCTTCACAGAACAGGAAAGCTTACCAGGACAGGAGGTTAGCAGACTGTTTCTGGGCCCACTGTCTCTTATTAGGGAGCTCTTACTTTGCTCAGTTGTAGGCTTTCTTGGTTCCCCTCTGGGTAGGCACCTTCTGCCCAT
This sequence comes from Pipra filicauda, assembly GCF_003945595.2. Classification (NCBI taxonomy): domain Eukaryota; kingdom Metazoa; phylum Chordata; class Aves; order Passeriformes; family Pipridae; genus Pipra; species Pipra filicauda. Next base: position 3,682,347 of record NW_024104543.1, read on the forward strand.
TAATTTGATACACACTCTAATCATACATTGACACCCTGAATCAACAAGGATGAAATAGTTACTTCGTCTTTAGCCATCCCAATGCCTAAATTACAGTCATCTCCATGGTCATTTTGGTTCTTTACTTGATATTATTGAAGTCAAGGATAAAGAGTCATTGACTTTGCTGGCAGTGTGCCTAGATGATAGTCCACATCCTCAATTGTATATTGATTCCACTAATATCACAGAATGACAGAATATGCTGAGTTGGAAGCGACCCATCAGGATCATTGAGTCCAACTCCTGGTATCAGAGGACCTGCTATAAACAACGACTCGCTCTTAGTTTATAATGAGCAAATATTCAAATAATTGTTCTTTATTTTTCCCTAAATGATGCCATTCTATTTCTGAAGAAAAGTTTTAAATTGTTCTAAACCGAGTTGAGATCTTATTAATCTTTCATCTCGTGTCACTTAAGTGTTGGATGCCCATATTTTCTAGCAAAATGAAAGTATAATTTAATAACTATACTTAAAATTGTACTTAATTTTGGTGTGTTGGGGATCTCAAGATTAAATTCAGTGGTGCCAATTCAATTAGATATACTGCAGACCTTGGTGAAGATGCCAGCTTCTGGAGAACATAATTATTAATCTCTATGAGCCACATCATGTCCTCTGAGTTAGCTAAAGACACAGACAGAGCTGGACTTGAACCAATATCCTCGAGGACAAGATCTTCCACTCCTTTAATTATTAGACAATGATAACAATGCTATCAGTGAGAAACGAGTTAAGACAAACTCGGCTATCCAAACCTGGAAATGAACACTAAAGAGATTTTGTGTCTGAAAGTATTTCATTAGAAAAAAAACCCTAAAGATCTCAAGCCATAAAGCTGGCATCCACCAAAATGTGGCTGGATGATAGAGGTAATTGTATAAACAGTAAGAAAAAAAGTAACTCCTGCAGTGATTTCTGATCAACGGTTTCTGCTTTGGCAATCTTATCCGGAAGGACTCTCAGAAATAAGAAGTTTAAAGTTTTTTCAGTGTATTTGTACATTGAATATACGATGCACAGTGAACATGGGAAGTGAAGAGCTCTTCACATTGGAAAGAGAAGACCTGCCATTTAGAGTTTTAAGATCAATTTTTAATGAAAGAGTAAAATAGGTAAACTTTTGAATGCTGTACAGAAAACTTAGATTTTCTAAAAAAACACTGAAGCAAAAACAAGCACCTCAGATCTCTCTGATCTATTTTTATTTTAGGACATGAATGAAGGGTCAAATCTGCTTCATAAGTGATCTTTCAAAAACAGTCCTAATCCATGATCTTAAATTCAGATCCTATCTCTTACCTAACCAGGACATGTGTTCCAAAAACATTGTATTCCAATTTTATTCCGACTTCAATTCTATGAAGAGGAAAAGGTATTTAAATTCCAGCTTCTGTCTCATAAATTATACAAAATAAAGTATTGGGGAAATTCAGTTTATTAAGGGAAAAGCAGCTTATAAGAATAATTTTGATACACACATATGCAGATCAGCCAAGCTGACCCATGCTATCCATTTGGATCTGAAGTGAAATTAAAACATGCTATTAAACTTGGTCATCTGCACTAAGGATGAAACCTGCTAATTATTATTAGCTCTGTTATATACTGCAGTGTTGGCATCAGTATTTCATAACTAGCCTCACAGGGTAAAATATATGATCATTTCTCTTTCCTCCATACTTGCACAGCAGTCAACTGCCTAGGACACTTACAGGAATTTAATCTCGGAATGCCAAACCAATTTTTATTCCCTGATCAATGGAGAGAGGACAGTAGTATTTTTGTGTTATTATTTACTTCAGATCTCCTTTTCCATATACGTATCAGTCCTGCAAACATTTATATACATAATTAATTGTTTGCAGGTAAACAATTGTTTATCTCACTGAGGCTAAGACCACTAACGTTCTTACTTAATATTTTTAAATTCAATTTAAAATTCAATTTATGAAATCTCTTCAGAAATTCCCTCTATTTCTAGAGGCTTACTTTGCTGTGTGCTTATTATTAGCAGGATAGAAAAAAACCCTGTTATGTAAACTTTCTTCCTTTCTTCATGGTACATTTTGGCTTCATTCAGTGCCCACTGACACCAAAGAGAAGCTGTTACTGGCTTAAATAGATATTAGATCAAGCCCTGAGGGAAACATTCAAGATTTTGGTTTCTATGATCAGACAATGACTCACATGAGAACGACTGCTTCCCCTTTCTTGCCATTTTTGTTTGTTGCAATCCATTCCCCTTAGTCTACTGGTATTCAAATAACCTTTCTTTCAACTACAGTAACACAAGACATTTATTCCCAAGTCATTACTTTCGCTCTTTTCAAAATTGGCAGCTACTATCCTGATAACATTGAATTGCACTACAAATTTCTTTCAGGAGGAAGAGCCCCAGGCACTGGCACAGGCTGGGGGCTGACTGGTTGCAAAGCTGCCTTGCAGAAAAGGCCCTCAGAATCCTGGTGGACCCCAAATTGAACCATGGACCAGTAATAAGCTCCTGTGGCAAAAGCAGTCAATGGCATTCAAAGCTGCTCTAGGAGCAGCCTTACCAGCAGGATGAGGGAAGTGATCTTTCCTATCTGCTCAGCTCTGGTGAGATACATCTGGCATACTGGGACCAGTGCTGGACTCCCCAGTACAAGAGACATGGACATATCGGAGATAGTTCAACAAAGGCCCACAAAGACAATTAAGGGCTTGGATCACATGGCATATGCGGAGAGACTGAGAGCTGGGACTGTTTCAGGAGGGATCTTATTGGCGTGCACAAATACCTGACTGAGGGAGTAAAGAAGTTGGAGTCAGATGCTTCCCAGTGACAGGATGAGAGGTAATGGGCACAAATTGAAAATCAGGAAAATATGAAAAGACTTCCTTATTGAAGGTTGTCAAACAGAGGAACAGGTTGCCCAAACAGGGTGTAGACCTTCATCCTTGGAAGCACTCAAAACCTGACTGAGTGTGGCCCTGACTGGATGTGGCCCTGAGCAACCTCCTCTAGCTGATACTCCTTGGATCAGATGCTTGCACTAGATGATCTCCAGAGGTCCCTTATAACCTCAGCTTTCCATCATTCACTTTAATAAAAAAATACTGTGTGGAAAAGTTATTGGAATGTGGTTCTTAAATCCCTGAATCCAATTCTGTCCACATATTACGAGAATAATATCTGCTATCAGAAATATCAGCAATGATGAGTTGTTACTGGTTATAGGTTATATTTGCAAGATTTGGCCCTTCATAAACTCAAGAAATTCACTTCTAACAGCCCATGCTTTCAGTTAAGGGTTGTGGGTTGTTCTTTAACAGAGCTTAGTACAAGACTGCATTCTATATACACTTCAGTGCTTAGACAGGTTTGATGGAAGGAGGGAATCAATAATTTAAGTTCTTTTAAAAATATGCATAAGTACATCACAGAGAATATAAAAACTTCAGGGGAAAGGTGATATTATTATTTAATGCCTTGTTGATGAAGTTTATTTTGGTAAGCTCTTGACAGCACAAGGTAACATATCATCTTTGCGTTGACACAAACACTATCAAAATGGGAAAGGATGCACAGCAGAAAAAGATCTGCATCTAAAATAGATTTTTGAGAGCAAATTATTTTTTTCCTTCTCAATAGTTTGTTGATTTTTTTTCTTAGAATGCTGCCAACACATTTAAGCAAAATTAAAAAGCATTTTTGTTACTGTATGTCACTCCTTCCAGGTCTGTTTAAAATTCTCAGTTTCTTTCTGCCTTTCATACAACGCTGAAAAATATTGCTGGCATTTGTGATGGGCATGAATGTCTTTATATTTCCATTGTTTTTGCAGTATAGCTGTTTTCATTACTCACTGCGCTGTGTACACTGTGCTATTCATTTTTACATTGGAGACCAAGGCTTTTTCCTATTTTTCCTCTCTATGTCTTTTGTTTGGTTTTCGATGAAAGTGATTCTGAGAGCTCCAGAGGGCAGTGTTGTGCTGAAAGCGTCGGTTCTGTGGGCTCTGCCTGGATACTTTTGTGAACCAGTAGGCTGAATGTTATTTACTCACATGCAGACTTGCTTGAATGGCTTAAGTCTTAATTCACAATTGCCTTGGATATACACAGTTTATGACTGGGGTCCTTGCAACAAATAAATTAGCTGTGCTTTTGCACATAATATGATATTCAAGGTTTTTCAAATGCTGGTAGATGAAATAAATTTTTTAAAAAAGTAAAAATCTCAGTCATCTTAAATAATGCTATGCCAGATTCACCAAGTAGGTTCAGTGGACTAGAATATTAATTTCCCTTCTTGTGTCACACTGGGGGAAAAGGAGGAAAGAAAGCATCCTCAGGAGGGTGCAAGGCAATGCTGTTCCCCTTCTCCCCCAGGAGTTCTGCCAAGAAGCAGCAGTTTTCAGTTCCAGTTAAGGCCTCTCAGAAGCACACCGAGAGAGAGGCTGCAGGGAAAGCATTACACCACGCACCTCCTTCAAGTATGGTCTCCCACACCTTCCCTTTGCCTTGCCCTGCCCTCAATGAGGTGTGCACCAGAATTGCTACAGACCTGGAAAAAAAAAAGATACAGGATTACCAGGTCCAACTGTCACTGTCCCCCAGACTCCTTGAAAACTTTCAGACTGCATTTTTCTCATTCTTTTAAGCACATTTCACAATTCCCCCTAAATCACAGACACTTTGGCTGTGTCTAAGCTGACCGTGTGATGCACAGAATGGCTACTAAAATATGGTACATTCCAGCAGCCTTTCAAACCACCATACTCTCCCACCAAGAGCCATGTGCCTACCTGCCCATGCATTTCTTCTACTCCTTGCCCCAAGACTCCTGTATCTCTTATAGTCTGTCCACATCACCTCTCTTTTCCAAGCATCCATGCTGCTCTCAGGTACTCTGCCTCTGACACTATAATTTCTGTCAGCTGTGTGATCTCCTCTTTCAGACTGAAATCCAATGTCCATCTCCTTTCTCCCGTGGCAGTTCCTCCCTTTGCCCACCCTGCAATGACCATGGTTTATTCTTTCTTTGGCCCTCAGAGGCAACTCTTGCTGCTCAGCGTGCTACTTGGGTCAGAGGCATGAGGAAGGACAACAAAGGAATGAGTATCCTGACTCGTCAACCAGTTGGCTATGGACATGCCTATGCCACCACAGCTCCCAGGTACAGAAGCATTTTCTCACCCCCTCTGACTGTAGAAATCACCTCGTGAGCTGTGTGTGGCTTAAAGTCATAGCCTGAACTGTTTGGATGCGAGCCTACATTCAGGAGGGCACTTTCAAGAGCTGGCATGCCACCTTTTTTAAACATGACCTTCAAGCAGTAGCAATGGGACAGGTATAACCTCCATAGCATGGCTTGAAATGACCAGACTCACCATGTTTGGATTCTTTGCTAGATGATATGTGTAGGAAGGTACTATGGGATGGTCACTGGGAGCTGAAGCAAGGACCTGTGACAAGGGACATGGAGCATTTTGCACTTTACATTGCTTTTGAGCCTCCATACCACTGAACAATGAAGATAGACTGCAAATCTTTATAGATTTAAACAGTCTTGACAGGGTAAATCTAAGTTTTCGCCTGGGAATGATCTCTGTCTTCCTACAATGAGACACTTGGAAGCATGGAGGCATCAAACAGAGCTAGCTCAGGACACGAATTAGTTTTTGATGAATTTCTGTTGAATATTATCATTGAATTCTTCAGTTGTTGTCCTCTAAGAACACATTGTCTTAAGGCTGTAGCAACCAGAAAAGGAGAAAGGAAAAAAATGACAGTGAGGCAGTACTTGTGAAGATCAAGTGTTGATAGGACAATTGCCATAGAAATACCTAAACCCTGTACCTCCAGTAGCAAAATATTACAAGTCTGTTTTTACATTTTTCAGGTTGAGTTCCGGCAGAAGTCTTTACCCTAAGAAACTACTAAACTCCAAGTGGATATTGAAGATCTACTAGCAGGCACCCACACAGGTGACAGGGGTGTCCCGTGGGTATTCACAACAGCCTCATTGACAGGAACAGCAATTGACAAGCTGTTTGGAAATGCTCACAAGTGAAGTAGGTTTTCAGCATGCTCATGAAACTGAGAAATATATCACTCTTTAAACTGCTCATACAGCACAGGCAGGCTTTGCTATTAGCTCTGTTGATAAACATATCCCTAGATTTGTGACTTGAAGACAGTGATGCTCCATGCCGAGAAAAGGGAGTGGAAAAGAAAATGTTGCCATCTGTTTGTGTAGAGGTTTAAATTCATGCACCAGCTCTCCCTCACAGTGAAAGAAGAATGAGTCTTCTCTTTTCTTTACAGTCAATCTTGAGAGTGAAGCAGTGTTCATATAGTGAGATCTGAAAATAGACTGAAAGGGTGTTCACCATCAAGCCTCAGCTTCTGATTTAGATGCCTATATTGAAAGCCTCCAGAATTCAGAGAACCTCTCTCCAAATGCATCAGTCAAACCATCAACCTGTTTGTTGAAGCTCCAATGACACTCAAGGGAAGCTAGGTTGCTCATGCAGACCCCTAAGGCACACACCTAGCCTCCACAGTGCTGCTATTCCCACAGGGTTATTACGGATCACCAAGGTTCTGCAGGTTTGGGTTCTAACATTGTATTGGTATGACTGGATTTCAAATATTAAGGTGTTAAAATGACATTGCTGAAATCCACCTAACTGATGACAACATTGCTGCCTGACAGAAGAAAATTTAGAAGAAATCAGGTATCAATACTTGTTTTTATTTATAATATTTTGTGGTAACCCAGATATAGAATTGCCCAGACAACTGTGACTTAATCATGTGTAACTGCCAGCTTGCATTTTTGCAGGCACATCTACCCTGACAAAGGCTTTTAATATTTAAAATCATGCAGATTATCTATTCAGTCCTCAGAAAACTCATTGTGATTAATTTAGTATCTCAGTTTCAGGCACTTCAACTGCTGACACCTTTCTTCAGGCTATAGAGAGTCTTTATTAGTTGTAGTAAAAATCCTGTGCAAATATTTTTAAAATATTATTTAGTACTCGGTAAATTTTTTTTATTTGAGTATGTTACCATCTATCAACGTTGCCATGAGTTTCTAGATCTCAGAAGTGTTTTTTTACTCTCCTTTTAAAATGCATTTTTATTCTAAGTGCCTCTGTTTATGCACATTTATCAGTCATGTCTACTCAGAAATGCTTATATCATATCTGAGGTCAGGAATTCAGCTGCATTTAAATTATATGCCAGATGGATGGGCAATGCATACATTTTAGTTCTTTGACAATTTAATGAACATATCTCTTGGCAAGATGAGGTTATCTGAACATCCCAAATCATCCGTCACATTTGTCTCCAAACTTTTGGGCTGCAGTCTACTGTCAGCTAACCGCCACACTGTCTCATCAACCTTTAACTGGAAAAACTCTAAAAATTATTTGCTTGCCTAGAGCAGCTGGGGGCATCTTACCATGGCCTTGTCCGTTAACGAGGGTAAATTCTGACTTATAACAAGTTTCAGAAATCTAGAAACATTACATAATTAAGTCTCTCATCCTTCAAGAAAGTTATATTATTAGCCATTTACTTCAACTGGCGAACTGTGCAGAAAAAAAGTTTTCAACACACATTTTCAATCTGACCACTAATCTAGTTACCTTATTTTTTGAAGACTATCTGGAAGTACTGTTTGCCCTAATATTAAAGGGTGGTCAGGACACAACTTCAAAGAATATTTTCAGTTTCTCAGGAAGGAAAAGTCTGAGATACGAAAGTTGAAATTTCCTGCAGACCAAGACTTGGCAAAACAAGCCAAATAGAACATTTCTGATTAATTTTAGCACCTATATACCAATCACATTAATATAATCTATATTTCCCTTGGAAATTGATTCACTAGTGTCTTAAACTGGGAGCCTAAAATGTCCTTGAATTGCTTAAAACTAGTGAATACTGAAAAGTTGGCTTATACGAATCACCCAAGGTCACCTATGCAGTGATTTTAGCAGCAAAGCTGCAATGAGAACCTGGAAGTAACTGGCTTTCATCCTAATGGTCACTTCACTAGACCAAGATACCACCATTAAGGGAGACAATGGTAATAAAACACGGCAGTGCTCTCAAATTGCATGAAAACTGCACTTGCATTGTTCTGAAAAGCTATCATTCAGTCTGAAAGTTATCAAAATTGCTGGACCAACATGTTCTAAATACATAGTGTCAGAAAGAACATGTAGTTTTTCTTAGTAGAGTAACATGACAAAAAGAGCAAGAAAAAGAATATGGAAGTAGAACAGAAAATCCTGTTAAAATGTTAAAAAGGAAAGAACAGTAAATGATGGATACTATTCAGTCATTCTTCAAGCTCCTACTGAACTTAGATATAATACTGGCTACAAGACTTTGAGAGCACTGAGATGATAGTTCATAGATTCATAGAATAGTTGGAGTTGGAAGGGATCTTTTAAAGGTCATCTAGTCCCAACCCTCTGGCCATGGTGGGGGGCAGTTGTCCAGACCTCGCCAGTGTTGGAATCCCATGGTATTGTTTCCTTTTGCCATGGGTTAGCACAATGTCATTGAAGCAGAACTTCTAACAGATAACAACAACCTGTTCCTGTCTGGGTGACCCTCACTGCTGGCTCTTGCCCTCATCCTGCAAGACAGCTGCTCATCACTTCACCCTTCCCTGACTGATATAATTCCCCTTTCCTGTTTTTGTCATCCTTCTTTCCTAGAGTCCTCCACTTCCTGGAATCTCAAATCTACACCTTCCCACTTTACTCCAAGCACATTCATCCAATTTTGGTCTTTCTGCCAGCTGTCTTTCAGCTATCCTTACCTCCCATCACCCTTTCCAATAACTAGTCCTGACCCTCAACCACTCCTTTATGGTTTCCTCATCTTCTTCTGTCCTCTGTCTCCTCACCTAACAATTCTGGCATTATGCAGTCTCTCCCTTAATTAGTAAAGAAAAAAAAAGGGGAGAGTGGCCTGTATCCCCCTTATTTTGGTAACTATTCTATTATTATTCCATTTTATTATACCTCTCCCTCTCCCTTTCAAGCTCACAGACTGTAATCACTACCTGGAGTCAATGTTCTTGGCTTTCACCAGTTGTTTTCACTGAACCTTACTTTCAATATGACCTCTAATGACTTCTTTCTAACTAATGCTGTGAATCAGTAGTCATTTTCTGTTTCTCCCTCAGCTTCGATGTGACTTCATTCTGCTGTTCTTGGCTTATCATCTCTTTCTCTTTATCAGGAGATTCCGATCTGCTCATGTCGACAGGCTTCCGCTGACAATTATCACTGACAATTACATTTTCAGGGAACAGCCTTTGTACTTTCTCCCAAGCTACTCTTCTCTTCTGAGAATCCACCCCCTTGTTATTTTTTAATTCTTTTAAAACTTTAGTTTTCAATCATCTCTCTTGCTCTCAAAAAGAAGAAAAAAAAAGTTGGAATATGCTGGGATGGCCTTGCTCATCATGTTTACCAGCATTGCCTCAAAATGAACTTAACAGCACTGTCTCATAATTTCTTGGAATTCCACCCATCTTGTGTTATCTTTTAATTATTTACTTTTGGACAGAGACTGCTTTTTCACAGAACTTAATACAAAGAGGTAATTGTCTATAAGAAGCTATCAAGCACCATGGTTATATAAACACAAATTACAACAGGAGTTTAGATTTCAGTTCTCTAAGATCATACTATCAAGACCTTGATATAAAGAAAACAGAACTAGAAAGCTTAAGAATGTGAACTGGGCCTTAAAAACTCATTTATCAAACATGCTGACCATCCATGAGTATAATGTATACACCAGTTGTATGGCATACATCCATTGTGTTTAGGAATTAAAGTTTATACAGAGAATCCTGCCTTCACTGAAATCAATAGGCATTTCATTACTAATATCAGTATGGTCAAGGCTTTTCCATCTGCATCTTATCATACACATTTTTTTCAATATTTGCAAAGAAGCAATCAAGTAGAATATATATAACAATAACATTTTGTTAGTTATATTCAGTGACTAGAAATTATCTTGACATCTTGGTTTCTAATTCTGTATTAGGTCTAAATGCTAAGTTTGACAATACCCAGGTACCAAAGCCAATATTTAATGGATCACATATCTGACTTAGGAAAACACTGCTTGTTTTTTTTGTGGTAGCTAGTGTTACACAGTCTCTTCTGAAATCTAAATGAATAAATTATTTATCAGTCAGCACTTGTCCTTAAATGGCATAACTTAGATGTCAATACCACCAAAAGCATCCACATTTGCCAAATCTGTCTCGCACGAAATGGAATATTTGCACAAGAAAATTGCCAAAGCAGGAAATTAACCTCTTCATGGGTTTCATATAATCAAATGTTGCAATAATTGTTATCATGTCAAGTATTTCTGATGCCAAAGGATTACAGTATTTCCACCGAAACTGTGTTTGCCAGTTAGGCTGGTGGTCTTCCTGGACAGGAGAGGGCAATGGTCTTTACTGTGATACTGCCTTTAAGTTAGGACACCAAGAAGCAAATTTAACATGAAATTCTAATGCAAAAGATACAAAATAGACTTGTTTTCTCCAATACAGAAGGATACAACAAATCTCAGCTTTTGTGACAATATGCCTCTTAGAGGAAGGTCATCTCTATAGAAGAGTCTATACAAGCAATGGTGTCTGTCTTTCTGGGCATGTACATCAGAAAGAGAATGCTGACAGGAGGACACCATTTGATCCCCTTGTGTGCAAGTATGGCTAACTATGCCAAATACAAGAGTGTCTGAGAGACGTGGTAAAACTATGAGGAGCTTCCACATCTATCTCCATCCTTATAAAATTCCTCACAGCAAGATTGGGCCAAAAAGGATTTGCTCAACATACACATTCCCTTTACATGCACTTCTTTCCACCTATTAAGAACAGAAACTACTCACAGAAAACACTGAAAGAAAAACAAGTTTCAAAAATTTAACTGTGACCAAATATTCCATCTAGAGTAAATCCCTAGGCTGATGAGCTCAGTGTATATTACTACCACACAAGGTGCTTGATGCAGGAACCACCTATAACGTGTACTGCTTCCAGTCCACCACTATGTAATAAAGGGGGGAATAAGGACTCAGCTGCAGCAACACACCCCACCATACTGCAGATGTCCTTACTGTTACTTAGGAACTTATAAGTTTACAATGACTCCAAAAGCATTACTTACAACTATTAACATAGGAAGCTACTACTAAATGTCCCTCACCTTCCTTGCATCTGATTTTATACTCACTTATCATACTTGAGTGTGATACCCCATGCCCTTCACCAGGGCTTGAGCTGTCCCTACTTGTTGTATCAACTATACTACACTATTTTGGAGAGTCTGAGAAATATATTATGCATGTATAGACTCCCTCTTGAAACCTATCAAAATGTTGCTTTTGCACGTACGCTATGACAGAGATTACACTTAAAGTCCTGCTATGCCATGCTCTCACTGAGAACTAGTCAAGTAAAAAACATAAACACTGATATATATTACCAAGATCTTGTAGTCTTTATTGAGATGAGTTTCCACAAAAGAGAGGGAAAATTTTACTAGAGCAGGGATTGCAGGAATCAAGCCAAAGTTACAAGGATTACATATTGAATGGTAAGCTGCTTTCTCTTTTTCTTTTTTTTTCCTTTACGCCCATCTTAGTAGAGTTATGACTGAATATGTTAATCAAAATCCTATAGAACTGTATTCATTTGTGTGTGTGTGTTTACTTTTCATTTACATAATCATCTTACAAAAGGAGCATTTCTTCTTTGTGTTAGATATCTTACGATGTATTTTAAAGCTGCAGTTACTGAAATATCCTATTCCACTATCAATTCTATTGCCCAGTTATTACCATAAATTATTATACAGAAGCTAAATATACATTTCCAATCTCATGATGTCCAAACAGTCCTGCAGTCAGAGAAATCAAATGTTCCCTGTGATGTGTCCTAAGGATCTGCATTTAGTGTTCTGGAACAAACAGGAGAAATTTCCAAAGCTCAAAAGCCTTTACAGAAAAATTAGAAAACATAATTGTAGAGTGACTTAATTTTGAAAATAAGATTTGTGTGTTTGTAACACAGAAAATGCTTATGGAAATAAGCAAGAACAAACACTGATACATATCTCCATAATAAGTGTAAAGCTACAAATATATTTTACTATTAGATATGTATTTTAAAGAATATACAAACTTGATTAAGCATAAAATCAAATGCTCTACTGGTAATAGGTGGGATGGAACAGAGCAACTGAGATGCCATGAATTTAAAAAAAAAATCCAAATCAAAATCAAGAATAAAAGAGGGCATGAAATCCCAACAAGCTTACAAAAACATTTATCTCTAGGCCTCTGTTTCTTCTGTTCCTACTTCTGTCTTGAGAAGACAAACACCTATCACTTGTCTGTACCCTAAGAATGTTGTCTAGGCATTTCTTATCTCCGCTCACTGCTGAATTTCACCCATTTAGTACTCAGAGTATGTACAACCACAGTCCTACTTAGACTCAACATGGAGTGGCTCGCAGGCCTGTGGTGGGCCAGTTCCACAGGAGAGGGTTTCACTATAAGACAACATCAGGATTTCAACTGGCTCATGAACACAGACAAAAACTTTGTTGCATCCTTCAACCTTCTGCCTAGAGCAGTCATCGAGTATCTGTGCCACCCTCTTATACTAGCTCAAGAACCTGATCCACCAAGATTATTACAGTGCAAAACTCTCTATTTTTAGCAGTTTCTTCGATTTGCATAAGGATGTTAACGAGCCTGAGCTTGATGGTTACAGAATGAAAATAAAAGGGCTCAGGAAATGTTTTAATTAATGGTGGCATGAGAATTGTATCTATCCTGCATACACACACTGGCAAACAGTAGACAAGCTGACAGAATATAACCTTGCAGGAAATGCAATGCATATCTGAAAACCTTCTTCCTTGCAAAGATAACATTAACAAACGTATTTCTGGCTATTGTTTCTCTTTCCTTCAACATACATGCTTTTCAGAGATTGCCTCTTCATTCCTAAAATTGAAACTTTAACATTCCATGGAAATAAGAGAAAGAATGAACTGGAAGCATGTGACTGTAACAATATCACATATAGGTGGCATAATAATTGAAATTCAAATTAATAATTTCATACTTGGGATTTTTAACTCTACATTAGAGCAAAACTTGTCTTAGCCAACCCATGAAAGGATGAAAAAAATATACATCTTTAATCAGATGGCCCTTTAACAAAGGTGAAGTAGACTTCTCATGAATTAGCACAGAGAATTTTGAAAAATCTCTGGAGACAGTAATTTGCCTAACATTTGGAGAAGTTTTGTCGTACCTATTGCAGAGTTTGTTGAAGATTATATCAGATAAATTCTATTTTTATATATCTCATACTTATCAAGTACAAAGCATAGTACAAAACCTGTGATATGAAGAAGTCTCTCATTGCACTGAATCAGCCAATTCACTAAAGATACTGTTCTTTAACTACATAAAACCACTAAGTCCTAAAAATGCAAATAATTATTTTGTTATCTAAATTTTACGAAACATATAGATGACTGTAATTATTTAATTTCAAATGTCTGAAGACTGTTGTTACTTATTTCATTTTTAGAATACTAAAAAATCTAACTGTGAGACTCCTTTGATCATCATATACTTATGTAATTACACAGTTCAGTCGAACAAAAACACCACAAAAACTCTTCACTATTTATAATGAGCAATCTTTAAAGTTCACCCTTCTTTTTCTACACTGGCTAGTTAAAGATTTTATCCATTTAAGTGGAGAGCTTCATCATATTTTTTCTAAATATAAAGCATGAGCTATTTTCAGGCCACTCAAAGAAAGTCTCGGTGTATAATATCAAACTCTTTGATTTGTTGCTGGCATATGCATTCCAAAATGTCATCTTGTACTGTTTTTAATGGTCATGGACAGAGAATGCTTATGATCATTACTGATTTAGATCACTGATTTCTTCACACTCAAGATCACTTCAGTATACAAAAGCAGAGAACCTCTACTGAATTTAATTTTGAAGAACAGTATCTCAGACTAAGCCTTCTCTTTCCTCTGAAAAAGTCAATCAGATCAGTAGTGTGCACTCATACAGCTCTCAATGAATATAAACTAGAAGGAAGTTGTCTATGTGCTATGCAGCATTGTACAGGCAACTCTCAGTTGTATGTGGGTGTGTAACCCAGGTTGCAGATTAGCAGTGCTATGCTAAAACAAAGCAGGAAAAAAAAGGAAAAACACCCACCATTCTTCTTTGAATTTCTGATCTCACTTTTTACTTCATCTTAACTTCATTCCTTGATAAATGAAGTTAACATAGGAAATTCTTATCTAATGTGGACATGCTTTGTATTACCTATGTGTTAGCTCTGTGCAGGTTAGTCTACTCCATTTATAGCTTCAATAATTGAGAGCTGACTGTGTAACTATGAAAGAGACCAGCAACCCACCTTTTTATTCAACATTTGCTAAAAACCAATTGCTTGTTGAAATACCTCCCTAACTCACCTCAAAAATCATCAGTTCCCTTTTATATAATTTTTTAAGCCCATGTGTAATAACAGCTTGTTGCAATACTGGATTCTTGTTAATATAAATAAAATGTGGACATGCTTGAAAGGCAAAGCAAAAGGAATACAAGTGAACAAACACAATGCACCTAAAAGGAGACAGAGTGGACTCCTCTGCCCCCAAGGCCTAGAGACTGACAGAAAGCCATTTTATAATAAGATTTTGTAGCTGTACCAAAAAACTTGCATTTATTGGCTAAATGTACATTTTATTTATTTAGAGGGTCATTAACACCAAATACGCTTTTAAAAAATAATATGCCCTTGGGCAATGTAACAAAAACAGTGGTTTAATTATGAAGGATTTGAGAAACTTGTTTCCTGCTGTCCCCTCCCAATTCTCATTTTCCTCCGCACAGCCGAAACCGGATCTGCTTCATGACCAAAGACAAAAGATAGAGATACCCAGTGCACTAGTCAAGTGCCCTGAGATGATGACTCCATGAGCTGCAAAACCAACTGGAAGGAACTGGCGGTCCCTCTCTGTCCTCAGGAAGGGAAAGTAGACACTGGCAAACACTGGGAAGGTGCTGCAGGATCTTATCTACTGGGGAGGAGGGATGGCTGACATACTTCTCAAGGAGCAGGATAAATACAACACTCAGTATATGAAACATTTACTCTTGCAGAAGGATTGATGGAGAGGCTGTCAAAGGACTGGTGGGGCTAGAAAGGGCAGGAAAGCAACAGGGGCAGACAGCTTTTTCTCCAGGGAATTTGTTCTTACTCTTTTTTTGTCATCAAAAAATTAAAACCGTTAGCTTCACATTACCCATGAGCATTAAAGATCAACGCAGATATAAAATAGTGTGATATTCTTTGCTATTCTGAAAAGAGTAACTACCAGCCCTGTATTCTAGCTTTGGCAATAGCTTAGCTCCTGTACTAAAATGAAAGCAAAAGGCTTTTCATATTGTGACACAACAGTGTATGAATTGGAATTAATCTTCTTGCTCCTTTGAATTTATACCTTAATACATTAGTTTTGATATGCTGACTAGGATCTAAATGACACTGATGACAAAAACTGCAAGCACTGCTTTAATTCATGCATACACATAGTTCTTGTAGGAATCTCTCTAAACTACTTGACATTCTGTGCCAGTGAGTTCCATTGAGTAATAACTTTGCATAAAACGTTACTTCATATGTTGGCTTTTAATTTCACTGAACATCCCCTTGTCCTTTTAATGCTGGAGAAAAATAAAATACTTCTGTCACAAGACTTCTTACTGGAACAATTATAAAAATTCACTAAAGAAAAAGTACCTGTCCTCTGTCAGGTAGTAATACAGTTGCGTATTTTCATATAGCCAAAGGAATTATATTCATATCAAAAGAAAAACATTTATCAAAATATTTGCTTTCAGACTTATTTACTGTTTATTATTTTAATTTACATCAGTTACTGCTTGCAAAACTTCCAGGGAAATATTTTTAATTTTTTTTCTCTTTTCCCACTGCATAGTAAATACAGCCTTCTTAGTATTTCAGAAGCATAGTACTATAGAAATGTTAGGGCCTGCTTCTGCTACGAATGAAGTTAATGGGAGAAAACACCAACTGACTTTATCGGGAGTTAGGTCAGGCCCCAGATTTGCAGCTTTTGAAATTTTGTAGTTGAAAATTTTCTGGCTAATCCTCAGAACTGACTACTTCTACAACTATAACATTATTTACAACTTTATTTATATGTACTTCTTTATTACAATATGTAATATCTATGTTCCTTGTAAAGGTTACTATTTTATAGAAATTAGACTGAAGTTATTGCCAATCAACCTTTTAATAAACTTAAGTGGGATGAGTTTCAGAATTTTTCTCAACATACAATTCAGTTTTTATTCCTTCTTGCTATCTCTGAAAACTGCTTAACTACCTTAATTTCAAAGCCTTTTTCAGTGTAATAAAAATGTCCTTTTGGTAGAAGTTTATTGGTCCCATTTCAAATTACGTTCTAAAACATTCTTATACTGATGAGGACTCATTATTTTAGCAATTTATCTGTTTCAACACAGTATATAAAGCCATGCCTCTCAACCAATCAACCTCAGTATAAAAGTGTATGTGAGGTCAAACAGATTGCTCATCAAATCTTTGATCAAGTTGTCTGATGACATATAGACACAAGTGTCTGAATTGTTGCATATGTTGTATAATGTTATCATACAAATTTAAGTATTTCCATTATTGACTGCTGCTTGTGTATTTATATGTTAACTTGCTGGTCATAAAACTGCAACAAAGGACAAGATATACCAATACTGAATTAAGACCTCTAGTTTTGCCTCTCCCAAAATTAAGAAAAATCTGTGTTTTTATGATTGACCAACTCATGATGTTGTGCTTCAAATATACACATATTCCAAAATTAAACTGTGAAGCTAATGTTAAATACTGTGTTGTAACTTTAAATATAACTGACATATTAGAACAGATAGATGGGTAATTATGATAAACTACACAATAGTGCTACTGTAGATAATATAATTTATCAATCCTGTGGTCCCCACCATTCATGCATTTACAGTTTGGGAATACAGTGACTGCAAAGGATAATAATTCATAATGGCTACATTCTCAGTACTTCATGCTAGCTCACTAGACAAAATAAAAAAGGTTAATTGTATAACTGGAAAAATGTAAAATTTTATTCCAAGAAAATTAACAAGCTACACAGGTAAATTTTGGCAAATGCAACTTTATATTGAAATCCACACATCTGTATCTGAAAGAAGGAAAGACTCACAGACTCTAATGTATTTCTAAAACACTAAGAAATCATAGTATATGCTTTCACAAGTTAAAACTTAAATAATTTAAAACAACCAATACACCAAAATGTGCAGAAAATATAAACAAGACTGTGCCTTCAGTAGAATAAATGCTTCACAAATTGTGCAAGATATCATACTAAGGCTGCGGTCTCCCCATGACAGCTGTCTCAAAATATAAACATACATCAACTGCCTGTGTTTCTCAGAACAAACTAGAAAGGGCGGCACACCTAGAAAAAAATCATATAATCCCAGTGATGTGCATATTGATTTTGGGAACCATTGGAGTAAAAAGGAAAAAAGAGGACTAAGTGATCTTTCATGCACTCCCAAACGACTGACCAGAGTTATTGATTCAATTTTCCTTGCTTATTTGCTTCAATGCTAAACAAAATGGAAGATACTAGATAACCCTTTAAGGCAACATGTGTTTATTCTGTATAATTATAACTCTTCAATTATGACTGGATATTGTTGTTAACGTTGCCTAACAGACTGATATCTAGCTTTTTAGAAAATATAAATAAGAGTCTATTAAACTTTATACCAAATCAGCAAAAAACACAGAATACAGTTAAATGTTAGTAATTTCACTGTTAAGGAAAATGGTATTTAGAAAGAGTAATATATTTGGAAAAAAAATTAAATTCGAAATCTGAACAAAAATACTGCTTTGGAATGCTCCTCAAAACTTACTCACAAGGCAAACAGATTTGTAAGTGTGATAATCCAATAATGCATGGCACATCTTTAATCAGTTACAGTACTTGAGTCCCCAGTTTTCAGTCTTTGCAAAATAATAATTGTATGAAATGTTTTAAAGGTCTTCAGATGTCTAAAATTAGTTTTATCAACACATTAACCTCATATCAACTTAATTTATTAAGATGTCCAATGCTAATCTTTCTGATGTTCTTATTTTATGTAGTGATATACACAGCATTTAGCACTGATACTTAGCACCTGCTACTTTCATAATCTAGATTTCAACCACATAAAGGAATTCAGGGCAGTAGTTCAGTCCTTTGTTCTTAATTACAAACCTTCAGCAGTGGTCAGCAGGAACACGTTTAGGTTTAAAACAGGATTAGAGGTGAGCTATTGCAAAGACTGCAGAATGTTGCCCAAATCCTTACAGCTGCTGACATCCCATTCTTGATTTTCTCCTCAAGACATGGCTACAGGCCACAATTGCTTAGCAGAGAATGGTAGTGTTTCACAAGGCTAAAGATTTACAGATGCTCCCTCATATAACACAGTAAGGTTCCCTTGGTAACCTGGATTTTCTGCAGTAAAGAAGGGTTGTGCTGAAACAGCGCCTCAGCTCCCTGTTGGAGAAAATGCAGACAAAAGGATTGATTCCAGCTTGGGCAAAACTCATCCAGACAGCGGCCGTTAGAAATCCCCCAGGTACTACAGGCCCTCTTGCAAAAACTCTCCAGTAACAGGCTACCAAATAGGGACCCCACAAGGTCAGAAAGAGAAATGTCATGATGTAGAACATTCTGCTGATTCTCTTCTCCATTTTGAACTCATCTAAAACCAGTAGCCTCCTCCTGCCCGTGGTGTTCGCATTTTGCCTGATTCCCAACAAGGTTGGAGGTGTGGGACCCCTTCCGAATCCAGCCAGCCAATTAGCAGCTGCTTGACCACTCGCTCCAGGACCATGAAAAGTCCAGTTCTGGCTCACTGCTGCAACAAACTGGACTGGCTTCATTTTCCTGCGATCGTGAACAAAAAATATCAGCTTGAGGTAGACAAGCTGTGTGGCTAGGAGGATAAGGGCAAGAAGAAGCATAAATCCCAAGGAATCATTAGCCCTGAAGGAACGATGCTGGAAAGTGCATTGGTCTTCCTCCCTAATGAACGAGTAGGTGCCCACATCTAAAACTGGGGGGAAAGCCATGGCTACAGAGAGAGTCCAAACCATACAGATAACAGCCAAACAAGTCCAGAAGGTCAGTCTTTTCGTATAAAAACGGTGGTGGGCAATAGCTAAGTATCTTGTGACGCTTATGCAGAATAACATGAAAGCAGTGTGAAAGCAGGACAAAACCCCCAAAAAGGCAATCACCTTGCAAGTAAGAGTCCCATACGTCCAAGTAGAGCCATTTTTCACAGAGGTGAAAACAAATGGGAAACAAATTGCAGATCTGAGGATATCTGAGCAGCAAAGATCCAACAGGAAGTAGTAAGGAGCTCTATGCAAGGTCTTATCTTTGACTAGCAAAATGGAGATCAGAAGGTTACCCACAACACTGACTCCTATTATGAAACCCAGTGAAGTCAGTTTCAGAAAAGCTGTTAAAGGAGAGAGATTTTGTAAAATGTTGTCAGCTGCATGGCTGTAGTTCGCCATAGATGGATGGATGATATGTATATTGCCTCAGTCAAGTCTCATGATCTATATTTAAGAACAAGGAAAAAATAGATCCATACATCTTACTGAAAATGTAATCCACAAACAGAACTGATCTTGTGTCTAGTCATACAGTACATCCTCTTCTTTCTGATTTGTCATGCCATCAAAATATCTGAAAAAAAACGAGCTATCAGTTCTTAAGTTAACACAAAATGATGTCAGAAAGTGCTAACAAAGATGTTAATTTATGGAGAATCAAATGAAGTTGTAAATTTGAGTACTATTGTTTGTTTTTAAAAATCATGAGGCTTTTTTTTTAATATACTTACTCTTTAGTATGATTGATTATTGACAGATTTGGCTTATTACAGTTTCCGACTGACCAATGCCCCTTATATTGGGTAGCACATATAATCCACAGTGAAAGCCTCAGAGATTTTATGAATCAAAAGATTCCCAGTTTGTGAGCCCAAGAGTTAATCACTGACATCTTTTTTAAAAATCCCCAAAGAGCACTGATATTTTGACATTACCTACATTTATTTTATGTCTACTGTATTTGTCAATGTTTTAAGAGGCAGCTGCTATGTTGATACGGATCACACCCAAAGAAAGCCTGCAGAATTTATGTTTTTTAACCCAAGTCACCAAAGCACATTAAGCACAGTGTTAGTTTATGCATATTGTAAGAGAAGCAGCATTCATGATCCCCCTCCCTTCCTTCTATAAACTATAATTTTATCATTTAGGCTTTTAGATAAACAGGTATCCAGACAGTCGATAGCAGTATGCTTTAGGGTGTCGTTCCCCCCCTCCCCCGCTTTAATGCAAATCGTTAAAGCCTCGACATAATTCATAATAAGCAACGGTCAGTGTAAATACTGAGCAAAAATAGGCAACGCAGCCAAGATTTAATGCCCATCCTTTTGGGAGGGCTAGTTTTGGTTATGCTTAGATAAACATATAAATTGATATTTTTTTTTAGCTAATTAGGGCTCCGCGATTCCCACTAATCCTCCCAGTGAATCCTACCGGAACACGTTTCATGCAATAAAATAAAATAAAGAACTGTCTGCTGCTGGGGTTTTTGGGGGTTTGTTTTTCTTTTTTTCTCCCTCCAGAGCCAGGGACAGGAGCCACAGCAGTCATGATCAGGCTCCTCCGTTATTCACACGAAGTGTTTCCTATGCCACCTCGGGTGTACAAAGGATATTCCCACTGAATCCCAGCAAAAATCCTTCCATTCTTACCGTCCACAAAAGAGCCTGATTGCTGCTGTGTAAACAGAGGCTGATCAGATCATGGCATCGTTTTAAAACCATGAAATCAGGCTCCCCCTCCCCCTCCCGCCAGCCCCGCCGCTCCCCCTCCTCCGTGGATCTGTCCCCGCGGCGGCCGGCCCTGCCTCCGCACACACTCCCGCACGCTGCACACCCGGCGCTCGCTGGCACCCTCACACCGCCGCTGACACACACATACACACTCACGGGCACAGCCGCTCCCCCTCGCCCCGCCATGCAGGGCTGGACTGCGCCGCACTGCAAGGCAGCCCGGTGCCGCTGCTTGGCATCAGCCGCATCTGCCGGAGCCGTGCGAGAGCCCCCCGCGGCGGGGAGCTGGGGTGAGCGGAAGAGGCATTGTCTGTGAGCGCTTTCATCATGCCGCTTCTTTGGAAATCACCCCCCAGGCCCGCTCCCTGAGCGGGGGAGCCCTCCCCGCACGCACCTGCAGCCGCGGCAGCCCTCGGCGCCCCCAGCCCTTCTCCTCCTACCTGTTGGTGCCGGAGATCCCCACATGCCAGAGCTGCTGCTTGCCGCCGACCGAGGGCTGCTTTATCCTGGCGGTCTTTTCTATTCTCCTCTGCTGTCTTTCATGCTTCTTTCAATCCTTTTCCTTTTTTCCCTTTTTTTTTTTTTTTTTTTTTTTTTTTTTACCTCGGTACCTTGGCCGAGGATCCAGTCAGTGGCTCTGGCGGCGCATGCTCGCCGCGCCTCCCCCCTGCGCGCCGAGCCCCGTCCTCCCCTGTCGCAGCGCTACAATCTCTCCCAGTAACGCAGCGGCGGCGGCCGTCTCGATGAGGGCACGGCAGCCTCGGCGGCGGCAGCTGCGGCTGTCTCAGTGAGGGCACGGCAACCTCCGCGGCGGCAGCAGCGTCCTCAGTGGTGTTCGGGCAGCCCCGGCGGCAGCAGCAGCCTCCTCAGTGAGGGGAAGGCAGCATCCTCAGTGATGGGAAGGCAGCCTCCTTGGCAGCACGTTCCCATCGCGATGCATAGCCGAGCTGGATTTACTGGCGAGCCTGGGCAAGCCAGTGAGGAAAGGGAGGGGAAAGAATCAGGTCCTGTGCTCCTTGTCTATGCCGCTGGGCTTCCCCTCCCGCCCCATTCGGTTGCAATAGGGGTCTGGAGGCGCCCGCCGCGTTGCGCGTTGCAGGCTGTGTCAGGAGAGGGACCGGGCGGTTTCTTCAGCTGCCGCTGCCTGATCTTTCCGCTCGTGGCTCCTTTTCCTCTCTCCCGATTCCCACCCGGTGAATTCCTTCTTCCTGACCCCCGAGCCAGGCAGGACTCCTTAATAAGTGCCGTTGTTCGTGGAGGGCGCATTCGCCGCGGGGCCGTGAGGACACCGCACCTTCGCCCCCCGCAGCCCGTGGAGCGGCTTCCCGACGCGCAGCCCGAAGCCGGCGCAGAGCCGTCAGCGCTCTCGCTTCATGGCGGCGGGGATGGATCCGATGTTAGCCCGTTCCGTCCGCGGCAGGGCCGGCGTTCCCCCTGGGCGCGCAGGGCGGCAGCGGCGGCCGCCGCGGAGGAGCGCCCGCCCGAACCGGCGGCCGGCGGGGATCGATCCCGAGCCGTCCCGATGATGTCATGCGGGCCGGGGGGCCGAGGCGGCGGCGCTGGGAGGCGGCGGGCTGTGGCCTGGGCCGCCGCAGGGGCCTCCCGCCGGCCCCCGCACCCGCTGGTGCCACCGCTGTAAAACCAGGAGGGAGCGGGAAGGATTTGGATAAGGCTTGAAAGAGCACGTTCCTCCGCCCTCCCGCCTCTTCGGTTTGTGTGGAAGTTTATCCGGGAGAAGTGGGAACGTGAAAGCCGTGCCCCAAGAGTAATTCGCTTTGACTGCAAGGCAGTTGAGGAACAGCTTGTTTTGGGTCGAGAGATTTGGATCCTGAGGAACTTCTTCACTGGGAGCTTCTGTTCAAGGCAGAATAAATCCTTCTGGGGGACAGATTTATGGGGTTGATTCATAATGTGTGTCACATCTATGAGACCGTTAGTAGACTACAGGCATTTTTTAAGGCTGTTGTCAAGTTTGGGTTCTTTTTTTGGCACTTACTAAAAGGCATTGGAATTGGTGGCCAAACCACAAAAGCAACTTCAGTAACAGTCTGACCAGGCCCAGAGGTCTGCAGCCACTGGAAAATACAGTTATTTAAAACCAACATAGCATGTTACTTGTTTCAGCTAAAATTTATTCTTAGGCAGAAAACCCACACAAAGCTCAGGTACCACACAACTTTTTATTTTTTTCTGTTAATGTAATTATGACAACTTCATGTTGGTGCTCATCTTTGGCGTGGTAGGTGTTGGGTGGTTATTAAAGCTACTAGTTCAAGATGCACTTTTCATGTCCCAGTCACCTAAGCTAAGCAGACCTCTCCAGCTATCCTTTTTCTCTTGTTAAATATAGGTACCCACAGTGACATAGACCATGACTTTTAAAGTAATTCTTAAAATGTGAAGGGCAAGTAGCTAAGGCAGCAAGAGCAGGCACTTTAATAGTCTGTCTGTCTAATATAGCAAAGAATTCTCTAAAAGCCATGCATGAAAATGAAACATTTGCAATGCAAGATTAGGAAGATTTATAATATGTGCTACAGGATGACTGTATGGTCATGGTCAGGGCCTATTCTTGCACTCTGATATATGTTTTTTTGTTAAGAGTAAACAATACAATGTGATCATCATTGTAATAAAATAGATTCAGTGCAGTAGGTTTTAACCTTTTCTGTCTGTGCTTTCTTAGAGTTGTCACAGAATTTTATTGCATTATAACATTTTAAAACTTGCTTTCCTTTTAGACCTGTCACAGACTGCTTAGAAGTAATCTGTGGACTTCAGAATTCATTCAGAATTCAACCACCAGTTCAGCATTAATTCGTCATCATAGATGTAACCTGAGAACCAGTGCTCTAATTTTGTTCAACAAAATGTAGACATCCAGACTGAAGTGACAGCTAGTTTTCCGTCATAGTCAATGTCGAAGAAGACATGCATTAGAGAGCAGATCATCTGACTCACAAGTCTAAAAGCCATCCTATGGCTTGAACTTCATTCTTTTATTGTAAGAGTAAAGACAGCCAAGAGAAACCGTTGCTACAAAGTTAGAGATTTCTGGTGGAGTGAGGTATTGCTGTGTTAAGCTGTTGCACCAGGAGCAGGTCACATCCTCCATGGAGGGAAAAAAAATCCAGAAGTCATGGGGTTGGGAATCTGGGAGGCAAAGGCAGATGCTGACAAAGATGGCTCCATGAAGCAAGAACCCGGAAATGAATGTGCAATTGGAAGGTGTGGAGAAGAAGAGATCTGTAACGACAGGTGAAGAGGTCTGTGCTGACTAGTTCTTCAAAACAGCTGTGCTAGAGATATGAAAGGTTCAGAAAAAAAAAAGGGAGGCAGCCCTTGTTTGCAAAGTGAGTGGATTAGGGGTAGCGAAGAAGAATTTCTTGGGGCTTTGGCAAAAGGAAGGATCCTGGATCCTGAATAAATTGCCCACCATACAATATAAGGGGGGCAACACTAAGGGCAATAAGAAGGAGGTTCAAAAACACAGGAGACCTGTGTCCCATACAGGCATCTCAGAAGAAAGAAGTGTTTACTCTCAGGGAAGTAAATATCTTTCCCTACCTTTTCTGTTTGTTAGTTTGGGGTTTTTTGTTTGTTTGCTTGTTTGTTTTACTTACATACTGCTGTTTCCCAAGAAGGAAGGGTAAAGGGAGAGAGTGTAAGAGAAGTGTGAGTAAAGCATACACAAGAGTGTTGATGTGCCTATTAGAGCTATCAGCACACTGATCAGAGCTTTCAGGAGAAAATGAGAGACCCAAGATTATTTCCCTGATTTTCTGAATTAGATCAAAGATGCGAACCATCGCCAGGTTTGGACAACTCTGCTGCAAAGTTCTTGACGGTTATGGTACGGAGCTCTTTCATTTAGTCCTGTTGGAGTTATTTAATAATCATGGTCAAGAAAGTAACTGGTGAAATACTCAGCTTTGTTGCTGATGACTGAGGATCCTGTATTCCAGTTGTTTATTTTTTTTCCAATTTAAATACTGTTTAAGAATGATCAAGGAGCTGTGTCATGTGAATTGGATGCACTAGGTCCATTCACAGATCAAGATCATCTTATTGGAGAGCCCTACTTTGATATTCTCAGTCTTTGGCATAATCTGCAGATCTGGGCAGCTCATTCCCATGAGGTGGTAGTGATGCTTAGGTGCATGTGGCCAAGGTGCCAGGAATTTGGGTTCTGGGGTGGGGGACAGGAGAATACAGAAGAATTTTGTTGACGTGTAAGTGGCATTTGGGGTACTTGCCACCTGATTTCTTTTGAGGATATGTGCCCTGAAACCCTATACCACGATTGTGAGCCAGGTGAGGATGCAGGGTGATTCTCATTGTTTTGAACTTTTTCCTCAGAATGGGAGAGGTTTCTGAGAAGTCTGACACAGAGAAATTTCACTAATAGAGTCTGAGGTAGAGATAGGGCTAGAAGACAGGCTAGCGATGACAAGTAACTATTAGTTGAAAAGATGAGGTGAGATATTGGCCTCACCAAGGTCAGTAACATCTCTCAACTATTTCAGTGGGATGAGGATTTCAGCACGGGACCAGAAGTTGTGAATACCTAAACATAAAGTATTCATGTCCCTTTTGTCTTGACCATTTCAGTAACTAATGTGTTTACACACTGTCTTGAAGTTTGTATATATGCAATGTCAATCCAGTCTGCATAATGCAAACTCTGAAGCATTGTAGGTTTTCCACATTTCTGCAAAACAGGAGAGATAATCTGCAAGGTGTGCCCACTCCTGTGCAGAGGCCAGCACAAGATTTATTGCTTAAGAGACTATGATTGATGCTATCAAAGTACATCCTTTTCAAAGGGCTCAAGGAATTCTTCCAAGAGAAATTTCTTGCCCGTGCAGTAGATTTGTGCAACTTTGGAGTAGTATTTAAGTAGGACTTGTATAACATGAAGACCTGTGCAGGACCCCTGCACAATAGAGAATTTCACCTGCAATATATTTGGTTCCTGTCCTTGGTAAATTGTTTACAGAGCAAAGACATTTGTTGGCAGTGTCTGCCTCCTGGGTTGGCTCTCAGCACAGATGTATATTTCACCCATACTGAAAATCTCTCTAGTGGTCTCCACTCAGTGATGCGTGTTTTCACCTATAACAAAATTATGTTCATGTGACTAGAACAATTCTTATGGATAATAATTGTATTTTTTTAATGTTAATATTCAGCCAGATCCTCAGATGTTTTATAAATATTTCTCAAGAACACAATTCAGTATGTTAAAAAAATATTTCATAATTACCTTTTGATACTTAATTTTTATTCTTAAAAATAGATCTATGTTGCATGTTTACACAGGGGTAAATTAAGGTTTAAGTACAAATACGCATATGCTTATTAGCTGAGCATATGAAAAAGGCTTTGTCCTTCAGAGGAAAACTTCTCTATGTTTCTCTAATGGGAGTGAGGCACCAATATGCTTCTGAAAATCCCTTTAGATACTTTCCTGTATCCTCAAGCTTTTAAACACCTTTTACGAGTTTGTTCATTAGGACTACCTTTGAAAGACTGGACACGTGTTTTGCATCTGTTTTGTAGATACAGTGTTAAACTGTTGTGCAATTTAGGTAGTGTGGACTTGACTTCACTTGCATATCAGGTAGTTAGAAATGCAAATGAACTTAACTGTAGCCATGAGTAATTATCAATGTTAAATTGCACTGCTAATTACTTGTGCCTGGAAAAAGATAAGATAAATTTTTAAATTGCTGGACTTCACAAATGGTGGTTTTACATATATAATTTAGAGGGGAAAAGAGAAAAGAGAGTGTTAGAGAGTCAAGTGTCCATATGTGGTCTCTGTTGTTTGTGCACCATATATATGTTGTCCTGTGCTGAAAAATTATCAAAGTGCTTGCTTTCACAGCCAAGGAGGAGTGATAACGATTCACTTAAAAGAGACAGAGCCAGTCACATCTACAGAGATGCAAATCGGTGACTGAGCTCCACAGAAGGAAAAAAACCAAGGAACTTAACAGTATCTGAAGTAGTAGTTCCAAGTAGATACATTTGTTGAGATAATATTTTTGAATGGTTGAGAATAGTTGAGACTATTTCTCTAATATTGTTATCTTGGATCTCTTGATATAAATCATATTTATAAATAATGTAATATTCAAAATTTAATCTTTGATTTGTTTAGCTCAAGTTTTGGGTTGTTTCATTGGTTTTTTTTGGTTGTTTTTTTTTTAATAGCAGAGGGTAAGCACTGCCTTGTATTCCTGTATAACAAATCTTTTAATGTGAATTATTCTGAACTTGCAGTGTTGTTAGTGGGAACTATTGAAATTCTTATTCTAGTTTTTAGTTAATATGGGCAGCACTGTAGAAACACCTCAGTAACAGTCTACACCTCAGTTCAGTGTCTGAACTACTGACCTCAGAAGGACGCTTACTGTTATTGCCTGCATGCCTTGGGAGGAGAAGGAAACTCTTGTCAGAATGTCAAGAGAATGTAAACCAAGCTTATTGAAGTTCCTGCTATATCCACTTTCTCCACCCTCTTTCTATGCCAGAAAACCTGTTGGTGCTTTGGTAATTGAATGTGCAACAGGAAAGAAAATACTTTCTTCTTTCTTCATAACAAAAAATAAAATACCATTCGTTACAAATCTTGTAGATGGGACTTTTGTTGAAGCATACACACAGACACAGGGAATAATCTTACAGAAATAGTGATTCATTTGTTTAATGTATTTTCATCTGCAGTTTAATTATTCGCATTCATTGTACATTTTTTAGTATAAACTACATTACAATATGTCTTTCAACTACTTTAAATACATTCCATTTGCTGATTTGTTTTTCCCTGCACAACATCCAGTAATGTGAATAAATCACACTGTTACAATTCAGCAACCGAAATAGTTGAAAGGAGCGATGCTGAACACAGTTAAGAGTTGATGACTAAATTACTGTGGCTGAAAGGCATGATTTTTGCATGAGGCTTATCTAACCAAAAATATGAAAGCAATCTGGTGAAAAACAGGTAGAAAGTTTTTCAGAGTTTCAAAGTTGAATGGGAAGTGCTGACTCAGGGCCATGCTAATGACTTGCTGGTTCTGATGCATAGCTAAGCAGTCTTGGCTTCTTTGGTTGACTCTCGTTCTCAAGTCTTACCTTCTGACACTGTATCAATCACGTTTGGATAGAAGGGGAGCACTTCCACACAGGATTTCCAGCCAGTGCAGATCAGCACCTCAGGACCACTAAGATAGAAAGCTCTGTTAAGTTACTGCGGTGTGGGATCCGTTACTGTGATTTTAGAAGCTTTAGAGAGCTTGTAGATTTTCTTTTTTGAAGTGTTTTATTTGTGTTGTTTGTGCACCTCACCCCTTTTCAGATACTATGTTTTATACTCCTTTTGTCTATGCTATTTTAACATTTGATTTTTCAATAAAATGCTTTTTCACAGACTATGAAATGCTCCTAGTTTACGTTGCTAAATGGAAATTCAAGTCTTGAAATCAGCTAACCCTGCTGAAGCACACAGCAGCTCTGCAGTGTCATGGTCATTAACAGTGTCAATCACAGCATTCAGGAACACTTTTTTCCTATCACCATTACAGGCGCCAGTGGAACACCATGGAACAAAATGAATGGGGTTAGTGACATTACAGTACAGAATACTTGCTTTGAGAGAGAAACCTGAAAAGGCTTGAAAGACAGGGGAAGGATGACTTCTTCCAGCTGAGCTGCATCCAATATTAAACATAGACAGCCTCATGTATGAGATGCACATTTACCAGTCATGTAAACCTACTCTATCCCAAGCTCTTTCACAGTTTTCCAGCATGTATGGATGTGTGCAGAATGCTTCTTTGTCAGGCTGAGGGGCCTGCTGGGGTGGCGGGTATTGCTCCCATCTCTTTTAGTGCTATTGGCTCACTAGAGATCATTAGGATGTGGCTGGGGCTTAATGAAAGGAGTGATAATGGTTCATTATTTTTTGTATACTTTCTGTCATGAAGCTATATAACGCCTAAGTGAATTTATGTACATTTCCTTTCCTTCACTGCCTTTGAAACCTAGAGGCTGATTTTAGTGAAGTCTGATAGGTGAGAAGAGAGGTCTCAGAGGCAGGCGAGGTTCCGATAAATTTTGTGAATGTGGGTGTTGGCTGCTTGTCCTAGAGTTTGCCTTTTTGCCTTGGCTGGCCACCATTTTCAGGATGGCCACCACTCCCTAAGGACCCTGGTCTGTAACTGAGGCTTCAGCATGCAGTGATTCATCTGCTGGTCAAAACTGGTCATGGCCTGGAGTCTTAATCTCTTTCCAGTCTGAACTCTTTGTGAGCAGGCTTGGCTGAGCTGAGCTGTGGAGATGAACAGGACACTGGATATGGCACCATGGTTTCTGTATCCAGGGCAGAATGGCAAGAAGCAAAGACCATGCTGGCAGGCTACACACATTCTATTGGCCAGTTCATATCAAACCAATGAACAGCCACACTGCTGAGCTCCTCCTGGTCTCTGCTGCAGTTACTGCTCCATTTCTTCCTGTGCTCACAGAACTATTTGCATGACTATTATTAGTGCGTAGGGATATATATCAAATTAATCACTTTTGTAGAGCTGACATATATAAATACTTCCATTTTCTTCAATCTTTAAGGTCAGGTTAGAGGTGAAACATAGAATGGACAGTATGTTGTAGGATTAGAGATTCTGTTTGGCAATAGAATTTTCTATTTCTAGCAATATATTGAGAGGGGATTTAAAAATAATAGGATAAAATAGTATAACTGTCACTGACAGCTTTCAAAGAACTTTTAGGCTATGCTTAGGGACAAAAATTAACAGTGTTAATGTAAGAAATACTTATTTTTTGCTGATATGACCAGTTTTCATCTAGGCATTAGCCTTCCTACAGATTTATGGTTCAAATTTTATTTTAATTTAATACATAGAGTGTAACTATTTTATATATATATGTATACATATATATAAATATATATATGTATATATGTAGTGTGTATATATATATGCTACAGCGCAATGACTCTGGATTGATTTAAAGCTCTGTAAAGAAAATATGACTTGTTTAAAGAGGTATACTGCTGAACGCTTTTGAATGCATAAGATTGAGAAAATGGAGAGTCAAATCTGCAATGTCTGAGACAAAGAGTGAACATTGGTTTTGCAAGTAACCACCATGAATATATGTTCTACTAGAGAGCTTCCGATCTTATTATCCAGAAAGTGAAAATAGTCTTGGATATTTGTGTGTCAGCTTAGCTGTTATCTGTTCACTGCAACTAATTTGATACCTAGAACCTAATGCCATGGTCCCATTTTGTCAGTTTGTTGGATATTAAACATGAAATGTTCTCATTTATATGTAGAACAAGGAGAAATAATTTTAAGTTTAATACTTGCAAGGATGCAGAGAACAGTTCTCTCTCAGTAAACTGTTTTAAGAAACACAACAGTTTGAATTCTGCAGATACTATCAGAACAGTACTGTGAGGGCACAGTAGGAGGAACTGCATGAATGCAGCTCTGATGCAACTGTAAAACTATAAATATAAATTTATTACTGCATTGCCTGTTTCATGGAGGTATGAAAGAATGGATGTTTTATTTGAAATGTCACCTACAAAACTAGTCAAGCCTAATGTTAAAAAATGGCAGTATCTTTTGCTTGATTGAACTAGTATTTGCATATAGTCAGGCAATGTTTGAGTGTGGTATTTAAAGAAAAGGGTGAAAAATTGAGCCGAAACAGTGTTGCACTGTACTAGATAAGACAGTCCGCTGGCAGGAGAAACACATGTGATCTGGTCCCAGATAACTAGATTGTTTAGTGCTGATTTTGCTTTGTTTTCTGGTTGACTACAAAATGTCAGGCCATGGAGCAGGGACCAGGACTTAAATCTTGCCATAAGAGGCAGGTTTCCTAAGTAGCAGGCAAGGGAGTCCATCTCTCTTGCCCACATCCCACCCTCCCTGTGTCATTGCTCTTGCATTTTTACATATAGAGGGTCCAAGATAAACAGGAGACCATGCTTTCCAGGATTGTATTGCCTAGTACTCCAGGCAACTTTTTTTGGAGGTGGCAGACTGGGCTTCAATTCCAGATCTTCTATTTTGTGTGATGTAACTCCTAGGTTGATATGGAAAAGCTGGACTTCCTACAGCACTTGTACATTCACTGTGCTCAGCACTGCTGCTGATGCACCTTACCTGAGCACATCACTCAGATCAGACTTTTGTAAGGACATTGCTGGGAGTGAGATATTTAGGTTATGCTCTGTCTCACGTCTGGATTGCAGAGATTCTGCACTTCACACTCTTGGGCAGTTCTGCACATGAATGGAAAGCTTGCAACCTCAGGTCTAAAGTGTAAATGTCAATTGAAAAGTGAGCACTGATAAGTCTTGCTGTTGCTGCACTGAGGGATTTCTGGGTCCTTTTTTGGAGGTTTTACATCCTAAATTCTGTTCAAGTCATGTTTTAGATATTTAAACCATGAAACTACTTTAAACTCTTACAGTTCCTCACTACATAATTTTATTAAGCCTCACTGAACTTATTCTCCATTATTAAATCAAAATGTACAAATAAGAGATCTAAATAACAGTAATCTGCTTTTCCTAATCTGAGATATGTAATTGGACAAAAAAGCACTCTTTTAATGATTCAACACTGTTCCTCACAGTAAAATACCAGCAGTAGCCAAGTAAAACATACTCTTGTGTAATTCTATGCTACATTGTAAATTTGGTATTAATGTAACACTTCAAAAGCTAACAGAACTTTTAGTTGATATACTGTATCTCTCTATTTGTACAATTTCTTTTCATAAATATGCATGCATAACAAAACTGTGGCAATTTGAGGAATTTATGTAAAACTTATGAATTCTCTTTGATATCACGGGTCCTCAAGATAAACCAGTTTCAACCTGCACGCTCTATATTGAAAATAGAGCAGTTCTTTCTTTTTTTCCTAATGTTTTTATCGCATTGAATTTTCAAAGGACATTGTCACAAGGCCAACCATAATGAACATAATGAAATGCTGACAATCTGAAATAAAATGGAAGACCTTGAGACAAGAAAATCTGGCAATTGGTCAGAATGATTTACTTGCCCAAGTGGCTTAGTTACCAAAACATGGATCACATCTTGGGAAAACTTGGTGATGCTGAAAGAGAATTAAAAGCTAAAAAAGAGAAGGTAACTTAGTAGCCATTCTGGAGTAAGATAGAAGAAATCAGAAGAAAAAACTGGCTGCAGGAATGTAAGAAGTTATTTTCTGGTGTCACACCCAGACAGAGGCAATTGAGAACACAGAATTAATGAAATTGCAAGGCTAGATTCAAATTCACTTTTGACCAATTTAGACAATAGTTAGATAATAAATGAAGCTGGGATAGCCTTCAGTGGACACAGAGAGAAGTTGGAGAGAGCAAAACTAAAGGTTTTAATTATGAAACTTTCAGACTTCTGCTTCACTTGGCAGTCTTGAAATACAATTATGAACCTACTGAAACCAAAACTATTTTAAGGTGAAGTAGGTTTTCAGTCTTTAAACTCTCTAACCTTTCCTTAAAAATCTGTAAGCTGGGAGTATGGTTATTCAGATATGGCTCCTAGTGAACAGATACGGTTAGGTATCTTTCAAAAAAGAAAATAAAGCTAATAGTTTTTTTTTTTAATGTAAAAACCCTACATGTTTAATTATGTCTGGTTTTTGAAATTAAAAAATACAATAATAATAATAGGATGAATAATTACTGGTACTAAGAATATGTTGAGATTTTAACATTGGACTTCCAAGTGCTGAAGTGAAGAAAGAGATACAAGTCTAGTAGACTTTGACTCAGCATTATGGTTTAGGGCTTAGGTATTCTGTAATGTGAATAAAACGGCATTATATAGCACTTTTAAGAAAGGATTTATGAAGTCTACCAGGGGATGGTGAAAGATTTGTTCTGGTCTGTTCAGTATGAACATCCGAGAAGGAATTTTTGGAACTAGTGTAGGTTTCTATTATTTCTGTGGTAAGTTTAGAGAAACATATGTACTAATAAAACTCTTTACAAATGTACCAGTTCTATAAAAGCTACACATTTCTCAGCCTTTGTAATAAGACCAGAAATAGTTACTGTAAGCAGGTGGCAGGGATCAACTGTTTCAAAAAATGAAAGACACAGTCTTTCACTCATGAGGTTTATTTCCTTGGTATTTATTTCTTGTGAAACCAGAGTGCAGCTTTTGAAGCACAGGACAAAGGGAAAGTGGGTTTTCATCACCAGATAATGAGAAAACAAAAACTCAGTGCTGAAAGAGGACATGGAACTCTTATGGAGCAAATTGCTCACCTACTACTGCATGAAAGAGAGTGTATTTAAGGTATGTCTGTCAGAGCCTCTTTGCCCTGTTTCTATGACATTTATTTCCCAAGGCCCATATTTAATACCAAATCAGGTAATTTTCATTGTCCTGAGTTACGACAGTTGACATTATGATATATTAAGGCAGGAGTCTGACAACTATTATGTACAGCCAATTTCAGATTATTTTGGTAGTGTGCATAAAGTGATCACATGATCTACATTCACTATTCAAAGGTCAGTATTCCTTTGGAAGTGGAAAAGATTTTAATTCTTAATTCCTACTAAAGGTATTGGGAGTTAAGCAGAGAAACCTCTGGCAAAACCCATAAAAGTTCAGATTTCTAGTGCTTTACATTTCTATCTACAGCTATAATAATTTCCTTGCTGGCCCTTCTGAAATTGAGAACATGTAATCCTTTTTACTGGGATTTCAGTGTTACTTCTGGACAGGCAAAGAAAATTTATGACATTCTCATTTAATACACAGATCCTCATGTAGACTAGGTGAGGGGAGTTCTTCAGGAACAGTTTGACACAGACACAAAACAGATTGCTCTTATTACTAAAGTAATAAGAACAAGAAGGCAGAAAGATAAGCAGATGTACATCAGATGTGTGCAGCACACATACATTTAAAGTGTGTGAGGAGGCACTTTATATTAGTATGGTGTCCTTGAGAGTGGGCTGTCTGGTGGATTTCCCTTTGCCTTGGCTGATAAATTTGGGGTTGGGGGGGCAAAACAATGGACTCTAAGTTGAATACACTAGTTCCGATGTGTATTTGTGGAATAAGAATATTTTGGGGAGAATATTTTTTTCTAATATTTATTAAGATGTAGGTCAAATAATTTATTGGTAGCAGACTGAGAGAAAAAAAAAGAATCTATTTTAAGAACCAATTTAGATTTTCACATAAATGGAAATCAAAAATAATTCTACTGCATTACACCGAATTATAAGGGCTGGTGCAAGGTCAGAATGAAGCCTCTTGTGTTTTCTGTTCAGAATGAATTTAAATCAGGATGACTGCACTGATTTCAGCAACTTCAGGCAGTTTTTTAGCCAGATGAAAATTTGGTATTCAGTTATCACAATAAATAATTCAGCTAATATTTTTCTAAGGAAAAAGATGGGGATGGAGTCTAATGTGTCTGCAGTTCCCCATGAGCACCATCTTGTGCAAGGTGCACTTCTGGTCAAATGACAGTGACCTCTCCATCCTATCAGCATAACTACTGCAACCAAACCTGTATTTTGTCTTTGACCTTGTCTTAAATTACCACTGATGCCAATGGGAACTCCATGTGCAACAAAGTTTTTTATTCTGGTTCTCAAATCTTAATATTTTCAAAATGTTGACTTGGGCAGGAGTTGACGTAATTCGCATTTAGGGCTTCGCACTGAAGCACTTGAATTCCATGTGGAGTACAGTACTAGCCCCATAAACCCATGTCTAAAAATCCCACTCTGAAAAGAGGATTACTGAACATGTGCTATATTTGCTCCCTTTTTTCCATAACCTTTTAATGCCTCAGGGACTGAGTTTCAGTAGACGCAGTGGGAGAATCCTGGTACATCTGGTTTCCCTGTGGTCTTACATGATGACTGAACAGCCTCACAGCTTTTGCAGTCAGGTTCCCTATGGGCTCACACTGTGATTAGATTTGTTCACCACAAATATATCCTTGTTTGCCATAAAGATACAAGTGAATTGAGCTTTTGTTTATGCATCCTATTTACAACTAGGACTTCATAGAATCATACAGTAAATTAGGTTGGAAAGGACCTCTGGAGGTCACCTTGTACATTTCTTGGCTAAGTCTCTTCCCAAAGATGATTTCTTTTTCCCCTTTTGTGGATCAACAATTTGGAAATATCCTTTCAGCTGACAGTGTCCTCTGCTTTTCTGCTTCTCCAGGATGGACTAATCCCAGCTCACACAGATACCACATTTTAAAATATTGTATACAGGGTATTTAAAAATTAAAGTGTACCAACAAAACTAAATTTTGCAATGTGAAATCTGGCATGTAAGAATGTTAAAAATACATAAGCCACACAGGTATTCCTGAATGTCTAAACAAATAGGTCATCACCTATCTGGCTTTTGTCACAGGAGGAGATGACTCCATGGAGCGAGAGAGTATCAGTGGCCTGGGCATGCATTTGGCACCCAGAGAGACACAGCTGTCTGTCACTTCCCAGGAAGGATTTGAGGTTAGCTAGCAACCCATGCTTCAGGACATCCTGCTGCCATAACCCTGGCATGGGGGATGGTTCTGGCAAAGTTATGTGGGATGCAGAAGACACAGTTTGGTCATCCCTTTAGGAGAGCTTGATTTCAGTTTAGGACAATAAATTTTTTTGAGCTGACTTCATTGAGATTCTCACCAAGGCCATATTTATTATTAGATAACACTGACTTGTTCTTGGAAAAGCACTTTTGGCCTATTTTTAATGTAAAGTATTTTTTTGGATTTATGTTTTCTTTTTGCGAATACAATAAAATGAAAAACATGGCTCTGTGACATTTATTGCTGAATACTCATTTCTTATTGGTAACAGCTCCAGATATACAATCAACAACTTTAATCTTTATGAAGAGATGAGAAGTTACTTAAGTAGGGCCCGTTGTAATATTACTTTTTATGAAAAAGGACTTTTTTTTTTAAGTAGATATAGACTACTTTATAGATTATATACTGTCTGCAATTATCAGATAGACTTTTGGAAGTTGGCCACAAATGGCCTTTCTGAAAAGATTAAATTTTAAAAGAGACCTAATTTTTCCTTGCTATTCATGCAGACACTGAAATAAATCTATGCTTTTGAGGAAAAACGAATCAACATGGCTTCAGCTGATTCTCCAGGTCATTTGAAAAGATTCAAATAAAATTTAAAACTGCTACCATGAGACTTATGAATCATGTTAGGTTAAATTCTGAGAACTAAGTGCAGGTATTGAACATGTAATTTCCATAGCCATATCAGTTCAGAAATAGGTTGGCAGAAAATGTCCTTGAACAGTTCTAGAATTAAAGACATTCTCATTTCACAGGTAACTCATAAAATGGAAAGCAAACATATTTTCATAAAAGTGACAATTTTCTTCACTTCAATTCTCCCAAGATTAAAAGTGTTCGTGTTTTAGGACTTGCTTTTCTGTGAAAGGGTAGAAAAGGGACATGCAGTTGTACTATTTATTATTAGCATCATCGCAGTGTGTGCAAAATGCTGCACAAACAGAAGAAGAGAGAAACAGAAGAAAAAGACAGACCTTTCTCTTCTAAGTTTTACAGGACTGTGTTGTTCCATAGTATTTTAACTTTATTCAGGAAAAGAAGGTAATCATCTTGCTTTTATATTTGCCAAGTGTAGAGTAGCAGTACGAAAATGTATGCAAAATTTTAGTGCCTTGAATGAATGGCAGCTGAGAAAGCTGCTGGTACTGTTGGTTCCAGCTGAAAATTCCAAGGCAATGACTAGTGAGGAGGAACACAGACAATATAGGAAGGCTGAAGGAGAACACAAACTTTGACCTAACCCAGCAGCAAGCCGTAATTTTCTGCAATAGTGTTCTTAGGGACACCGTTCTCTCTTCCACACCTCTAATGTTTGCAACTCCTAGGTCTGATGGAGGGCACTCTGCTTTCAGGCTTTCACTTACGCTGTGTAGTAAACCCTCAGCAAATTTGCTGATGTCTCTAAGATGGTGCAGATGACACACAAGAGGAAAGGGATGCCATCCAGAGGAACCTTGGCAGGCTGGAGAAGTAGGCCTCAGTGAACAACCTCATGAAGTTCAACAAAGCGAAATGCGAGATCCTACACCTGGATCGTGGCAATCCCGGACGCACCTACAGGTTGGGCAGAGAGGTGATTGAGAGCAGCCCTGAGGAGAAAGACTTAGGAATAATGGTTAATAAAAAACTCAACATGAGCTGGCAGTGTGCATTCACAGCCCAGAAAGCCAAGTATCTCCTGAGTTTCATCAAAAGGAGGGTGGCCAGCAGGTCAAAAGAGGTGATTCTTGCCCTCTGCTCTTGTGAGACCCCACTTGGAGTGCTGTATATGGTTCTGGTGTCCCCAGCATAAGGACACAGAATTGTTGGAGCAAGTCCAGAGAAGGGCCACAAAGTTGCTAAGAGGACTGGCTCACCTCCCATGCAAAAACAGGCTGATAAAGTTGGAGCTGTTACAGCCTGGAGAAGGCTACATGGAGACCTCATAGCAACCTTCCAGTATCTGAAGGGGGCCTATAGGGAAGCTGGAGAGGGACTCTTCATCAGGAATTGTAGTGATAGGACAAGGAATAACAAATTAAAAGAGGGGGAATTTTTGCACTGTAGGAAGAAGTTTTGCACTGTAGGGGTGGTTAGACATTGGAACAGGTTGCCCAGAGAGGTTGTGGATGCCCCA
The DNA here is from genome assembly GCF_003945595.2 of Pipra filicauda. Classification (NCBI taxonomy): domain Eukaryota; kingdom Metazoa; phylum Chordata; class Aves; order Passeriformes; family Pipridae; genus Pipra; species Pipra filicauda. The sequence goes on from NW_024104543.1 coordinate 3,720,282, forward strand.
ACCCTGGCAGTGTCCAAAGCCAGGCTGAATAAGGCCTTGAGCAACCTGGTCTATTGGGAAATGCCCCTGATCATGGCAGGGTTGGGACTAGATGATCTTTAAGGTCCATTCCAACCTCTTAACATTCTATGATTCTACGATTATACAGGTCTCTTTGTTAAGCAGTCTAAGGGACATTTTGTATTGCTTTTCTCATGAAAATCTCTGTTTCGATCTGATCAGATGAATGATCCAGAAACAAAAGGCTCTGTTGACTGTCTAGTGTACCTGCACCCCAATGTGACAGAGCTTTCCATGCATTTTCAAGTTTCATTATAGAGAAACTGAGCTAAGGAGATCAGTACAATGTCAGATGATTTACTAACAATTTGTTCAAGTGTAAACCAGGAGGACAACCAGATCCAGGCCCTCCTTTCCACCACTCCTAACAATCACATCACTACACCAGTTTACATCTGGCAAATCTTTCACCACATGTAAAAATGAACGGCAAGGTTACTTCCGCAGTATAATAATTAGAGCATTTATCATGGAAACAGACCTATTATGGCTCATCCATTTAACCATGTTTCATCTTATTATAAATGGTGAACTCAACTCCCTACTCTCTCCTCACAAAGCTTATGTAAGCAGCATCACCACCAGCAGCAGGATTTATCTGAGTAGGAGAGAACGTTCATAGCAGTGTTCATACACCCAGAGAAGCCAGTGCATTAGGAACTTTGTGAAGCATGTGTATTCCAGCCCCAGGTACTGCTGTACTCAGCAGAATGGTAAGACCTAGCTGGTCTGCAGCACTTGAAGGTGTGTCATGAGAAGCTGAGGACTTCTGTCCATTTGCAAAGGGACTATACACTGGCTGTTAAATGTTCTAGGATGGCTGGTTTTTAGGTACACTATTGTTAAAACATATGGAAATCATAGCAGTCAAAAGCTATTCCTTCCTGACCAGCAGCTTTCTTGAACTAATTAGAGGGTAGTATTTGTATTTGTATTTGTTAGGCAGTAAACATTGTCAGGTTGTTTCTACTTTCTGCTCTAAAAACAGCTTCTAATGGTATTAATTTAGTGCAAAAAGTGAACTGCTTTGTGCGCTCGCTGAAATCCTGGAAGAACTAGAATCCTGTTTTCAAAAAAGTTGGTACAAAACAAGCTCCTTTAAAGTCTAAAAAAATATATAATTCAGGTAACTAAATCACTAGAACATAGTATTTCTTTAAAAGAAAAAAGCAGAAAATGGTCCCATATATTCTTGGGTCTCCAGTAGAAAACTGACATAAATGGCTTTTCTGGTATAAAGGCAACTACATAATAGATATGTTAAAAATTCATAGTGAAAAGGAAAAATAAATAATACTTCAAGTTTCCCTTGTACCAGAAAAACAGGATTCTTTGCAACTGCAAGCTGACAGTGTCAAAGGGGACCAGCCCCCTTTAAGTGCTTTAAAGTAGCTGATATTGAAATGGGATAAACAAGTGGTAGAATCAACAGAAGTACGCTCACTGTACAAAAGCTCAACTGAACACATACCTTATGCCACATTAGTTTTAAAGTTATCTAACTTTAAGCAAAAGTAGATAAGAAAATAATAACAGAAGGAGTTTCAACAGTTTTAGTCATTTTTGTCATCATGATTTTTCTTTTCATAAGAACTACATCAAGCTGATGATAAATCATATGTGAAAGTTTATTAAGACAAAAGAAAAACAGGGGTATCTGATTTTACACTCAAGACATCAGCAAATGGAAGTCTTTAACAATAAAGCTTATTTCAGAACCCAGGAAACAAAGCTATTATGCTGTGCAAACACCTTTCAATAAAGTACATTCAGCTTCGGGCAAAGAACAGTGTTCCTCATATCCCTATTGCTTGAAGATAATTACTCTGCTAAAATTTTGTTTTCCTGAAGTGAAACTGTTGCCCAGTTTCCAGGGATCTTTTCCAAAGTGTAGGTAAAGGAGTCTGTGAAAAGCTACTTGTGATAAAATTTATTCTATTGAAAGAGCAACATATATATTCTAGTGAAAAATTGGCAAAATTATGTAATTTTGCAAAATTAAAGTGAATTGAGTGGTGATTTTGAGGGTTGGGGTTTTTTTTAAATGTATTGGTTTACCCAAGCTGGAACATCGAAGATCACACTTTGATGTGTGCTTGCACCCACCCAGCTGAATAATCACATACAGGATCATCTACTGCTGTTAGGCAGCTTTCAAAGGTGATGCTACTGTCTGAAGCTCCTCTAAGGCCTGTAAATTTCATTTGTACACAGTCATTGTGCACCACCTCCCAGACCTTTGAAAGCTACAAAAATTGTTCAAGAACCTGGCAAGACTTGCAACTCATCAGAGTAACTCTGTGACCTTTATTCTTGTAACGCGAAATCAGAAACCTACATTCTTGTGGATTACTGAATTGACTCCTACAGTTTCAATCCCATGCAATTTTTAGAAGCTTTCATTTTAACCTCCTCCCTCTATCAACCATGAGAGAGGGACACAAATTGCAAAACTGAAATAACAAGGGCTTCTGTCTCCTCAGAGGCTGAAGAAAGAAGTCAAACCAGCCAAAAATGGCATGCAGAAATCTTTGAATTTGTAGAACATAATATGCCACCCAATTTCTTACATAAGACCTGCCCAACAACTCTTCTAGCTTGGTGCTCTACTGAACAGAGACTTGAAGTGGAGGAATAGCTTCGCATCACGTGTAAACTTTTTCCCCAGCTCTGAAAGATAAAAGCCAAGATTTCTAGCAAGAGCGGCAGTGTCCACAGCACAAGATCAGAAGGAAATTCTGTGAACTGTGGAAAGCTCACCTTCCTATGCTCCTTATTCTGCTGCTGTTAAGAAATTGTGCTCCTTGCTTCAAGCAGACAGCTAGAACACCCTAACAAGCTGGAGGGAGTTGTGGTAAACATTCTTGGATGAGCCTTTTCACCTTTGGTACTTAGAGAAGGTTCTAGATATGCTATTAAGTCTTTCAACCATATACCATACGATCTGACTGAGCATGAATAGAATACATCTCCCATTTTGCATCAGGACTTTTTACTTTGGTTTTGGTCCTAATCTTCTGTGGAACTCACATGCACCAGTTAGAGAAGCCTAAATGTTTAGCTAGTAACGTAAGTTTGTCCTGAGGAAGACACTTGAGCAATGGACCTGTTGCCTAAACCCAGGATTTTAACAAAACAAGTTTTTTCTATAACATGTGTACATGTTTTCTAAGAAACATGTGTACAATGGTCTTACTATAACTCTAATAACTTCCTAATGCAGAAAAATACTACACATAATTCCTCATCAAAATAGATAAGTCTTCAGTTTTGGAGAAAAAAGTACAAACAGCAAATGAAATAAAGCTTAAACATGGTACGCTTAAAGGAAAGCTGTGTACAAAAATAAACAAGAGACAAAGCCCATATCCCTAATCTGATTTACATAGCCTTACACGTACTTTTCTGTGAAATATATGTTAAATAAAAATATTGGTCCCACTCTTAAGTGTATTTACTTGGTAACAAGAACATAGGCTACAGGAGTGGCATATTCTAAAATAAAAATGCTCTAAAAATATTCTCAAAGAAAAGAAAAAGCCTTTCATGTTTTCTTAGTTCTCGTTAGTCTCATTCCTGTGACAGCAGAAGTGAGCTGTTAGGTGTTAACTGTCATTACAGAGAAGGTGAGCACAAGCACACAAGTTAGAGCAGTCTGCTTGCCAGCTATCTAGTTAGGAGAACTTTCAAAACTCTGTCATCCTGACTAGAAGATTAATAGCTGCTTCCTCCTGAATAAACCTTGAAACCAAAATTGTGGAACTTGTTGACGGCCTCCCTCACATGCTACATTTATAGACTTTTACTGTGAGCCACTCTATAGTTTTTCTTCCCCATTCAGAAAGTTCTTACCCTTCTCTGAGGCAATATTTAATCACAAGCAATATAAAATTATCTTTCTGTCACAAGGGCAGATCCTAAAAATCCCTTTTACTGTGTACAGTCTTGATTCTGTTGTACTGAACAGTAAGACAGGTTTGCAGAAACATCTACTATTTGTTTTTTGAAAGTTATCTAGAACCAAAGCTCACCCAACCCCAAGCCATGTTAGGAAATTCACTTCATCTGAGCATTTTCTTGAAATCACTGCTGCCCATTCCTTTTCCTTGCATACAAGCCGAGGCAGGCGCAGAATCCGACAACACTGACAGCGAGGCCTAGAAGAAAGGCAATGGTATCTCCGGCATCCAGGGCTTCAACCACTGGCAGCACCAGCAGCAGTGAGAAGAGGACCAGGAAAAGTTTTGAGGTGTTCTTGGTAGAAGGCATGCTGATGACCAGCTCACCCCAAGGGGAAGTTAAATGAGGAAAGTGGTGGAAAGCAGGTACTTCAGCGGTATCTACAAGGAAAACAAACAGAACATGACAGAATTTTCCTTCCCCCTGGATTTGTCTTGTCAAAAGCCAAGTGATGTGATTGATGTATTACACATATCTGTGTGGGGCTCAGGAAATTTAGGTTTTATCTTCCCAATTACAAAAGCAAATGACTTACTATCATGAGACAGCCACAGTGGGGTTGCTATCTTGTTATGTAGTGCTGTGGAATCTAATCTTTTGGTGTTTTACCACGAGGTCAAGCCAGAACAGGCTCTCCTGTCTGCAGCTATCAGAGCCTGCTTACCTCGTGCTGTGCTATGTCGGCCTCTTTCACCAGGTGTTTAGGGCTGTGTAGCTCCTGAACACCACTCACCCACACTCCCTAGTACTGGGCACCCTCGGGATCCAAGAGCACGGCCAGACTATGGCACACTGGGGAGAGTGTGAACTTAACCTCCTGGGCAGTGTCACCGTGCAGGACAAACGTCTACCGTGGTTCCTACAACTTGGGAAGGTGCCCTCGAGGCGCACGTCGGGACCAGCCCGGATGCCCTCTCCGCAATAGTTCTTCCTGTGGGGATGGCTCGTTCCCGGGGTGCACTCGACAAAAACCCGCGTCGATCTTCCGCGGTGCCTGGGACACCCGAACAAGCGCCTGCTCCGCCCGCCCCGCCGGCGGGGGCAGTGCCAGGCTCGGGCCCGCACCGCGGCCGGGCCCCGCCAACCCTGGAGCGCCCGCGCCGCCCCGTCCCAGCGCCGCGGGCGGGCTGCGGGGCGGCCTCTCCCTGGAGGAGCCCCCGCGCAGGCCCTGCCCGCACGGCGCCCCGCAGTCACCTCCTGCCGCAGGCTCCGCGCTGGGCCCGTCCCCGCTCCGCGGGGCGCTCAGCTGCCGAGGGTGCCAGCCCGCGCCACCTCGCCGCGCTGTCGCCGCCCGGCCGCTGCCATGACAGGAAGGGGCGGTGGCGCGGCCGGGGGCGGGCGTGACCCGGCGGGGCCGCCTCCGCTCCGCTCCTGCCGCTGGCGCGCTCGGCTCGGGGTTTCGCTCCCCCCGCGGGCTTTCCCGTGGGCGGCTCGGGGGCACAGCCGCTGCCAGCGGCCGGGGCGGCCCCCGGCCCCGCGGAGGGTGCCGGCGGCCCCAGGAGCGGAGCTCGCCAGGCCGGCCTGGGCCCCGAGGGATTCGGCGAGGCCGGGATTCAGGGGATTCGGGGATCCTGGGAGAGCCTGCCGGGGGCGGCAGCTGCTCCCGAGGGCGGCTCCCAGCCGGACCCACGGGGTGCCCGTGGTACCACGAAACTCGGCCCCGAGCATATCAGCAGAGAGAGCGGGGGCCACAGGCACCCACTGCGGCTCGGTTGAAGTTAAACTATAAAAATACACCGACTTGGGCTGGTTGTCTGCTTTTTTTTTTTTTTTTTTTTTTTTTTTTTTTTTTTTTTTTTTTTTTTTTTAAATAAATAGCACAAATCACCTTTAGTTTTGTTGCATCATTTCAGATTTAGGGCCTCGTAGCAGTACTAATGAGTGCCATCATAGCCAAGTCCTACTCTGAGGAAAGCAGTTGTAGCAGTTTTATAGGGCAGAGAGCAGCCTCCAGCCTTGTAAAACAAAAAACAAGAGAAGTGTTATCAGGTAATTAAGTGAAAGCACCCACCAAAATCTAAGTTTAGCTTGTCCCTATTTTTATCTTATTTGTTCTTTGGACAAGGCTGCTTGTAGAAATAGCATGTTAGGCTGTTTTGTCGCATTAGCTAGTTCTAGTCAGAGATCAGTTTTTATTTTTCAGTGGAAAAAGTGTGTGCTTAAGGTTGAATAAAAGACCTGTAGGCAATTATTAGAAGTTCAAAGTATGTGTCTTCAGAATGCTCACAGAAATAACCCAAAGAAACTGTGCTAATCTAATGTCAAAATCAACCTAGAATTTGTAATCCATTGGATCAAGTATTAATTAATGACTGAGAACTCATGCTCTCACAATGTTTCCCTAGACTTGTGCAAAAACCCAATTTTTGTAAATATTTCTCTTTACAGAAAGAGTTTCTGATGAGCTGCTTAAAGAGAAGGGAAGATCCAGATAGATTGCTCAACATACATATAACTTTGCCTATTTTACAGTTTTTCAGATCTTAAGTACTTGAGGCTTCATGTTCAGTTCTGAAGGCATTTTGTGAAGAAGCTGATGCCAGATAAATTCACAGGAGAAAAATCTTGAAATTTCTGGGAATGTTGTCATGGCATGGAGAAGAGTAATGCTTATAATGCCTGGCCCATTCCTTAGTCAACTGCGGATAAATCATAACCCCTAAAGAACCTGAAGAATGGCAGTTTCAAGTGCAGAAGGTGTCATCTTAATCACTGCTGTCACTTCAGAGAGTGGGCCTTGGAGTACTGACCCTCTTAATTCCTTGCTTGGCCTATTTACTGGATCCTGCACTGTTGACAAGTAAATGTTACACTGTTCTGCAATGTCAAAAAATGTTTAATTCATCCCTGTAAATTTCAGTGCTGTATTTACCGTCCCTATCACTTTCCAACTAAAATTTTCAGTAGTTGTCATTTAGTCCCACAAAACAGATGTGAGGAGGTTGAACAACGGCTTTCTTTTATAACTAGAAATATTAGTACCAAAGAGCTGTGGATTCTTTGGATGTAAGAGTTTTGAAGGTGAGGAGTGTAAAATCCAAGGGGAAGACTGGGCTTAACACACTCCTCTTAGTATCTCCAGAACTATACCTATTTACAGGATGTAGAAAACACCAATTGTAAGATATATAATTTATTAGTACTATCATGGAAGTGCCATTGAGAGCTAGAAAGCCGTACCGTTTGGGGATATTTCTTTGGCTTATTAGCTCTTTCAATGCCATTGCATTTTGTAGCTTTGGCTTCAGAAATAACGCTGCTTTGGAAAAAAGCCAACAAAATCCAAATAGTGAAGGAAGTTCTATTGGTTTTTGTGCTGTCTGAATAGCAGAGAAATGTGTATTCAGCTTCGAGCTCTGCCATCAACTTCCTGCATCACCTCGGGCAAATCTTCCTTTTGACCTACCACCACTTTGATTGCTTAGCTCAAGCTATTATGTAACTAATATTCAGAGGAAAGACAGAGAATTCCCTTAGCTGACAAGCTAAAGCTTTGTAAATTTTGAGCACAAGGCTAAAGAGGTATATGTGAGACTGGAAATTGAAAATAAAGTGCACTTTCTGGAACAGAAAAAGTTATAATCAGCTACAACCTGAAGGAGGTATTTGTGGGTTTTTTTGGTTGGTTCCCCCCCCTTCTTGGTTCATCTGTTTTTTGAGAGCCATTTGTTTATTGCATGACCACACTGATCTGATGTCATAGTTGCACCCCAGCTGGCAACCAAGCCCCATGTGGCTGCCCCACCAGCAGGATCAGGAGAGAGAATCAGAAGGGTAAAAGCCAGAAAACTCGTGAGCTGAGATAAAGACAGTTTAATAGGGAAACCAAAGCCACGCATACAAGCAAAGAAAACCAAGGAATGAGTTCACTGCTTCCTATGGGCAGGCAGGTGTTTGGCCATCTCCAGGAGAGCGTGGTCCCATCACATGTAACAGTGATTTGGGAAGACAAATGCCATCACTCCAAATGTCTCCTCCTTCCTCCTTCTTCCCCCAACTTTATATACTGAGCATGATCACAGAATCACAGAATCAACCAGGTTGGAAAAGACCTCTGACATCATGACCTTATGACCCAACACCACTCTGTCAACTAGACTGTTATAGGTTAGAAATTCAGGAGAATTTTTCTTTCCCCTGCCCCCCCCACTGTAGGAAAGATGGAGTTTGAGTGGAAAAGGGGAAAGGGAGCCAATTAGCTTTACAAAAGATCTGGCCAAATTCCTCGCGAATGGCCCATCAGAGACTGGGGGGAGGGGGGAGGAGTTTTGGGGAGGGGGCAGCGGGCTCTGTTCAGAGGGGAGAGAGGCAGATGGTTGGGTTCTCTTTCGAGGATGGAGACAGGGTCTGTGTTTGGGGCATTTGGAGAGAAGGCCTGGAAGCCTTTTTGTTTGGTTTCCCTTCCTGGTCAGCCCTGACTGCTGGCTTCAACTTGCCTGTGAGCTGACTTTTGTCTCCAACCCGAACCTGCTGTATGTTTCATCAGAGAGTCTCTGTGCTCACTGGGAGAAAAGGAGGGGCTTTTGGGGCACCATCAACTGAGATGGGGCACCATCAACTGAGAACCACAGTTCCCCCAACCACATGAGTCCTGTTGGGGGTGAACTGCTTTCCTTTCCCCTTCCTTCCATTGGGGGGGAAGGGTCCCCCATCTTCTTTTCGGCTCCTCCCGTGACCCCAGACCACCCCGCAGACCCCCCTCCCCGTGTGGGGACCGCCAGAGCCAACAGCGCCCCCTGCCGGCCACGACAGAGAACTGCAGGCCCTGCACCTTCAGCGACCCAACAGCGCCCCCTGCAGGCCACGATTAGGACTGCGCCAAAGGACAGAGAAGTATTCATTCAGACTTTTTTTTTGTTTTTTTTGTTTTTTTTTTTTTTTTTCTAGGATTGCTGTCTATTTTTTTCTGTGTTCTGTTACTATTTTTGCCAACATACATATATCTTTTAATAAAGGGTTGTTACTTCTTCTGTTTTTCCACACTACCTCAATTAAAACCCCTTAATTTTGAATTTACAATTGCTGAGAGAGAGAAGTTCTGGTCTATCTCATAACTCATCCTCTTTAACAAACATTCCAGTCCCATCAGACTGAGACAAGACCATGATACTAAGTGCCACATCCAGTCTCTTCTTAAAGACTTCCAGGGACGGTGAATTCACCACCTCCCTGGGCAGCCCATTCCAATGTGTGATCACTCTCTCCGTAAAGAATTTCTTTCTAATGTTGTGGTGGGGGAAAAAACAGTTTTCCCCCTGAAGTTATAAAATGGTAAACCCCCAGGGGGTGGTGACCCTTGGGGTTGAGCCAATGAAGGCTTCTGCAAAATATAAATATATCACCCAGACCGGAAGAGTTGCTGTAGTTGTTGTAGGAGAGGTAGCCATGTTCTGAGGCCATGAGGAGAAGGGGCAGGAGCCCCACTGGGGGGCTATGGCCCCCCCAACCCACAGCTGGAGTCACAGAAACTCGGAAACAGTGTTGAACTGGACTGAGGTCTGTGACTGACAAGCTAGGAGTTTTTTCCCCACTGTAAATAACAGCAGGAGCAGCGGCAAAAGCAGCAGCGTACGGAGGACAGTGGCAGAGAGCCAAGAGATAAGAGAGAAGCAGCAGAGATAGCATGCAGCCAAGGAAGACACAGAGATCTCTAATGGAGAGAGAGAGAGCAGAACGAAGCTCTACAGAGACAGAGTTTGGGTAAGAACTGAAAACAACCCCCCCTCCAAACTCCTTGGAGACCCCTCCTAGAAAGGAGGAGTGGAGTGCAGCAGCACTGCAGAGAGGAGCTGAGAAGCTCAAGGCGTCCTGGAAAGCTGGACCGGGACGGCCAGACGGAATGTGAAGGGGGTTGGCCCCCCTCGCTGCTGCTGCCAAGCTAAGCTAGCAGCCTGAGATCAGAGCACAGAAGCTCTGGTAGAACTCTTGAGGCAAAGGCCTTCAACTGAAAGCCACCCAAGATGTTCTGACTCAGGGGTGAATCTCCTGAGGATGTCTTACACCCCATGATATGATGTGGTGAAGCGAGTTTTGTCCCTGCTACGCAGCCTATGGAAGAGAAGACCCTCGCTTGGAGTTGAAGGGCCGAGAGGGGCTTGGATACCTCCCTCGTGTCTACTGGCAGAGATCCAGCTACATCTGTTGCATGAAAGAGGAGAGCTTGCTGCCCTAGAGACACTGCTGCTCGGAAAGTAGAAAGGATCTCTTCCTTCTTCCCTCCTGGACTTTTATTTGGAGGAAGAAGAGATATGATCCATTGTAAATACTGTTTTATCATGGTAGAGATAGTTGAGATTGTGTGTGTAATGTATTATAATATTTATTTGTACAGAGTACAATCATTGTAATATGTTCCCTTCCCCCCATTTTGAGTCTTGTGTTGTCTGGAAAACCCATCTCACTGGGTTGAGATGTGAGAGGGGAGGCTTAGACCTGAGAATTGGATTTTGGGGCTCTCTAACCATGACAAATGTCTAACCTAAACCTCCTCGGTACAGCTTAAGACTGTGCTCTCTTGTCCTACTGCTGGTTGCCTGGGAGAAGAGACCAATCCCCACCTGGCTACAACCTCCTTTCAGGGAGTTGTAGAGAGTGATGAGGTCTCCCCTGAGCCTCCTCTTCTCCAGGATAAACAACCCCAGCTCCCTCAGCCTCTCCTCATAGGGCCTGTGGTCCAGTCCCTTCACTAGCCTTCTTGCCATTCTTTGGCACCTCATTGTCCTTCCCAAAATGAGGGGCCCAGAACTGGACACAGTCCTCAAGGTGTGGCCTAACTAGTGCTGAGCACAGGGGCAGAATCACTTCCCCGGTCCTGCTGGCCACACTATTCCTGATGCAGGCCAGGATACCATTGGCCTTCTTGACCACCTGGGCACACTGCTGGCTCATGTTCAGCTTCCTGTTGATTAGAACCTCCAGCTCCTTTTCTGCCTGGCTGCTCTCCAGCCACTCTGTCCCCAGCCTGTAGCGCTGCTTGGGGTTGTTGTGGCCAAAGTGCGGGATCCAGCACTTGGTCTTGTTAAACATCATACCATTGGATTCATCCCATTTATCCAGTCTGTCCAGGTCCCTCTGCAGAGCCCTCCTACCCTCCAGCAGATTGACAGTCCCCTCCAACTTGGTGTCATCTGCAAATTTGCTGATGGTGGACTCAATCCTCTGTCCTGGCTGTTTCTCCTCCCAATTTCCCACTCATCCCGTATCTCCTCACCACTGTGGCAGTAACAAAAAGCAGAAAAGACCTTGATTCTGCTCAGCAGTTACAAAAATATGCCTACATTTTCAAGACAGTGATCAGCACAAATCAAAAACACAGCTCCATACCAGCCTCTGTGAAGAAAATAAACTCTATTCCAGCCAAAACCTGCACGTCTGAGAAATTTTCTGATCAATTTTTGGATGTCAGTTGTGCTGCTGTAACGCTTACTCCGATTACCGATACGATCCTGACTATGGGTCAGTGATTATCACTTCTGCATGATCATGTTCACCCTTGAGCTACTTTTCCTGACATTTTAACTGACTATCAGTGTCCTCATCTCTCCAGTCAAAGATCTTCATTCAATTTTTCTCCTACCAAAAACATGACTTGCCTCATTTAGACTTCACTGTGTGTTTCACTTTCTTTGAGAAAATAGGCTCTACTGCAATTACCTCATTTGCTTCTGCAGAAAAAAACAAAGTTAAAATACGGAATTAATTACTTCCATCATTAACCTTTTCCGCATTTGCTTCTCAGTCTGCTGTCACATGAATGTTGAATTCATTATTTCTCTTATTTTCTCTCTCATTATCCCCTCCTCTCCCCTCCTATCATGTACGTCTATTTCATCTTGCCTTCTTTTTTCCCTACTATTTCTCAAAGTCCTTAAGTTTCCTTTCAAATAAATATAGGTAGTCACAGATCATTCCTGTCATGAAAACACCTATTAGATTCCCTTCTTGTAACTATCACTTCATCTGTTTTATTCCTGTCACCTCTATCCTCTCCAAACATTCAGTTCAAAACTGCTCTAATTACATCCTGCATCTCCTTCGGTATGGCTCAATCCTTCCTCCATCAGCTGGAGCCGCTCACATTGATACCTCCAGTTAAAAACTTAGGCATAAAGGCCTGTGTTTCATCATTGTCTCTGATAGATGGGCTGCTTTTGAAACTCTCATTCCTCTTCCCAAATCCAGCAAACACCTAAAAAAGCCCCCACTGCCCTTCCAAAAATTTGTCCTTTCCCAATTCTTCGCTTTTACTTCTTGAGTCTTTAGAAGTGACTCTTCTTTTTTCTGCTGCTGAGAGTGTGCTTGGCTTCCATCTGTGTTTTGTCCTTTTGACTCTCTAGACGTTGTCTCTGGATGCCCCTGTTGACAAATATGATTTTGAATACCATCCATGACTCATGTTTTCCTTTGTCTTCCCTCTCTTTTTATTCCCACTTGATTGTATTGAGGTCTTACTGCTGGTAGCACAGCAGCACCTAGGCCTAACAGTTCTCTCTGACTGTATGACCCAAAGTCATGTCCTGTCTCTCACAGTGACCCCTGCAGCTTTATTTATGCAAAGTGTTGCTGCAAATGGACATCTCTCTGGTTTCTCATTTTTACTGTGTTCCTTCTCTTTTGCTGAACCAAAGATAATTTTCTTCTCAGTCCTAGAAGATCTTTGCAGTATAATATTCCTTCATACTGGCTTAACCTATTGCCGTTGTCAGGAGGTTAACTTCTCCCTTTCTTTTGTCACCCCTGGCAGACTTCTTTTGATCCCTCCAAGAAGCAAAAGTTTCTTCTTTCTGAGAGCACAGAAAGGCTTACAGAAAGAATGGCGCCACTTTTTGATAGAAAATTCTTTCCTTTGGGGTCACACACTTCCTACTGTCTTTATACAGACATGAAAATAAAGGATTAAATAGTCCAGTGATTCTTTTCCTTCAGTCGTTTGCTCCTTTAGCCTGGCAGGGGATCTCCTCTTCCTGCTGGAATCTGTTTGAGCTCTCTTGCCAGCACTTGAGAGATGTCTCTGTGCAGTGCTGGCTGGAGCAGAGAGGCATGGAGGCAGCTGCCAACCCTGCAGAAAAAAAGCTCTGGAGTCGGTGCTGGCAGGAGACAGGAGCAGCCAGACTGCAGGATTGAGTGCAGAGGATGCCAGCCAGAGTTAAACACCCATTGATTGACTTCCCCGCTGAACTCTGCAGGGCAGTGTGAGAGCTACCCATCAATATGGCAGATATGGGGATTCCCTGTGATTATTGTGAGCACTCTCATGCTTTTTCTGGATTATGAGGAGCAGGCTTCTTGGATTTTCGTGGAAGCATAATAAAGTAGAGGTAGGCGTCAACTGGAATGATGCATCCAAACTCCTTCCAGCTTTGAGGAAGTAAAGTCTGAATCCAATCTTCTTGATTTCAGTCTTTGTACTAATGTAAGCTATTGAGATGTTCTTACATTCTTCAACAGTGTTTCCACAGGTAGGTTGAAAATTGTGTGTTGGTTGTCTGTTTCTTTTTGAGAAAAATGAATTATTTTACAATATTAGCAAGAAAAATGTGTACTGCACAAACAGTTCAACTTCAGAGGGACTGGCTTTGCCACCTTCATCAGTATTGAATGGAAAGCAAAAGGAGGTACTATTCAGCAGAAGAATGACTGAATAAGATTTAAAGGGGGAGTAGCAGCTGTCATCCACACATTGTTTTGTATAGTACATACTTTTTTTCCGAAGTTATGCTGTCAGATATTTTCTTGACTTCTGTGCATATGATTGTCACAAGTAGGAGAAGTTTCGTGACAATAAAAATTGATTTGCACATCATAAACTTGTGTAATCATATATTTCAAATCTAGATCTAATCAACGTTTGGATATAAGAGCATGTCAATAACCTTTTTTTTCAGCTTTAGGCATTATTAGAAATAAAGTTTATCTGCTTGTGGAGTTCAAGCCATCTAAATCTGAGTTAGTCATAAATGAGAAAACTGATATTGTAAAAATTGTCCCTCACATTTGTATGCCTAAAATATATTTTACCCAAGATTGATGCCCAAAGAGAATGTTTGCTGAAATTGGGAGATAATCTGGGAAAACAAGAGGTTAGAGTTAGGCTGAAGATGGTATATAATTGTCAAATGAAGGGCCAGAATTCAGAAGGAGATGCTGTGCTACATGCTAAAACCCACTGCCTAGGGGACAAGAATCATAGAATTGCTTAATATGGAAGGCACCAAAGGAGATCACTTAGTCCATCCACCTGATTTTGAATAGCTCAAAGGATGGATGCTCCACAACCTCTCTGGACAACCTGTGACAGTGTTTGATCGCTCTCATAGTAAATAAGTTTTTTCATATGTTTAAATGGAGTTTTCTTTGTTTCAATTTGAACCCATTGGGTCTTGTCTTGTCACTGGATGTAACTGTAAAGAGCCTGGCTCTGTCTTCTTTAACCACCCGTCAAGTAGGTGTACTCATTGCTACATATACCTTAAAAAAAGGCAGCTCCTTATTTCTGTTCATCAGCTCAGCGGTTTTTCTAAAGAATCTTTTAAGACTGACTCAAATCTTTCACAATCCCTTTCTCATGGTCCACTGTCAACATCCTGGTCAGGGATCAGTCTGCTCAACTGTTATGCATGAAGAATGAACAGTCCTGATACACAGAAAAGAGGTTTAGATAACTAGATTTTTATGGAAGTGTATCCTAGGCAAGAAGTAATTAAATTTATGAACAGAATTAAAGATTAACAAAGCCTGGAGAAGGAGAACAGGAAAGAATAAAAAGATCTGTGCCACATAGTATGAAACTGAAGGCGAGACTTTCTGAAGACTCTTTAAAGGAAGAAGAGGCATAATTGCAGATCACTCTATTAGGAAATAATTAAAATGTTTCAGTTCACCTTGGATGTTTTTATTTAGGGTATCTGAGCTTGAATTCCCTGTTCAAAGTATTTTATTTTATTGACATATAGTGGAATTTTCCCATTGCCTTCAGTAAGGCAATGATTCCACCTGTATCTGAAAAATGGGCAATCATTCTTTCCAATATTGCCAAAATTTCATAAAGTTTGTGATGCATGTGCAACATTCCAGTAGTAGTGGTAAGCCCAGAGGAAAAATCTATGAATAATTACACCAAAAGTCATTTATCCTAGAAGCTACATGCATTTGTTTAGTAAATGCTGAAGTTTTGCTATTGCAAGCTAAGAAATTGTATTTTCATCATGGAATGTATTTTCTATATCTTATCTTGATCATAGAAGGTCCTAAAATACTTTGTAGAATACAAAGTGAATGTGGATTATTTCAATGCCAATCTAAAGGGAAGTGGTGTCATTCATGAGGGCCACATTTAGTGAGCCAACTGTCCACTTTCAATAGCCTGCAATTCATTCCAGCCCTTGGTTATTTGACTCCCTTTTCATTAGTAAAGCAGTTTGAGTTTCACTGTTGAACTAAATACACATCTGTTCTTACATTAGACGCCATGATTCAGAAAAGTATAACTGCTTAATGCCTTTATGTTTCACAGATTACACAAACTTTTAAGGAAAATGCATTTAGCTTCTGTTACCAGTCTGAAAATTCATGCAGTGAGAAATATCACTTGTGATGTGTAAACTGAGAAATACGGTTGTAAATATATGTAATTGCAAATGCCATAGTGATCAACATAACTGGTCTACTCTGGCCTCAAATCAGGAGGCCTGGAGACACACCATCTATAACGCTGCTGCTTCCTTTGAGAAAGCACGCAGGATCACTCTCAAGGAGAAAAGACAACGCAGAAAGATTCGTGCCTTGCAGAATATACCACCTAAGGAGTCTTTCTGCTGTGCCTTTTGCAATCGAACATGTCTATCTCGTATTGGCCTCATAAGCCACCAGCGTGCCTGTAACAAATGTGGATAGAGCCTTCCCAAATCTTCATTCATGAAGCCCAGCCATGATGATGATGAAATTGACTTATCTCACCTTAATGGCTCCATTGACCATGGTGATAAAAACCTAAAACACGTGAAATATGGAAGATATATATATATAATGTGTATGTTTGCAATAATATGCATATAAATAACAAAATAATAATAATAGCCAAATTAGTATTAGAGCAGTCAATCGAAACTCACCAACCAAAGTTCTTGAAAATTTTTTTTCATCAATTTATTGGGGTTTGGGTGATGTTTAAATATTAGCTTGCATGAATGGATTTCATGGCTTGTTATGAAGGTCAACAGGGATGGTCATCATCCCCAGTTTACATCTGAAATAATCAGGACATGGAAAGATGAAATTAATTCCTGAAATTCTTGTGGAAGATTAACAGCAAAATCAGGAAATGACCCTGTGCCTTCTCTTTCTTTCCACTTCTGTTCCCATTGAAGCTGGTGGTAACTTCCACAGATTTATGTGGAAACATAAAAGGAAAATCCTTTTGTGAAAATGCGCCATCTCTGTCAAGATGTATGAAAGTTCCTGCCAAAACCACAATGCCCATGAATGTCTTAAGAGATGTCTTTTGCAATGACAAAGTTCAATCTTTTCCATACTAACTGACCTTATGTTCCAGTGGAGATACAAAGATGACTGTGATACAAACTATAAAGATATATACAACATAGATATATACTTCTGTCACTATTTTCAAAATTTATTTGCAGCATCTTAAATTGCAAAACATTTTATTTTACCAATGCTCAAATTCAAATGGGATCAAGGCTGCTTCACTTAGAGGGCTATTTGCTTTTTTGTGTAACTCTAGAGCAAGAGTAGGGAAAATTGCACATTTTATGCATTAAGGAAGTGTTACTTCTCTTCAGAAGTGTCTATAAATATGGTCTGCAATCATTTCATCTGTGGCTGCAAACTCACCAGTATGAACAAGGCAAGGCTCAAACTTCGTCACTTGATAGATAAAATATCCAATGCCGTGACAATATAAATGTATAAAACACACACACACGTGTGTTTCTATGTATGTATGTATGTATATACATATGCATACACACACATACACTCTGGAAGTATTTAGGATGTTTCACTTCCCCCTTAGTCTGAGCAGTGTGACAGTCTGCCCATTTTGGCTGACATCCCGTGAAGCACTTAATCAGCCGTGCTACCCAATGCGCATGTACATGACACCCAGAGAGTCAGTGAAGTGAGTCAGCTGTTTAAATTTACTCACATGCTTGATTGCTTCACAGTGTCAGGAGCAGCACATTTAGGACCTTACCAGATAAAGCTCTAAACATGTATCCCAGCAAACAGAGAAGGCAGTAAGTTCCTGCAACTGGCATCCCACTTTTTGATAAGACTTTTCTAAGTGTTAAGTTTGGATTTTCAGTGAATAGAAACTGAGTTTTATGCCTCAGTGTTAGGTACCATTGCACACCTGCACACAGAGACTGTTCACACAAACTTTGTAATTACATGCAAACGTAGAAAAGGCATTTATGTTAAAGACCATTTAAAAATTGGTTCTAATGTGTAATGCTTCCTGAGGATGTAGAGAGTAAACTCCTAAAAAAGGGATGACAGGAAATTACTGAGTTTGAAACCAATTTTGTTTGAACATCTGCATTTTAATACTTTTGACTAAATTATAAACTCATTGTCTATTTGTTCCCATTGCAAATATTTGAAAATATTTAATAGATGGTGTTAATTGCACATATTCACAGTCTTTGGGGTCTCCTTTTTCTATCATCTTCTGGAAGTGTCAAGCACTGAAGGATTCAAAATATATTCTGACTCTTTTATGACTTGCAGTCTAAGTAGAGATAAAAAGTGACACTTTCTCTTTACTAGCTTGTAGTAATGTAGCCTCTTATTTATGCACAATTGCAGGCAATTAGAAAGCATGTATCCATTAGACTACATGTTTTGGAACACAATAGCTATATGCAGATTAGTTTAGACATTGCTTTTCTTACAAACATTGGCCTTCTGTTTCATGCTTATTATTTTCAGTGCATCAGAAAAGATTTATGCAGGTCATGGGGAGGCCATAAAGGAGAAGGTTGTATGGGCCAAAGGGGGAGATGACAGGAGCATGGACTGTTATTTTAACAGTAGGTATAGAGTGAAGAGTTTGGATTTTGATTTAAAGAGAAAGCTATGTCAAGGTCTATTCACATTTAGCTGCCTGGTGGAACGTATGGGCAGAAGATTATACTGGAGCTGCAAATAGTGGTTGTATTCTTCATACTGTGGGAAAGAAAACAGAAGATTAATTTTGATAAGTGTTAAGATGTGAAGCCATATGGACGCCATCTAAATTTATTGCTGTAAAGCAATAACTTCTGATCAGTTCTGTGACTTGCATTGCCACTGGACCTCGTGCCTTGTGCTATGATGCTAAGGTTATCTTGGGAAGTCCCACAGAACTAAGATTATATTGGATAATAGAAAAGAAGGCTGAGAGTTGACTCCCCGCACCCTCCCCCCCTACCATGAAAAAGCTGATGGCAATCATTTAACTTTAGTATGGTAATTGTCAGCAGAGTATGACTGAAAGAAAGATACTGTCCAGGCAGGATTTGAATTAGTACACAGATGAAAGGCTGCATAACACCTTAGAAGCCACTGAGAAACCCTCAGTCCTAGTCTCACTGCTCAAACAGTTTTATACAGTGAAAGGTCAGTGACTGTTACTGAAAGTTTTTCACACTGTAGTCCTTCTTTTTACATAGGATCACTTTTTTCGCTGTGCTTGGACTAAAAACCTAACAGCAAGTCATTGTCACATTAATACATTTGTAGAAAGTTGTAGTGGGCAAAACCGTCTTTTTGGAAGATGGGGAAAGTTACCTGGACTATTTAATAATCCTATGGTGCTTGGCTGTATTAATAATGTCTCTGTGGAGTGTCCATTGTCATGCTGTCTACATGAAGGATGAATGATAAGCCCTTGATGTCAGTTTGAGGTAGGAAAAGT
The DNA here is from genome assembly GCF_003945595.2 of Pipra filicauda. NCBI lineage: Eukaryota > Metazoa > Chordata > Aves > Passeriformes > Pipridae > Pipra > Pipra filicauda. The sequence continues at coordinate 3,739,219 of NW_024104543.1, forward strand.
GTATTACCTGTTAGCATTATAAACCCTAGTGAATGACTAATAGATCAATGCATTGGCTGCATCTGGAGTTAATGTGTTGAAGAAGTTCAATATAAAGTCTTTTCTCCCATTTAGCTGATACTAGAACCATAACTTATTCCTGGAAGTGGAATGTATTTATTACTATTTTTATTTCTAACAGTTTTGTAAGTGTATGCTCTAAGTAGATTCTGAAGTAGAATAAACCCTATTGATTTGTTTGGTTCAGTTCCTCAAATTGACATTTCTAAACTGATAAGGTGCAGCAAGTCATACTTTCCTGAAGAAGCAATATTACAGAAAAGCACATTACTTAGCCTTTAGATGCAATTGGCCTTAAGAGGAGATGAGTAATGAGAGAATTCATGTTCTTTAATCCTCCCTGTGATCATTTAAGGAACTCTGGCATAGCACCTTCTTTTTTTCCTTATGCTTACTCTTTCTATGAATTACTGAACTGAACTCAGTGTTGTTTTCAGTGTTTCAGTAGTGACATCAGATGATGACTAACTGAATCTAAATTAAAGTATTGATGGCTTTATCAATAGCAGTACCAATTTATTGATGAAAAAGCAGTAGACAATTCAGCAGCCATAACCCTGGCAAATATAGGTCAAATTCATCAAGTGAATTTAGGTCCTATGTGTATCTCCATGTGATACCACTGTCATCAGTTTCTCAACTGGTGTCTATAATCTTGCCACCAGACATGTACAGAACCATCTGTGAGTTGACACTGCTCTGGGGTTAACAAGCTGGGCATTAATTGTTCAAGAGAGGTGTTAACTGACAGCTCCAAAAAGGGATCCTCAGTGCAGCTGGAGGGGTCTCCACTGTGGCAGCCTAGCCCCAGACTCTGGCTGTGCTCAATGTGTGGATCAGCTGGATGTAGCTTTTGCCACAGCCCAGGAACCAGGTGCGTAAATGCCAGTGTGCATACAGAATAGTGTACTGTCTGGAGCAGCACCTTGTGCCCAAAAGATTCAGCTTCAAATCTTCACTTGGGCCTGATTTAAAGTACGAATTCAAACTTGCATTTTCAACATAAGGCAGGAGCGTCCTGGCTGCCAATCTGCTCTGTCTCATAGGAAGGTAAAGTGTCCTTAGATACAGAAAGACATACAATTTGTTGTTTCAGGCAGAAATGTGTGGGTGTCCCTGGAGAGGTTAGCTGCTTTGCTTGCACCCAAACTTTTTTCCTGTGCAATTATATATTACATGGCTTCTGAGGATCTTGTAGAGCAGGTCTCTGGCCTCTCCTCATCCTGCACAGTGCAGGGACGATGAGCGACTGGGGACTGTGCGAGGTCAGGGTGGAATTATGCACCAATGTCACCTGGCAGTAGTAGCAGAGGGCTTAGATTTCTGGTAATCAGCTTCCAAGCATGACCAAGAATGTCCCAGAGCTAGGCACTGTCGAAGTAATATGTAGTATCCTCCACTTATGGCTGTGCAGTGCTGGGGATCCTGCCAGGGGTCAGGCTTAGTCCATGTTTGACTCCAGTCGGCAGCGTGTAGCTTCAAGGGCTCTGCTGTGCTGCACACAGACATTCTGTCTGGAAGCTCAGTCTTTGAAAACACTATCAGCCAGTGTCATCCTTTCCTTTTCCTGCTGATAGTTAATGTTAAAAATACCAGTAACATGTTGTGCCATTATAAATAAATTAAGAAACAGCCAAATAAATACTATGCTGATCAAGTTTATTTAATCTTTGAGTTGCTTTTGGGTGAATGAGTCTTCGGTCTCTTAGCATGACTACTTTTGGGGGTGGGAGGTCCAGATACCTGTTTGTGCCATGGTCAGTTTGATGTGATGACTCCCTGTCTGTGGCCTTCTCTGGCACATTTCACATGCTGCTTCCTTCTTCTCAGTCTCATAAACACTTTTGTCCGTCTCTTGTATTTGTCTGCTGAGAACAAATTTTGCATAAGCCATGGGTCAATCTCCTGAGAAACAGACGTTTGTGACTGTAGTTTCTCATCCTGGAAATGAACAGTGTTGTTTTCAGGAGGTGGTGGCAGCTCCTACATTACTGATAGGTCTTATTTTAAACCAAATTTGTCTCTTTCTCATCCTGCAGTTCTTCAGTCACTCTGACATTGTTTTCTAACTGTGCAGGTGTTTTGATTTTGTTTAGCAAAGTGTCAGGAGCTGTCAGCACATGATTCATTGATATAATTTTGTGATTATATTACCTGTGCAAGGAATTATAAGGAACCCTGAAGATGAATATGAGTGCATAGTGAATGGAAATGCAGAAACACCATAAAAACCAACACAAAAATGGCATGTATTGATGACAACTGTATCAGCGGGTCTTCAGGATCTCAATGTGTCTATGTACAGCTTCTCAGGATATCTAGATCAGAAACCAAGAGACACTGAGTAAGTCCTAAGACTTGATGGAGAAAGAATTTGAATTACATTCCCTTCTTAAGGTGTACAGGAAAGCACATCCAAAACCAGCATGTCATCACCGATCTAAAAAGACCCAGAAGACATGATGAGGACTGAGTAGCTGGCATCTCTCATCTTCTGTATCACCCAAGACAGACAGACCAACCATCTGGCTATTTGTTTATTGTTTTAACACTTTTTATTCTGGATTGGGAATTACGATGGACTCACTATTACATAGATAGTCACATATATAATTTTAAAATGCTTAAAATAGTGTCCTGCAAATTATAAGCCCATTGTCAGACATTTGCTGTCTGGCAAAAGCAAATTTTTCAGCAAAAAATGCCTCACTGAACTGTAATTTTAGCTACCTTGGGGAAATGTAGTAGTAATACTTAATTTTTGCCAATCAATGTAAAAATTCTAAAAGTCTGAATTAGTTAGATATCATGGCATTAACATTGGCCTTTCATTTTGATCATTTCATGGTAACAGGCCTTCTTCAAGTGCTTCCTCTGGATATGTTCATAGAATATTTAATGGTATATTTATTTCCATTGTACTTCCAGGCTGATGATTCTTTTAGATAACTTGTGTAAATTCTCACTTGTGTAAATTTTAAATAATACCACTATGTTGTATCCATTGTGTGTATTTTCTGGTAGTTGCACTTTCAGCTTACCAGTACAGACATCTAGAAAACAAACATCAGTGGTTATTGAAGGAAATTTTTGTGAATCTCCTAGTCTATTGAAGCAGGCACAGTGGTAAAGCCTTAGAATACAGCCTTGCATTCTGTATTATTCAATTCTTTCATTCCAAAACACAGAAGGAAAATTGTATTTTGCCTTTGTTTAGCATTTTAAACTGTTTTTGCATTTTTCTTCAGATGAAAATGCCCTTTGTGCAAGGCACATCATCAAAAATACATTTTATTTTCTGGTGAAAAGCCTGGGGTGCCAGTCTCCAACCACACATCTTCCTAAGATGTTTTAATACTTGTGCAACAAGATTTGATGTTTCTAAGGCCATTGGATAGATTTTTGGAGTTGCAAATGCCTTGGAGAAAATATTTGATAAATATATATATTTGAAAAATACGACGAAATATGAGTCCTTTTCATTGATATGAAAAGGACTAGTTATTTGACTACTGTAGGTAGTGGTGATGTCAAATTCTGTGGCCTGATTTTATCACAGCTTGTAGTCAAAAGGCTATTTGCTGTCTATGCACTTGAGCAAAAAAGCAACCAGAATAATCAGTGATTGTTCACTCCCTCTCTCTCAATATGGTTATAATAGGAGTGCAGTGCTTAAGTGCTTCCTTTGTTTCAAACCACTTTTTCAGCACTCTACCCGAGCCTGGCAAATGCAGCTTTGCTACATTATAACCCTCCATCATGTCCACCTGAAATAATGCTTGTGTCAGTGATTAATGTGCAGATTTTCGTCTCCTGGTCAGGCATGAAAAAATGAAGCTCCTATGACCACTGAAGAGAATGCCTAGTCAGTAATGCGTTTTAAGACCCTTGGACTGTAAAAATCTCTGTTAGGATAGAGAGAAAGCTTACCACTCATGTCCTAACTGTCCTGCAGAAGAAGGCAATATCTGGCCAGTGATGTGTTCTGTCACAACTGATCGAGCAAATGGCTGTATTGAACACTGGCTGTGAAGTATCATAATGCTAAAAGCTTGCCATGTTTTCTATACTGTGTTAGCTCTATGGCTGCACTTTGGTCCCTTGGTACAGTGGGCTGTGAACAAAGAAAAAAAGCTTTGAATATCACATCAAAGCTCCCCGACTAAGAATCTGGATCTTAAAAGAAACAATCCCAGCCCCAGGAAGAGCAATAGATCTCACTTTGTTTTAAAAATTCCCATTATGTTAGGACTTCAGTGTCTCAGATGATTGACCCTGGGCTGGACCTGGTAATGGGTGGGGAGCTACAGTCTGTTTAGTCTACATGTGGTTATTGTGTCAATTCTGGGAGAGTTAGAGAGAGTCTTTTCCTAGGAATGTGGGAATGTGGATCCACAGGTTGGCAAAGAATAGCAAGGGCTATTCTGTGTACCCAGATGAACCCAGGGGTCCTGCACCTATGTCCCAGGCTCCAAGTCCTGGTTCTCATACAGTCCCACTGGATAATTGTTGTGCATACTGCTGATAAAGACCTGTCAGAAATTCTGCAAAGGTCAAAAAGGTAAACTTATAGATGAAAGTGAGATTGTTGAGACAATTGTTAGCAGTTGACGCATTCAAGAGGAAAACACAACAGGAAAAGGTGTAAAATCTTAAAGGAAAAGCCCAAGAAGGTTGGTCAAGGGTTAGTCAAGGAATCCCAGAGTTAAGTCATCATTGGTATCAGTCCCAATGGAGCTGGTGGGGAACAGCAACTCTGCGACACCTGGGAGCCTTTCCAGTCAGCTGCAGAGAATGAGCCTTCCTAGCCTGCAAAGACCTTTTTGGACTGGTGAGCATACTAATGCCTAGTAGCTAGTCATTATATATTTATATTAGTATATAGTATATAACTACTTGCAAAGGCAATGCCTAACTGAAGGTGTCCAGATAAACTGCTACCCAAAACAAACTGAGAGCCAAGAGCACAAAAACTGGATGTCAAGAAAATAATTGTGTAAAAATGATGACATACTACTGTAAATTTTCTAGGCATCAGGCTATTGAAAAGCAGCAAGAGCTTGTAAGTGGTTTAGCCAGAAAAATGTAGGTAGTTAAACAGTTTGCAGAGTCCTAACAGAGGGAAATTCATATTCATAGAGAATATACATTGTATCTTTTTCACTCATCATGCTGCTAACACATCAAGATTGACAGAATGTCACTGTATTTGCTACAGATGTTTTCTCTGAGGCTTTCCAGATTTTCTTATTATTTTTTTCTTAATATTACTTTCTTACTGACCCCAAAATTCATTCCAATGCTCATTTAGTTACTTCTTGTAAAGTTTAATATCTTACATCTAGAGGCGCTCCTGTAGGAGATTTTCATAGCTGTCTTAAAATTGATTCTTCTTGGTGGTTATTAGAATTAAACAGTACCTGAGAGGACAAAAATTTAGTTCTCCTGTCTTACTATTCCTCTGAATTCAATACCTACTAATAATTAATGTTGCTATGTATTTAGATGCTTACCTTGATATCCCTGGTTATTGACTATTACATAAACATCTGCAAGTTATTTTTGCCAATTTACAAGCACAAATCTGTTTTTATCTTCGTTGGTCTGAAGTCTTGTTATTCTTGCCACTTCTTTTAAGTGTCCTGTCATTTTCTAAGAGTTAAGAAGGAGTTAAGACACCTTTTTACTTTTTGTGATGAATGCGCAGGTGTTTCTTACATTCCTCTTGGATTCTTCTTTAAGATATTACATTTTTAAGGTCTTACATCTGTAGGTTTTATGTTTTTAATTCAGATATTCAATTTCATTCATGTATATATTGTCCTTCATTTTTCAGATTTCCAAGATTCACTGTTTTCATGCATTACCAACACCTTGGAATTTAGTGAAATTTCAGAAGTTTTTGTAGCAGAAATAGTTCTACCAGAGTTTTGACACAGAAAAGGACTCCTGAAAGAATCCATTTGCAGTTTGCTCATGGCAAATTCAAATAAGCGAATGGGAAACTTTTAACTGTGATTTCTTTCTCTGTGATTTTAGGCCATATGTCACCTGTTTCTGTAATTTATGATCTTTGAAGATAACTGTGTTTTCCTTGTCTATAAGATCTAACATCTTCTCTATGGGCTTTTACCATATTTTCCATTTTCTTTCTGAATACTGGTAGATTTCTACTTCCTTTATGCATGTTATTGAGTGCATAATTAGAAAAAGACCTTGACTACAGTACTATAATAATACTACTGTATTATTAATATTAAAATCATTTACTTGCTTTTCAGGGATAATGGAGATCTTATTTGATTTTTAAATTATTAAAACTTACCTACAATCCAGATACATGGCTAAGAGACTTCATTTTTAGTTTTCTATAAACTGTGAACTTTTAACTACCCCAAAACTCTGCTAAGGCTTGTAGTTATTGCTTCTTGTCAATGAGAGGATTTTTTTTTTGGTGTATATGCACAAAAGTGCATTTCAGACTAATAATGAGTGAATTTATTATGACTTTCCTAAACTCCAAGTCTGGATTAGAGGATATAATTTAGTACCAGGAAGGGACTTCTCTTTTTAAACCATGTTAAATAAGAGAAATTTCTTTTTAAGAACAAATGATGTGGAGGTAAGGAGGAGACCAGGTATGGTATGGGATAAATCCTTATGCTTACTACGATTCAAACCAAGGGTTCACTTTGATTATTCCAAAAGACTAGTGGTTTATCTGATCAAAGTGAATGATAAACTAGCATGTTGGTGTTGCATTGTGTTACCTTAAAAACAGGAAATGCATTTGTTTTAGTGGGAAATCACTGATATGAGTGATATCACAATAACTAGAACTAGTTTGCTAATTATTGTCTCGGTTATGAGAACATTTTTCATGTTTTTAGAACCCATTGAAAGATACTGTAGGCAAAAGAATGAATTATTAGTAACTAACGGTCCTTGAAAACGCGGTATGATATTACCAAGTAAAGGACAGTAGCCCCAGAGTCCAGGGGTAGGATGAAAGTACAGATTTACCAGGGCAAGGAAACAGACTGTAGCATCCCTCCCAACATCACCCAGGGGTTCTGAGTTTCTCTATCCCATGATGGGATTCACAGGTGCTCAATTCACACTACTTCTAATCCGAACTTGAATTTGTAGATAGTTAAATACAGGTACCTGTAGTCTGTAAAACGTTTAGATGTTTTTAGATGAGCTTTGTGACATACGAAGTGTTTTGTAAAGGTGGTTAAAATATCAAGTGCATTTGGATGTATTTCACCAATATCAAAATAAAAATTTTCACATTAGCTTCAGTAATTTTCAAATTGGTGAGTAGACTACTAGAAAGTGAAAGGATACTGGCATGACAATCAGGAAACCCAAATCATATTCTTCATCACTGATTTTTTTTCCCATCCCCATGGCAAGTGGGGGCAAGTGCCTCAGCTTCTTCTCTCATTTCTCACTGATGCAGTTATAATCTCTCTGGGACACGAATTGCCATTGACTACATGATGGTAGAGTGCTTTACAGGACAGACCTGACACTGGGAGTATCAGCTGAACTAGTCATGTCAGAAAAAGATGCAATATGAGCTTGACCATGGTCACTGCTATTGAGTATACACATACTCTGCAGGCATCCATTTTTTTACATTTATCCATGGGTAAAGACATACAGACAGACAGTTACTACAGCTTACTTAGCTGCAAGCTTATCCTAAGCTTACCTGAAAAAGTTGTTTGACTATTTTTACTTGAAATATAATTTTTCTGTATATGTATGTGTGTATAGACAAAGTAATGGATACACGCATATTTAAATAAATATATATATTTAAAGATATATTGTACTTCTAAAATGGTACTCCAATAAACAGCTGTTTGATGGGTTTATTTTCTTCTTTGGTGTGGAAATGTTATGTACTGAGAAAATGACAATTTATGCATGTGTATTTCATTCTGTTATAGAAGAAGAAATTACCAAATAACATTAAATATAACATATTCTGGATCTTTATCAGAAATGTGACCCTCTTCAGTTTAGAGACGAGACTTGTAGAGTTCAGATTTGCTAACATCTCTGCTTTTATAAACCATTTCAGAAATCTAGTAATCTACCTTTCTTTTCTCTATGCCTCATTGTATCAAAATGGTGTTGTGTCCAATTGCAGTCTTAATTCGCAGCAGTCCACATCACAGTAGCCAATGTCAATGTTTAATACTGTCTATAGTTTTAATTGATGGCAATACTTGATGTAGAAGTACATTTTAGGGCACTGAAGATGGACCGAGGATTCATATTCTTCAGGGAACTGATTAATTTTAAACTTATTTCTTTCTCTATGCCTATATTTAGTGTAAGAACAAATCATTTTCATATAATTTTCTGTTCTGGTTACAATCTTAAGGATGTCAAGGGAATGGATGAATGGATAAATGTTCTTCTATTTTCTCTTTATTATTACAATTTTTCTCACAAGACTGAGGAAAAAAAAGGGAGACTATAATGAGAATAAAAATGCACAGTGTTGAAGCATTAAAATTTGGTGATAATTCATTCCTGTGATGGAGTACAGCAAGTACAAAATGCAGTGTAAGATACATTCATTTTCCCGACAAAACCTGTAAAAGGAGTAGGAAATAGTATAAAGGTAATTTACTCTTATTGCAATCATCCTAAGGCGGCAGTCTCATGTTCTTTTAGAAATGTCTTGTGACAACATAGCTGCAGATACTTTATTTGAGGGTACTCATCAGTTTAGATTTATTACTAATATATGGAAACAACACTGGTGTTTGTGCATAGGTCATTAATTCTACTTTAAGGATATGAATATCAGTTTTTCTGTTGGACTATTTAAAGTGAAAAGATTTTGAAAGAAAAAGATCAATTTCTAAATATTGACTTTGATATAGGAATTTTTTATTATGTTATCTACCAAAACGAAAAACAATCATGTTTTGACTTTTCCGTGTGTGGGTTTAGTTCTGAAGTACTGTATTATTTACATCAATGAGAATAGTAATTGTTCAATTTAGAACTCTGCTCCTTTATTTAATTCCCCTGCAGCTACCAAGATTTGGAATAATAGAGGACATTTTTTCCTAGCAATGCTGGCATGAGATTTGTGGGCTTAAAATATGTCACTCGAAATTACATGTCCACACAAAATTTAGTGATAGTAAACACTTAAATAAAATACTATTAGAGCACAGAGCATTATCTCTTTCCCTAAATTGCTTCAGTTGTGTTTAATATAGTTTTACCGAGAAATTGTCCCAAGAACTTTGCTGTTTGGTGATCAACCAATAAATAGCATGCAATACATTTTAGTTTTAGAGAGTGTTTTCCCTTCATTAGAAATATCAATCACTCTGCCAGAAAGGACACTAGAAATGCTGTAATTGTCCAGGTGGATGAATAGTTGCTATATGCTCAGCAGTATTTTACATGATGTTGATGATTAGAAGTGGGTTTTTTTTGTTGTTGACAGGCAAAGGCTGGATTAAGAATGAAGGGGTAGCTGAGCTTCCTTTGGGCAGGGTACCAAGGCGCTGGAACAAAGGTGTCCTTAGTGTGTATTGAACAGCCAAAGCTTACCTCAGAGTTGCAGAAAAATAGAGATTATATTATCCCACAAATGGTTGTCATGAGACTAACTTGAAAGAAATCTAAATCTAGTAATCTCTCACCCTGAAGGATCTGTGTAGTAAGGTATTTAAAGAAGTTGATTAGAGTAGCTTCATTTGCAATTTAAATTTACTAGATACTATTTTTTGAAAGTATGTATGAGGGTCCTAGGATGTGAAGTGTCATTCCGTGGTGGGTATTGAGACAGTAATTTATCAAACTTTCCTTTGCCCGTGCCTGGCTTTCCCCTGCACTTAGTTTGTAAGAGAAGGCTGAAACGTGTGTACACAATCCCCACCTCAAGCCATGCTCCGGTTGCTGCCTGTGTAGTTCTGGCACAGTGCTGCTCTGGGGTGGTGAGGCTGCCGTCACCACTCTTGACCAGTTTCTGCAGGCAGTGCTCACTCTGAAGTGGGTCTAGACAAGCAATCACTCCAGAACACGTTTATATATTACACCTGGGTTAAACAAATTAAACACAAGTCATATGAAGAGGTGCAGGACTGCAGATCCGCGTATGTGTAAGGAAGCACTTCCCTGTAGCACAAAAGTGCCTAAGTTGGGCAGAAGCAAGGCTTGATAAGTGCCTGTCTCCAGGGTTTTTTTGAAGGGCTGGCACTAGGCTAGACCTTCCTCAGCCAGTTTCTTGTGTAGAGTCCTGTCCTTGGCCTACAGGTCTCCCTACATACTGCAGAGGAAGCCTGGTGGTTTGATTAAGTTATTTGGATTCCAAGTTGTTAAGAAAACAGTGGGCTGAAGAACTCATAAATTCTGGGATATTTTTGGGTCTGACTTCTGTTGGTTCCCATGAAGGACTTAAGGGTCATGTGATGCTTGAAGGTCGTCTTGGGCACAGTGATCATGAAATGACAATTTTAAATTCTTGTAGAAGTTAGGAGGGCAGACTTTGGCCTGTTTAGGAGACTGGTTGAGAGAGTATCTTGGGAGGCAGTCCTGAAGGGCAAAGGAGTCCAGGAAGGCTGGGCATTCTTCCAGAAGAAAGTGTTCAAGGCACAGGAGCAGGCTGTCTCCAGATGCTGAAAGATAAGCTGATGGGGAAGAAGTCACCATCCCTGGAGGTGTCTAAAAGTGTAGTGGGTTGACCCTGGCTGGACACCAGGTACCCACTAAAGCCACTCTCTCACTCTCCCTCTGCAACTGGACAGAGGAGAGAGAGAAGGAAAAAAAAAAACAGCTAAGGATTCATGAGTAGAGATAAGAGCTGGGAGAGGTCAGTTACTGATTACCTTCACAGGCATAACAGACTCAAAGTGAGGATAGTACTTCAAATTTATTACTAACAGGATAAGAGCCAAAGATTGAGAAATAAAACAATCTCAAAAACACACTCCCCCCACCCCTCCTTCCTTCCATGTTCTTCCTCCTCCCCCTCAGTGGTGCAGGGGGATGGGGAATGGGGGTTATGGTCAGTTGTTGTTTCTGCTGCTGCTCAGGGAGAGGAGTCCTTCCCCTGCTCCTGTGGAGTTGCTCCCACAGGAGACAGTCTGGACCTCTCTGGCGTGAGTCCATCCCTCGGGCAGCAGTTCTTCCCAAACTGCTGTCCTGTGGGTCACTCCTCCATGGGGTGCAGTCCTTCATGAATGAGCTGTACCAGTGTGGGTCCCCCACAGGGGCCACAAGTCCTACCTGGGAAAAACCTGCTCCAGCGTGGGCTTCCCTCTCTATGGGCTGCAGGTCTCCAGCAGGATCTTGCTCCATCTTGGGCCTCCCACAGGGTCACAGCCTCTTTCCTTCATGCATCCACCTGCTCCAACATGGGCTCCTCCATGGGCTGCAGGTAAGTCTCTGCATCCCGATGGTTCTCCATGGGCTGCAGGGGCACAGCTGCTCCACCATGGGCTGCACCACGGGCTGCAGGGGCCTCAGCTCCAGCACCTGGAGCATCTCCTCCCCCTCCTTCTGCACTGACCTTGGTGTCTACTTTGCTGTTCCCATGTTCTCACTCTCCTTTTCCCTGGCTGGAATTCTTACTGGGTAACAACCTTCTTTTCTTAAATGTTATCACAGAGGCCTTACTATCACTCCTGATTGTTTTGGCCTTGGCCAGAGGCAGGAAGTCTGTCCTGGAGCCGGCTGGCATTGGCTCCATGGGACAGGGGAAGCTTCTATCAGCTTCTAACAGAAGCCACCCCGGTAGCCCCCCCACTACAAAAACCCAGCCACAGAAACCCACTACAAATGTGGCACTTAGGGAAATGATTTAGTGATGGACTTGGTAGTGCTGTTAATTGTTGGACTTGATGATATTAAAGATCTTTTCCAACCTAAACAATTCTATAATTCTATAACGTGCCAGGCAGCATTTACAAGATAAGAAACTTGAATTTAGAATCACAAATAATTAAATTCCCTTCTATCCCTTGCTCTGTTAGGATGACTTGAAGGTTTATGTTAATGCAGAGCCCAGACAGGTTAATAAGATTTTTCTTTTCTGGTTAGATCTCTCTTCCTCTTTTCTGGATATGTAGCAAACAAATGTACTTTTATCTCTGTCTTATCACAGGCTCTTCTGCTTCCATTCTGGGGTGTGGCAAACCCATACCAGGTTCTTTAACTGATGATGAGTATGCCAAGACCTAGCTGCTCTAGATGGCAGTATAATGTAGACATAGTGTTTCTTCTTGGTAGGGGTCATTCTAAAAATGAGAATTGTCTTTGTATAAAATCTTGCAAAAGTATCACAGATTCAGTTCTATCCTACTGGAATTATGAGCCTGCATGGTAGGAGCAGCATCAAGTAGAAAATGTTATTGATGGAAATTATTTGAACCACCATGATTTGAACAAATGGGGATTGTTACTGTGAGAAAAAAGGTATCTGGGTGCTGGCAGCCTAACAGGGTTATTTCCTTGAGTCCCCTTTCACCCCACTATGTTGAGATCTTTGAGTGGTCCAATACTGCTCAATCGCTGCAAAAACACACCTCATTCTTGCCTTGCATGCTGCCTCTGGGGCAATTCTGATTCTGACACCATGACCAAGTTTTTAAATATACTGTGACAGTCCTTGTATTCCCAATGCTGTTCTTGCTTCTGTACCATAAAGTGATAATTATGCTTAAATAGTATCCAGAATATTTACCTATAAGCCCTTACAATTGCTTTAGATAATTAATTAGTAATGTATGCTCACCATTTTTAATGTAGTCCACATATTATTATTCTTTATAGCCAATATATTCTTTCAGCTACAACCCTGAAGAGTCAGACTTGTTCAGTAACCAAAAGCAGAGCACAGGCAGTACAGTAAAGCATGGAGTAAGTGCATTAGAGATCATACCAAGGATAACTCAGGACAAACAATTGGCTCAGGAGCCAGAGGAAAAACAACAAAGTGAGAAAAGGGCATGCAACAGGGCAGAATATTTATCCCCCAATTACAGCAACATCCTGTTTACTTTGGTGACTATAAAACCGTGCTGAACTAGAATGAATTTCTTTTTCAAGAGTGAATATGTTTGTGTTAAGAATAAATGATCATTGCTTTTTAGCAGTGCAGTAATTCTGATCAGATGCCAGCATGAAGACAAAGGAGATTGAATTTATTTAACTACTCTTAGGTAAACAAAAGGTCATATAGTGCAACACCCTAGACTTCAGGTTTCAAATGGCAGTGTCTTCTTCAGAGTTAGCAACAAAAACAAAACTTCTTTCAGTTAGCTCCCAGCATAAAGGAAGGAACTAATGGTTTTGAGAAAACGTTAGTCATTAGAGCTTGGAATTTGTGGCCTTAATTTCTTGGTAGAGATTAGATACTATTAAAGCAATATTTTTAATCTTAAAGCTTCTCTAAAAGCCTACTAACAAGAAAGTGCTATAATGAAAATCCATATAATGCTGATTATATTGTCAATACTAATGAAAAGTTTCTGTTGGTCTTTGTGAAAGTAGGTTATATATCATAGTGTCTCTGCAGAGAAGTTGCCAGCTAAGTGCATTTTTTTTCTGGAGACTTGTCAAAACCTAACATGGCAGTATGTTCCTTCTGCGTGAGATGAAACAGCTACACTGCCAGTAAGAATATGTCAACATGGTAAATTTTTGCTTCTCTGAAAGTGGGCAGCTTGATGATTGCAGCCAGATTGTGACATCAAGGAACATTGCTGTCATCTCCACTACCTCAGATCAGAGAGGAAGCACAAAGGTATGTCAGTCTGAATAATCTTTCCCCTTCTTGAAAGACAAATTGCATGTCAGAGGTATCACCACACACTAAATAGCTACGTGGTGGTAGGATGCTTTTACTTGTGTTCTGATTTGCTTCTGGTAAAACAAATGCACAAAAAAAATAATTTGGATTTACACTTCCTTTATATTTCCTTGTTAGAAGGTTTTCAAGTTGGTCTCTTGCATCAGCAACTGCAGAGACAAAGCTAATCATAGAACAGTAGAATGTTAAGGGGTTGGAATGGACCTTAAAGATTGTCTAGTCCCAACACGCCCCTTCCATGGGCAGGGGCACCTCCCGCTAGACCAGGTGGCTCAAGGCTTTATCCAACCTGGGTTTCTGTCATGGCTATCTCTCTGCAAGAGCAACATTGCTTCTTTTCCATGTCCATTAGCTGATCTGTCCTGAGAGGGATGGTCTCAGCATGTTTTCATTGCTGCTATTCTTATTTTTAAGATACCTTAAATAAGATTTTTTTCTAAGAAGAAAGGCTTCTTGTAGGATATTAGAAATGACATTTTTCATGTTATTTTTCAAAGAATACTGTAATAATGATATAATAATACTTTATACTTCTGTAGAACTTTGCATTTGCTATTCTCAAAGTACCATAAAACCATTTTTTAATGTATGTCTTTAGACAAGTGGATAAGAGCAAATCTAGGCCTGATTCTCCTCCCTTTTGTGTTGACTTTGCCCTTGCAAGTATGTTAATTTCAGTAAAGAAAATAAGCCTTTCTTTTTCTGCCTGGTGAAGAGACTGACTTCCTCGGATCCCTGTCCATGTTCATGTCAAGTAGGGCTGGGGGTTGCAGCACGGGTAGTACAGGATGGTGACAGAAAGAATGAGGTCCAAGTCCCTGTGCGAGGGAAGAGGATGTGTAAAACTTTCCCTGGGTTTCCGAAGCAGTAGTGGTCCTCATGTCAGTGCCTTGCTGAAGATGAATGTAGACATATTGCAGAAAGCAAAGCTGTGCAGGTGTCATGCTGTCAGGGGTGGACACACCTGTAGGCATCCACATGTTCAATGTCCAGCCAAAGAAAGTCACGACCTGCAGATGTTTTAGGAAAAGCCAATACATCTGCACTTGTCACTATAATCTTAAACACACACTTTGACTGCAGATTATAAGAGTGACAGTCTACTCTCAGAAATATGTTTTGGTGGCACAAATTGAGGCTTTTCATGGCCAGGAGCCACCTCACTCTTCAAAAGGGGTCATTGTACCCACTGAAGGGATCCCAGCTCCTCAATATCAGTTTTCTCAATGGAACAGCTTGATTTCCTCTCTCTGTGCTTGTAATATCTTAAGACTGAATATAAGAAATAGGTTGCATTTTAACAATTACAACATTACAGATATCTTCTTTCAATCTTGTTCATTGTTACTGTTAAATTAAGAACACATAAAGAGGCAATAACAGGGCTATTTTTTTAGAGTAATTTACAGCTCCTAGGGTGTGGGCCTTAGCTGTGCAATTCTGACACGGATACCACTACTATTTGCTCTGTTACAAGCTGAAAAAGTTTTAAAGTTTGTCTCCTCATACTGCCTTGAAGAACTGTCCATTTCAAATCAGCTTGAGATAACTCTTGAACTTGCTAATTTTTCTGTGTTTCTTTTGTTGTTCTTCATTCTCTGAAGTTTGTATACATATGCTTTTGAATATTCATGTTTACCCTGTGTGTTGATATTTGAGAACTTCTCATGTTTCATCTTGTCAAGTAAATCTAATAGCAAATACCTTATTCTTGCTTCTTGCTTCTTTTAAGCTTTGCTTATTAAGCTCAGTCAGTCCTGAATACTAGCAAGCTGTTGTTTTTCTGCCTAAAATCATTAACACATTTAAATAAGTTACTATACAAGTTATGTCAGCTTTTCTGAATTTCCTAGTGATGGTTCATTAGCTGGCAATAAGACCAGAAAAAACCCCACAGCCCTCCTAATCTATATTTATTTCTTATATTTATTTCTTTCCCAGGATCATAACTGTTGACATATCAACATTTAATTGTATATATTTATGTATCATCAGGAAGAAATGCCCAGTATTCAAAATACACTGGCATTTTGTATCAAGGCCATAACTGTCTTAGTGCAGGCTCCTTAGTATAGGATCTTCATTTGGAACTACACTCTTCTCAGTGCTCTTTTATCCAATAACTAATTTGGAAGTCGGTGACCTCCTTTTTTGTAGCTTCTTCCTCAGCATTTTCTCTCTAAGACAGATAGATCTTTTATCTTTGGTAAGTCCAAATCTCTATAGTCCTGAAGAGGTTATCGTTCAGCTGGCAAGATTTCTTTTGTTGACTGGAAAGCATTTGCTAATTTTCACCCTTGTTTTTACCTCCTCACTGTGAGGGAATTGATTTCAAAGGCTTAATTGCCTCCTTATCACCTATTACACTTTAAAATTTTGTTTTGCTAAATGGGGAATTCCAAGCAGTATTTTTAACATTATCATATTTACTGAGGTCATAATAGGAAAAGAATCATGCAGCTAAGTATGAAAACAGTGTCCGCAATTTCCTCACAAGTAAATTCCTATACTTTGTAGTGTATTTCGAATATTTTAAGTTTCTGTGGAACTTAATCTACTGTTGAGCAAGTTGATTGATTACTAGAAGAACAGGGCTTTTGGCAAGAAATACGGTTAACATTGGCAAGTTGCTTGATAATTACTACAGTGTGAAAACCAACACAAATACATACATTATGCAGGGAGCTCAGTCTTGAACTGCATATACTGTTATGTGTTCCTCTTGGAATTGATTCTAGAAGTCAGTTATGATATTTAATGTGAAAAATAAAATTAGAATTGGTAATATTCAATGGGGAAATATCTAAAAGTGTTGAAATTAATTTCAAAATAAGGCAACCAGTATACATAGGAAGTCTTCATCAGCTACATTTTTACTAAAATGCTTCTTATTTCTTTTGTTTCTCTTTAATGATTCTGATATGATATTTTTTTTGGAAGAATTTCATTTTTTTTTTTTTCATCTTCAGTGATTTAATTGTAATTCTGTCCAGACATTTCAGTGAAACCAACCATTTACAATTTAGTAAGGGGTTTTAATTTAGAAATACTAAATGCATTTACAAAGTAAAAATGGAAGCATTTTCATCTTGAAATAGAAGGGATAATTTCTTGGTAAAATACCAAGGAAAATGCAATGAAAACAAAATTAAACTGTTTAAGTATAGAACAGTGTCTACTGTTATATTAGTATCTGCAAAAAACAGAATGTAACACTGATACTCAGAAGTTCTAATCTTGAAGTGCCATTCTACAGAGAATGATATCTGTACAAGGAAATTCACTGGTTGATATTGACTCTTTCTCCAGATCTATTGTAGCTGTATCTTACTTGACAACACTTCAGTTTTGTCCAACTGGGCATAACTTCCTACATAGGGACTGTGCCAACTTCTGGTTTTCTCCATCTTCCTCTGACCTGTGCCTTCCTCCGCCTTTTCACCCCATTAGTGCCAAAATCATGCATC
Organism: Pipra filicauda; assembly: GCF_003945595.2. Lineage (NCBI taxonomy): Eukaryota > Metazoa > Chordata > Aves > Passeriformes > Pipridae > Pipra > Pipra filicauda. Next base: position 3,756,601 of record NW_024104543.1, read on the forward strand.
AGCTTGACCCTGTCATCAGTTACTCACAGATGAGGAAATGAGCATCTATCAGATGCTCTTTTATCTCTCTTTTAGACATATTTCTTGAGAAAAGAGAAAGCACCTTTTTATAAATGTCTTTTTCTGTCCACTGATCATTGTAATTAACTTGTACTGTGATGTCCAAATCTTTAAATGTCTAAACTTATAACAAATGAATCTTACCCACCATCTTTTAAATCAGAAGTTTTAGTCTTGGAAAAAATTTACTGCTGTACAGATGGAGAGTAACATGTTCCTAGTAAACAGACTTTCGAGCATCCAAACTCAGGATCTGACAGATACTCTGTGGTTAATGCACATTATCAGGAGTCACAGCTATAGCATCACCAGACTTCCTTTAAAACAGCCCATTGCTCATAGAAAATGCTTAAGTGCCTTTTTATCAGCTTTACCTGGAGTTTTTAGATATTCAGTCTTTCACCATGAAAAAAAGTGAAAGAATTGTTTTCCCCCAAAAAGCTCAATATGCTAGTTTGAGACAGAGACAGTTTCTTGACGTATGGAGGAAAAAAATGATGAATGTGCTTTTTTTTAGTGTGGTATTCGTCCATAGATTGGCTTGCTCAGACATTCTTGTCTGAATATCTTAAGGTCTGGAGATTTTAAAGGCAATATAGGTCAGCATATGGATTTTGAAGCACTTGGAAAATTTGACAATAAACAGTAAGGTCATCTTGACATTTAATGTGATGGTGCTATGAACCAGTGAAAGCTTTTGTATTCATTCATGGAATGTATACATAGATGTTGTATTTTGAAAATTCAGTGGGTACTTCTGCACCTGTACATGAGGATTTTTATCTGTATTTCCACCTTTATTTAGATTACTCAGGAGGTAATAATCTCTTCAGAAATCCTGTGTTCTCTTTAGAAAATGATGGTTCTGCTTTGATCTTCTTTAAAATAAGGTAATTGTAGAAAGGAGCATCAGTTAGCAAAATTGCTATATATAAAAAAAGAAAAGATTAAGCGTGAGTGGCTGTTTTATGATTATTCAGTTTTCCAAATAAATGGAATAACTGAAGTATTTCCATTAAGATTAGAGCATCAAAGATCATTAAAACTACGAAACCCTGGTTTATACGGTATGGAGTGATTTTGTTGATCATGAATTCCCATCTCACTGAGCTGGCAGAGTTGAACAGCCAAATATTGGATGACATGGAGAATAATATAGCTATTTATGTAACCACATCACACCTTCAGATACTCCTGTACCACGTGTACACCTTGAGGTCTTACATGTTTTGAGGTGGATAGATTGAGGCACAAGACAATGGGACCAAGACTAAAAAAAAATTAAAATTTGTGTGGTTATATGGATTCTGGTGTTTTCCCATGATTTTTCCATGTCTTCAGAACCTAGCTGTCTACATGCAGTGACATTATGCATTGTATGCATTTACTACCTCTTCTCCAAGTACACAGCTATGACATAACATATCACAGAATCAGAGAATGGCTTGGGTTGGAAGTGACCTTAAAGATCATCTAGTTCCAATCCCCCTGCTGTGGGCAGGGACACCTTCCACTAGACCAGGTTGCTCAAAGCCCCATCCAACCTGGCCTTGGACACTTCCAGGGCTGTGGCATCCACAGCTTCCCGGGGCAACCTATCCCAGTGCCTCACCACCCTCACAGTAACGAATTTCTTCCTAACATATAATCTAAACCTACTCTCATTCAGTTTGAAACCATTGCTCTTGTCCTGTCACTATATGACCTTGTAAAAAATTTCCATCTTTCTTGTAGGTTCCCTTCTGATACTGGAAGGCCACAATTAGCTCACCCCGTGCTGAAGGTGTACTTCTTCTGTGTCATTAACGAAGATATTAAATAACACTGATCCCAATACAGACCCCTGAGGGACACTACTCATCACTGATGTCCATCAGGCTGTGAGCTATTGACCACTACCCTCTGGATGTGACTGTCCAACCAATTTCTTATCCATCTAACAGTCCATGCATCAAATCTATCTCTCTCTCCAATTTAGAGAGAGGGATGTTGTGGGAAATAGTGTGAAAGGCTTTACAGAAGTCCCGATAAATAACATCTGTAGCCCTTCCCTTGTTCACTGATGTAGTCGCTCCATCACAGAAGGCCACTAGGGCTGGTCAGGCAGGATTTGCCCTCGGTGAAGCCATGCTCAAATCACCTCCCTGTTCCCAGGCACAGAGGTGAGACTGACAGGTCGGTAGTTCAGAGGGTCCTTCTTTCTTCCCTTTTTAGAGATCAGTACATTTCCCTTTTCCCAGTCACTTGGGACTTCAACCGACTGCCATGACTTTTCAAATATCATGGAGAGTGGCTTGGCAACTACATAAGCCAACTTCCTCAGGACTCTGGGATGCATCTGTTGGGTCCCATAGACTCATGTACATTCAGGTTCTTCAGGTGGTCATGAACCTGATCTTTACTTACGGTGAGAAGCACTCTGCTCCCCCAGTCCCCATCCTGCTGTCTGTCCACTCGAGAGAGGTTGTGGGAAGAGAGGAAACCACTTAAGACTGAGGCAAAAGGTTGGGGAGTACTTCAACCTTCTCCCCATTCATTGTTACCAGTTTACCAGCATTGTTTATCAGGGGGGTCACACCTTCTTTGACCTTCCTTTTCTGGTTAACATACCTGTAGAAGCCCTTCCTGTTATTCTTTGTGTGTCTTTCTAGGTTCAGTTCCAGCTTCACTTTCGCCTTCCTCACTCCATCCTTACGCAACCAATTGTCATCTCTATCCTCTTTGCAGATTACCTGTCCTTGTTTCCACTGTCTATGCATTTGGTTCTTTGCCTTTAGTTTGACCAGCAGGTCCCTAATCAGCCATGCTGGTTTCTTGCCTTCCTTGCCCAATTTCTTGCTCCTGGGGATTGCTAGCTCTTGCACCCTATGGAAGACTTCCTTAAAGATCTCACAACTCTGATCTGCTCTCTTGCCCCTGAGGGCAGTCTCCCAGGGGATCCTACTGACTATCTCCTCGAAGAGCTGGAAATTTGCTTTCTTAAAGTTCGGGGCCTAAATTTACTCCTTATCTGACCCATATCCCTCAGGACTGCAAACTCCACCAATTCATGATCACTGCAGCCCAGGCTGCCTCCAGTCTTGATATTCCCCATTACTTGCTTAGGTTGGTGACCATCAGATCCAGTATTGTATCCCCTCTGGTAGTGCTATTACCTGGCTAAAGAAGTTATCCTCTATGCATTCCAGGAGTCTCCTGGATTGCCTACTGCTCACTGTGCTACTTTCCCAGCAGGTGTCAGGGTGGTTGAAGACCCCCAGCAGGACAAGAGCCTGAGAGCGTGATGCCTCCTGTAGCTGGAGCAAGAAGGTTTTGTCAATAGGCTCCCCTTGATCAGGTGGCCTGTAATAGTCACCGACCACGAGATTCACCGACCACGAGATTCCCTTTGTTGCCTCAGTCTCTGATTCTTACCCACAGGCTTTTGACCTGCTTATTGCTGTTCTTCAGAGACAACTCTCCACACTCAATCCACCTATTGATGTAGGGGGCAACCCCTCTGCCTCTCCTTCCTGCCCTCTCTGTTCTGAACAGTCCATAGCCATTGATAGTTGCACTCCAGTCATGGGATCCTTCCCACCAAATTTCAATAATGGTCATAACTTTCTAGAAGCACGGGGTTTCTAACTCCTCCTGTTTGTTGCCCATGCTGCACACATTGGGGTAACAGCGCCTCAGCTGGACTGTCAGATGTGTCACCTTCCTAGAACACCCCTTAATTCCTTTGAGATACTTCCTTGGTGTTTCCCTGTTGGCTTCTGTTAGCTCAGGAGTCCATAAGATATATATCAAAGGATGATAGAATTATTATTGTAAGACCAGATATCTGGACTTGCGCAAGTTCCCAAATTTATCATGTTGTAATTTTCAGACCATGCATAAGTAAAGTTATATGGATAGACTATGTACTTCTAAGAGTGGGTGAGTTGACCTGCATGCAATGCAAGGGCATTGCGAATATGAGTTGTGTATTTGTTGTGCAAAACTGGCTTCTGAAAGAAATGTTCAAATCCAGACTGATAACAAAAAACAGGCTTCTAGACTTGTATTTATAATTAAATCTGGGAGTCTCTTCATAGTCAGATGACAAAGTGCTGAAATGTGGAGAGCTGAAAAAAAATAATTCTTATATAAATGGAAATTGCAAAAGGGTTAAGATTGTCTAGATATTCTTTATATTTGTCCAAAGAAAAGACAGAAAAACATGTTTGCTTAGAGTTGTGCTCAGCTTTTGCACTTAACCTTACTGAAATCTGAAATGCTTTTGGTTGAGAATCTTTTGTCATTGGCTTTAAGAAGTATTACAGAAACATACCTTGCCCATTACATAACAATAAACTGTATGGTTAGAAAATCTACAAATAAAACTGACAAAGGCCCAGTTCTCTTTCAGCTTTCTGAATTTCAATTCAGAAATTCAATTTCTGCTTACAGAGAGACTCCTTTGACTTAATAGATTTGTTCCCATCCAATTGAGGGCAAGACTAGGGCAGAAGGGTATACTGGGAAATTCATTCTCCTGCATTCCAAAATAAGGAGTTGATTCTGACATAATGTGATTTTCGCATAACTCACTATTGTGCCCTCCTCTGTATAAGGCTAGAATTAAGCCCAGTGTTTCTATTTTAAGCACTGAAACACAGAATCTAATTAGTGATGTACTTATGTATTATTCCTACACCAGAGTAATAACTCTTACAGAAAGCTTGCACTTGTGTAACATATGTTTATTTAGCCTTTCATAGATGTATTATCTAACTATTGTTTTTATGGTTCAGGCCATGGATTATTAATTGAAACAGTAAAATAAGCAATCATCTTTGGTTGCCATAGCAAAGCTACCCAAAATATAGTTGCTGAGGAAACCATACTGAGAATATACACAACATATAATCTAATAATGTTAATATACAGCTTTAAGACTACAAGAACATAAAATATACTTGTTCTCTTGTTGGGAGATTATATATTGAATCTGATACATGTTTATTGATTTCTTTTCGAAAATATTACTGTTGCATATAAAGATACAGCTTACTTAACTGTCAGGTATGTTACATGTCTGATAACCTTTAGATTTTGTCATGATTTTTTTAAAAAATCCTGCTTCGTTAAGGGAAGAAACAGACTTTGGAAAAGGATCATAAATGGATGAAAAGTGAGGAAACATCATCATGATGAATGCTGCTTTTGTAATGCAAATAAAGAGCTACAATGACAAGAAGAAGAATCATCAAAAATATAACTTTTCCTTGCAGCATTGTGGTGCTTTATTTCTAAAAATTAGAAAAGGCTAGAATGACCTGTCACATCCAGTATGGATCCTGTAATATACCTCATCTCTTTTCTGGCAGAGGCATGTACATAACCATTTGTAATATGCTTCCAGTATAGAGGACTTCAGAACCTCCCCATGCAACCTGTTTAAGGGCTTTGCTCCTCCATTGTTAGTAAGATGTTCCCAGTGTCTACCGTGAATATTTGTTGCTGCAGCATAAGCCATTTACTTTGTCCTGTGCTGTGCATCATGGACAGAGAACAGAGTATTTAATTTCTGCAGCATCTCTCAGCGTACATGAAGACTGTTATAATATTTCTGAATTATATCTTCTTTGATTAAATAACCCCAGTTTCCATTTTCTTGATCCTTCATGTTTTATGCTTAGATTGCTACAACTTTCTTGAAATTCTATACCCTGGATCCTATATTCCAGTTGAAACTTAATCTGTGCTAGACAGAGCAAGGAGACTATTTCACTTGTCTTCACATATTCCTAATTATAAATTGTAGCATGGCTGGATGTTTTATTTTGTGACTAGGACATTATTCAGTCATATTCTGTTTGTGACCCATTGTAATACCTAAAATCGATTTTTTAAGAACTGCTACCAAAATCAAATGCTGTACATCCTGCATTTGTGCAGTCGATTATTGCTAAGAATAGGAACCTGCATTTATTTATGGTGAATTGTTTCCTGTTCTTCAGTAGATCATTCCTTGCTTGTTAAGAATATTCGAACTTTAATGATGTTAGCCAAAATATTTGCAGCTCCTTTTAGTTCTGTCTTTCATGAATACAATAATTGTAATAATGGAATAAAAAGAGCATAGGAAGCCTTTTTATTTAATCTTCTGACTTGATGAAAATGTTGGTTAATACTGGAGCCAGAACAGACCACAATGGAACTTTTATACAACCTTCTGTTTTTGACACGTAACTACTGTCAGTTGCTATCTAGCCTCCAGTTGTTCAACCACTTTTGTATCAAGCAGTAGGAGATGGAACAAGACCATATTTCCCTAACTTGTGTAAAACGAGTCTGTCCTGCTAGACTGCTTTCCCTAGACATTCAGCAGGATGAGATTTCCCATTACCTAAAGGTCACATACTAACTTCTACCTCCTGCAGATAAAAACGCTCTCTTAGTGTAATCATCCTTGTCTCTAATCAACTGCTCCCCATGACTGTACCTATGCTCTTTTATTTTCTTAACCTTGAATAAACCTTCCTTCAATTGGCTTGACTTTATTAATATTCCATCTCTCCAAGCTGCTAACTTGGTGCTGAGTATACAGGGTAAAATTTCTTTATTTGCCTGCTCTTAGTGAAAAAGCTATACCCTTTAATACTGACAAATGACTCGTGAGAATTTTCACAAAATATGTGCTATGACTATAATCTCATCCTTAACCATGTACTTAGATTTCCAGCTCTTATTTAGCTTCACAATTCTGGTGAAGGTATGCAGACATTTAGAATATTTAGCAAACCTCTCTCTGCTATAACCTAATAAGAATAGGAATAGCTCTTTCATCTGTGTTTAGACCTTTCCTGAGCCTCTTGTATTATGTCATAACCCCTTCACAACAGATTAGCATGTGAAAAGAGGAAAATGCTGCTTTTGCCTGGCATTGCTGGGAAAATGACCATGGAAGGAGTCATGTCCCTCCTGACAAAGTTCCTGCCTAACCCCAACCTATCAACTTTTCCCCAGGACCTTGCAAATATTCCCTATATGGGTCATGCCTAGGCTGGGCAGAAGAGTGTAGGTGGGTGTGTGGGGCTAGGCTGGGAATGTGATGAAGGCAGCCCAGTGTCCCATGGAGCTGTAGTCACAAGGCAGGTCTGAGGCCCCACTGGGAAGCCTAGGAGACAAGTCAGGATCAGGAGAGGATCATAGCACAAGACTGGAAACAGCAGAGTTGAAAGGCATCTCAGTAAGAACCAAAGGAGCAGGCCAGGGCTCAGTGCAGATCCCACCTCAGAGGAGGCCCCAGAGGATACTTTTTACAACTTGGGTGTTTTCTGTGAAGTTGGATCCCAGGTTATGTGGCTGCACCAGATCCCGGCAGAACTAGAGCATGGGCAGTTAAACCCTGGAGGAGGACTACTGTCATGGTCTGTTTCGATTTCTCATATTTACAGGATAAGGTGTTCTGTAAATTAAACTTTATTTTATGAGCTCATTATGACAGAAAACAAACACAATGTACAGGGGGTCAATCCTCTTTGTACAGGCTAGTCTAAAGTGAATTCACTAATTAATCACTTAACTCTTGAATCTTCTAAATTACAGGTTCTCTAATTCATTACTTGCAACTCATAAATTGTAACCTGCGTACCTATAAGCAAAACAGTAATCTAGCCAATGGTGAGAGTGCTCATCCTTCCTCCTCCATCACAGTGTGGGCATCCCCTTTATCACACCAGGAACCATAAAAGCCCCAGCTGTCCAGCTGCTGTTAGATCTGCTAAAAAAACTTGTGTAAGCTGAAGTATTTTACACCTTCAAGCTTGAAAGTTTGATCTGTCCTATTTCTATGAGTTAGCAGGTTCCAAAGAAAAGTGCTAGTAAATCAAAGTGCAAGGATTGTGGCCGCAGGAGACAGCAAGCTACAGGTTACAGTGGCTGTGTAATGATTTTAGCCCTTTCTGGCAACCTGCCTACACGTTGCCATCTACTCCCAGTGCTGTTGCAGGGCACATACAACAGGCCTTGGCATGAGCCAAAATCTGACCAGGAAGTGAATGTAAGACTATGGAGAAACTATGAAGAAAAGCAATTAGTGGTTGGTCAAGTCACTGATAGCCAGTTGGTGCTCCTAAGCTGTGGCAGGTTATTTAGGGCAGTATCCTTGATGCTCTTCTGGATGACAAATAAGGGCCACAAAATCCTAGATATCTTTTGGTTACTCCCGAAAGGTGACACAGTTCTTGGTCTGCAGGTGGTGCCAGAGTGGTCTTTAGGGTTATGCTGTGGCAGGCACATGCTTAAAAAAGTTATTTTACACAGAGAACTGGTCATTCACAGACCCATCAATAATTTTAGCTGGAAACTTCAATAAGAATTTTTAGGAGGCGGAGCTTGGTAGTTCATACAGATTTATTGCCTTAATCCTCTCTAAGCACAGCTAAATGGTAGTCTGAAATGGTTCTGAATTGTGTCAATGAGTGATAGATTGAAGGTTCCCCAGGTACTGTGTACAAAGCAACCCAGCTGACCCAAATGGTTCCTTGAAAGCTGTTCTGGTTTACTGTGCCAGTGATCCACAGATAATAAGTCTCCAGGGAACTTTTGAATCAAGCTTTTCAATTCATGAATGTGTAAGGATGTTCAGACTTGCCAAATCTAGGTAAACTCTGGCATCCCACAAAGCGTATTTCAAGGGCTTGAAGCAATGTTTCTGTCTTGGGTTTGCACAGCCAGGTTTTGGTATTGGGGACGCTACTGGGATGTCTTCTGTGAGAAGTTACCAGAAGCTTCCCCCATGTCTGGCAGAGCCAATGCCAGCTGGCTCCAGGATGGACCTGCCAATAGCCAAGACTGGGCCAATCAGAAATGGTGGCCTCTTTGTTAACATATTTTAAAAGGAAAAAAAAGTTATTGTGCAGATGTATTTGCACCCAGAGAAGAGCAAAGCGAGAATATGTGAGAGGAACAACTGTGCAAACACCCAGGTCAGTAGAGAAGGAGTGGCAGGAGGTGGTCCAAGTGCCAGAGTTATGGTTCCCTGCAGTCCGTGGTGCAGATCATGGTGAAGCAGCTGTGCCCTGGCAGCCCACAGAAGACCACGGGAGTACAGAGATCATGTGCAGCCTGTGGAGGAGCCCACACTGGAGCAGGTGGATGCCTGAGAGAAGGGTGTGACCCCATGGAAACTGGAAAATCCATGTTGGAGCAGTCTTCTGGCAGGGACCTGCAGATCTGTGGAGAGAGGAACCCACGCTGGAGCAGGTTTCCCAATAGTACTTGAGACCCTGGGGGGGACCCATGTTGGAGCAGCCTGTGCCTAAAGGACTGCACCCCATGGAAGAGTGACCCACATTGCAGCAGTACTTCTTGTGGAGAACTGTTGCCTGTGGGATGAACTCACACTGGAGAAGTTTGTGGAGAACTGTCTCTTGTGGGAGGGACCCCATGCTGGAGCAGGGGAAGAACTCCTCTTCCTGAACAGTCGCAGAAACACCATGTGATGAACTGACTGTAACCCCCATTCCTTGTCTCCAAGTGCTGCTAAGGGGGAGGAGAGCTCAGGAAGGAAGGAGGGGTGGGAGGAAGGTGTTTTTAAGATTTATTTAACTTATCATCATCCTGCTCTGATTTTTTCAGTAATAAATTCAATTAATATCCTCAATTAGAATCTGGTTTGTCTGTGATGGTATTTGGTGAGAGATCTCTCCCTGTCTTTATCTCAGCCTATGGATCCTCTTGTGTATTTTCTCTCCTCTGTCCAGTTGCAGAGGGGAGTGGTAGGGCAACTTTGGTGGGTGCCTTGAGTCCAGCCAGGGTCAACCCACCAGAGTCTCACGGACTTTTATTGAATTTTTAATAAATTAAAGGAGGGATAGTCAGGAAATGTAGTGATTTGGAACTGGGGAAAGGCATGGCTGGGAGGGAAATCATGCAATTCTTAGGCAAAATCATAGCTGTAGAAGCAATTTTCAAGCACAGAGGTAAAGAAAATTATTATACATTCAAACCTTGCAATAGCTACACAATATTGTTTTAAAGTTTCTGGCTTGCTGCAGACTCACAGTAGAACACATTTACATTCTTCTGCTAGAGTGAGAAAATGTCATACAGTAATTTCACAAGCAAACTTTAAAATATTAACAGTTTTAAGTGTTGAGTGATAGGTAGCATACTGATAGTTTTGTTTCATGTAATTAAAAATGGCAGAAGGAAAACTCAAAATTAATTGACATGATTTCATGCAATGATGTGATATGGAAGCTTTGAAAACTAAATAAATCTGTCAGCAATGGAAATTGATACTGGAAGAGGTTTATCTCAGATAAAACATTTCTGTTTATTTCATCCAGCTAGCATGACCTCACAAAACCTGCTATGATCACATAATCATGTCATTTCATTTTTGCACACTCCTTAATTTAATTCTTACATTAAAAAAAGTTATTAAATAAACAATAATAAAAGAATTCAGTATGTTCTCCTTACTTTTTAAAGATAAGTCTTTTGTGAGCAAACCATGGAATTATGAAGACTTTTTCATTTAGAAAAAGACAATTGCAATTGACAAAGACAATTGCAAAAGATAAAATGCAAACTCCAGTGGTTCACTGTTTTTGCCAAATGTTTTTACCAAATTATGTAGTGAGAGCCAATGGTATCCTGGGGTGCATCAGAAAGAGTATGGCCAGCAGGTCAAGGGAGGTGATCCCCCACCTCTACTTGGCCCTAGTGAGGCCACCTCTGGAGTGCTGTATCCAGTTTTGGGCTTCTCAGTACAAGACAAGAAGTTACTGGAGAGGCTCCAGTGGAGGAACACAAAGATGATTAAGGGACTGGAGTATCTCTCCTGTGAAGAGAGATTGTGGGAACTGGGCCTGTTTAGTCTGGAGAAGACTGAGAGGGGATCTCACTAATGCAGATAAATATCTCAAAGGCAGGTGTCAAGAGGAAGGTGCTAGACTCTTTTCAGTGGTGCCCAGTGACAGAATGAGGAGCAACGGCCATAAATTAAAACACGTGAAGTTCCATCTCAACATGTACATTGAGGGAGGCAAAACACTGGAACAGGCTGCCCAGGGAGGTTATGGAGTCTCCCTCTCTGGAGACATTCATAACTCACCTGTATGTGTTCCTGTGTAACCTGTTCTAGGTGACCCTGCCTTGGCAGGGGGGTTGGACTAAATGATCTCCAGAGGTCCCTTCCAACCTGAACTGTTCTGTGATTCTCTGATTTTCAGAACTAAAAATTGCAATTTAGAGATCTAGCTACATTTTTCAACTTGTAAATGAACAGTTGGTTAATACTGTTTATTAATCATTATTATTAATGAATTCTTGTTTTTTATGTCTGGATCCTTGTTTATTCAACTGAACCAAGATTACCTCAGGATGTGGACTAAGTTCACTAACCTTAGTTTGTATGGAGTGTCTTTACAAATAAATTACTTATTTGAACCATAATTGTTTGCGGTGAATCATTATGAATCCCAATGTGTTGCTTAGGATTTACTCACACATCGTTAGGGCACCCCTCAAATGCTTTAATAAGAAATGTAATAACTTTTGTGCCTTTACATGACAAATGACAATTCAGCAGTGAACCCTTTCCTAGTGATACATACCAACTATCAGGAAACTGGATTGCTATATTCTGTCAAGCCAATTATGTGAATGACAAGTATCGTTCTTCCTTAGTATCCAAAGGGGCACAGCCATAACAGATACATGATACTCATGTCTAGTCACACGAAGCATTTAGTTAACATGTGGTCTGCAATAACTAAAATAGATGTGTAGGAAAAGTTTCATTGAAATGCATACTGCATAACTTTTTCTAAGCTATTCCCATTACATGAGCACAGTGTTCTATTAAATTCTGTATTAAATGAACATTGTGTTTATAACAATTGCAGCAAGAGGAAATTATCCTCACTTATCACATTACAGAAATGCAAAGCTTCAGACAATAATGTCAAATTATTTTTCATTATAAGTTTCTTCATGTGAGGTGCACTTACTGTTTGGAATTCATAGTTTTAAAGTTGTGCCTCCATTATGTTACAAGTTGCAGGTGGCCTAATTAAAGCCAAGATTTATTAAGAGTCAACTGGGAAGATCAAATCATAATGAAGGAAGTATTATGAATAAGATATAGTGATTTATGTGCAGAAGAAGCTAAAATAGGTAGGCAAATGTTGAATTAGTTGTCTCAAATTTATAAAGTGCACAAGAACACATTCTTCATTCTCCCATTTGAACCTTCAAAGAACCCAGCCTGACACACACCATTCATGCCTATTGTAGCCTCTTTACCTCTTTATTTCACCTGTAGTCTAGTCCTGTTGTACTTCAATATCTTAGGTGTATCTAATGATCTCATTCTAATTAAAGGAGTCTCTAGTCTTTGAATGGTTCATGCTCACACACACACAAAACACTCAAATGGTACTGGAGGCTCTATATCTGTTCCAGGAAGGATGTGAAGACACCAGATAGTCTGGCAAAAGCAGAGTGCTTACGAAGAGTGACTTTAGGCAAAGTGCAAAGGCTGGCCTATTCTACTTGTACCTGCCAGTTTTGATGGTGACTGACATAGACTGTGGAAGAAATACATTTGGAAATGGAAACTGAAATAGATGCTTCAATGATGAAAACCCAAATTGTGCAGAAGTTGTTTGTTTGTTGGCGTGCCACACAGACTGCACATGTGTTGGAAATGTATCTGTCTCGTGGTATTCAAAAAGATTGGAAACAAAAGGGAGACATCCTCATTATGTGGCATGTTGCCTCCTCTATCAGTATTTCAGTGTGATGCCAGTTATGTTAGAGCCTGTAGCAGTGATAAGAAATAAAAATACAGAATGGCCTTGGTAAATCTTCTCTTTTTTTTCCCCTGTTAAAATGTACAAGAGGTGAGGTAAATTGTTTAAAATGTAGATTGTGCAGATGGGCAGATTCAACTACGTCAAGAAAAATACGATTAGTTGCTATTCAATGCAGTGTTTTAATGCTCCAGTGTATTTTGCACTGAGCTTTTTTCCACAGTTTTCTCTTTTCATGTTCAGTTAGCAACTGGTGTAACTGAGCCTCATCTAACTATAGTCGATGCAGGCATATATGGTTTCAGGATAAGACAAGCTTATATGCATCTCAGAAAAGACTACGTATCCCAAAACCCAACTTTTTGCATTATTTTTATTTTATTGGTCAAAATATGCAGGTGTTGGGTTTTTAAATCAAATAAGAATCCATACCACAAGACACTATGCATTTCATTTGCACTATACATAATCTGAAGAAATCTGGGGTGTGGAGGACACAAGAAAAACTGTTTTAAGCATGTTGGGAAATGCTTGGTCCTATGCCTTATTTACAGACACATTTTTGTAGAGCTCTTCCTGAGGATTAATATTATTAGAAACAGTATAAGTGGAGTCTATAAAGAGGGTTTAAAAGGATGACAAAGAAAATAATGTTTAAATTACTTTCCCTGTGTGGTGACCAACACCATACAGTGCCTAATAAAGTCTTGTGACATTAAAATAATTTTTACAAAATAAATTAATTTTGATGCATAGTTCATATTTCCTTCATCTCAGACAGTGAAGCCAGCATGTTCTTTTTATTGTTTTAATGTTTTTATGCCTGATTATAATGCTGATGATGGTTACTAGTCCTTCAAGCTGGTCTGTGTCTTTAGGCACAGCCCTGTGCAAGAAAAACAGCACAGGTTGAAGCACCGCAAAAGCAGCCCTTAGAGGCATTGTGCATCGAGGACACTCCTCCTCTGCTCATGCGTTGGGTGGAGGAGAAAACAGAAAGAAAATTTACAGCATGTCTTAAAAAATAATAGCTCACTGCCTTGCTCACAGTGGCCAGGTTTTCTGACTGCGGAGCATGTGGGTAAAGATGGAGCATTTTGAATGGAATTCACTTTTAAATTGATTTCATTTCCCCTCTCTAAGGTTGTTTACTAGCCCAGGTCTACTTCAGGAATCCCAGGGGACTTGCTCTCCTTTTTGCCAGTGAAGTGAAAGGAACAGACAATATCACAACACAGCGAGTGTTTAATGTGTGATAACGTTGGCCTTTCAGCCTCAACTCTCATTTCTAAACCCAATGTAGGAACCATATAAATTACTTAATGGGCACTGAATAAAGTCTGAAACTTTCTCTGTGATCTTTTCTAATTCCTTTAAGGCCCTACCAGCTCCCAAAGAAGTGGAAAACTTTAATTCTGATGGGGGGAGAAAATTGAAACAATTAGAGACAGGGTAAACTACAGTATAAGTCTAGCTGTGCTGGTGTCTTTGAGAAATTAAAATCCCATGGAATTGGTAAATTGTGTCTCTTTGGGTCTAGATCCCACTTTATATCTGTGGCAGTTTACAGGACCAATAAGGTCAATTCCCATTTTGCACTTTTGTGACATCTGTCCGGTCACCATAGAAAAGACTGTCCTGTATTTTGCATGCATACTGGGCTATGAATGATACACATTTCTGCATTAAGGAGGGTTGGATTTCTAACTTTTAACCAGTTTCTCAAGAGGGCTATTTTTCTATTGATTGGGGTTTTCATGATACAACTGTGTAGCACAAAGCACGCTTTGTGGAACCATCTGCACTAGTGTGGAGAGCAGAAGCATGTAGCTATGCTACCCTGGTTCTTCTCCAGAGCAGACACATCCTGTTGCTAATGATCACTAAGTACAGAGTACTGAGCTTGTGCACAGTACTGTAAAAATGAATGTTTAATCATATCTCCTGTACGTTATCTAACTTGACTGTCTTTTCACAGTATTCAGTTCTGCCATATAGTTATATCTAGAGGAATTTAAGGATTGGTGATTCCAGACATTGAGTACTGTGTCCAGTTCTGTACCCCTCACTACAATAAATACATTCTGGTGCTGGATCATGTCCAGAGAAGGGCAACAAAGCTGTTGAAAGGGCTGGAGCACAAGTCCTATGACAAGCAGCTGAGGAAGCTGGAGTTGTTTAGCCTGGGGAAAAGGAGGCTGAGGGGAGACCTTATTCCCCTCTACAACTACCTAAAAGGAGGTTTTAGCAAGGAGGAGATCGATCTCTTCTCCCAGGTAACAGGGCAAGAGGAAATGGCCTCAACTTGAGCATGGGGAAGATTAGGTTGGATATTAGGAAAAATTTCTTCACTGAAAGGCTGAAAGGGTTGTTGGAATAGGCTGCCCAAGGAAGTATTTAAAAGATAGTTGTGGCACTTAGGGACAGGATTTATTGATGGACTTGGCAGTGGTGGGTAAAGGGTTGGATTTGGTGATCTTAAAGGTCTTTTCCAACCTAAATGATTCTATCATTCTATGACTGGCCTGAGGGAGCTTGGGCAGAGTGAGGAATCTCAGTTGTCCTATTCCCTACTGGTCTTACTGGTAGAAGGACTTTTCTTCCGCAAATAGTTGCAGAGAGCATTTAATAGAAATGGAATGTCTAAAAATACAGTGTGTTCTTATTTGTAAATTTACTTTCCCATTTCACAAGGAAGAAAGATCCTTTCTTAGATAAGGCATGATGAGTTGACTAAGGGACGCAGATAGCTTCTTGGCTCAAATGTGGAGGAGACAGCACTGTGACCGCAGTTACGTATTTTAATAGATTCCCAAGTAAGGTTATTATTTACTCACCCTAGCATAAAATGCTGTTGCATTCATTCTAAAGTAACTTTCAAATTTGTTCTTTCAATATGGTTTGGATGCACAGTTCCATTATTTCTTAAGAAAATGATTCCACCAAGCTGACATAACACGCACATAGTAGCTATAGAAAATATTTTTTAAAAATACTACTAATCCCTTGCATAGAGAGAAGATCTTATGCCAGGAATAACACTGCTGCCTCTTTCATCTTTAATAACTGAAGTGTGGTCCCCGGAGACTGAAGGTCACTGCATGTAATGTTTTATAATGTGATATGCAGTCCTAGCACATAATGTTTCAGCCTGATCCCAGGGGCAGATGGCTGGAGTCACAGGTACAAATATACAATTTCATGCTGTTTAGATCAAGATGAAATGCTGTGTGATGGCACCTGTTGTCTCTGAAGTCTTTGGAGATTTTTCCTCCGCATTAAAGATGAAGAGACTTATAGCTCAATAGACTGTTAGCCTGCATTCCTTTTTTTTTTTTTTTTTTTTTTTTTTTTTTTTTTTTTTTTTTGTGATTGTTCTGTTTCTCTCTGCAAGTCATTTCCCCCACCACAAATACATTTTGAAGTGACTGGCCAATTTTCCGAAAATTTTACTGAAATGAAGTCTTGAAGACATTAAGCTCCTAAAAATGTCATAAAAAGCAGTGGTAGCATAGAGGAATGACATCAGAATAAAAGCCCATAATGGCAAACATCCATTTAAATGCCTGCACTGGCTTATATGTGATCTGAACAGTTATTTGTTTGGTTTGGACTCTGACTGGTCAGGGATCCTGCGCACAGGTCTGCCTGGCTACAGTGCAGAATAGCTGGGGAAGTAGTGCTCATCTAGGGTTGAAAAGGGAGCTGGGGGCTTGAGGACAGGAGCAAAAGTGGGGAAAAGAAACCAAAGGTGTTGTGAGTAGAGTGCCTAGGGACCAGGGACAACTATAGGACACTACAGAGCCAGCAGCCCACATGGTGTGGATAAAAGCTTTTTTGGAAGGATGGGCCATGAACGTACATCAACCTATGACTATAACAGGGGAACCTTTGGAATGTGAATGAAAATAGTTCTACTACATTCGGAATAACTTTTAACAACTACAAATAGTGACTATGATTTGGAGACTTGCAGCTGTCCTGTTGAGCTTTGACCAAAGTTATGCGATCAAATTCCTAAATGAAATCAGTGTAACTACCACTCATTATAAACATTTGTGCCTGGCTGATCTAAGCTGATTGCCAGAATGGCTGCTCTTGCACTCCCCCTCCACAATAGAACAGGGGGAACAAAATAAGATGAAAGCTCATGCGTTGAGAGAAGGACAGAGAGATCACACCAGTTCTTGCCACAGACAAAACAGACTCCACTTGGGGAAGATTATTTTACCAATTAATGGAGTTCTTCACCAACTTCTCAAACACGGCTTTCTGACTTGGGTGTTGGCAGGGCTGTTTCCCGCTTCTTTTTGTTCCTCCCTTCCTCTCTGTCAGGCATTGTGCCCTTTCTTAGATCTGTTTCCCTGATGTGTCAGCACCATTGTGCCTGAGGGGATTGGCTGTGCCCTGCAGGGGCCAGCTGGAACTAGCTGTGTCTGGCCTGGAGCAGCCCTGGCCTGTCCTCACAGACCCTGCTCTGCAGCCCCCATGGGCAGTGCCTGGGAACAGACACCCTGGGCAGTAAGGGGTTTGAGTACTTACATACACTTAAAGATTAGGGCTTAACAACAAATGTCAAAACAACATTGATTTAATAACAGTAGTCCTAAGAACAGTAATACTGTGTAGAAATGAAGTAAACAATTTTACTGGTAACTATCAGGCAAAAATTCAGTATATCCACAGCTGCTAGACCACCGAGTGGTTGGGGACAGAGTTTGTGGTTATGTACTGTCTTATAATTTCAGACAATTACCTGAGTCTAGAGGTTGGAGTGACTTTCGTGGACCATGTCACTGGCACACGTCTTTCAGAAACACTGTGCATACTGTTCCAGCACCAAAACAAAGCCTAACCCGTAATCCTATTTGCTTCAGCCTCATTCTTTATGAAATGGAGGTGATGATACTTCCCTATGTCCTTAATGTTTTAAGGTTCCAACCTTCAAATGGGAGAGGGGAAGAGTTTGCCAGTATAATAGGCATGGCATTCATTTTAGCAGGTGTCCTATGATGTGATCTCACTTCCCTTCCAAACCATGATATAGATGTCAGTTTCAAACTGGCTCATAAATGAAAGGATGCATCCAGCTGCTTAAACATGCTTATTTATGACCATTTAAGATATTTTTCATTTCCAAGAAACCTGCAGGGAGCTTTTACCTTAGACAGCCCTCATGGCCTCCTGGATTGGCAATGGCAAGTGAGATGCCACATCAAAACACATCTCTAACGGTGGTCATGTTCTACAATTAGGGAACTGAATCTGACCTGGGGCATCTGGTGTCTTTCCTGCTATAAAAAGAAAGAAAGAGTGACTACCTAATTCTACAGCCAGCCTGTCGCTGTGTTTCATGTGCATTGCAAATTAGAAAACAGTTTGACAATCAAAGTAATAAAGTGTTTGAATCTTGATGCAACAATGGTGTTTAAGTCTTAAAGGAAACAAGATCTTTGGCATATCCTGCTTTCTGCACAAGGTACTTCGCACATCCCACCCATTAAGCAAGATGTGATGACCTCTGTGGTGGATTTGAGATGAGAAAAGTTAAACTGAAAAGAGGATGGCAAGCATTGTTGCATATGGTGAAAATGTCCTTGTCCTAGTTGATGGAAGAGGAAATGCCAATGCTAGGGAAG
This sequence comes from Pipra filicauda, assembly GCF_003945595.2. Classification (NCBI taxonomy): domain Eukaryota; kingdom Metazoa; phylum Chordata; class Aves; order Passeriformes; family Pipridae; genus Pipra; species Pipra filicauda. The sequence goes on from NW_024104543.1 coordinate 3,775,097, forward strand.
GAAGGAGCCAGGACCACTCAAGGACTGTCCTGCTTTTGGTCCTGTTCACTTTGCTTTGTTTAATAGCCCGGTTAATAAACTTGGTTTGCTTTCTTGTTCTTCTTGTACAGTGAATTAGCAACAAGGATGACTTGCTCATCCCTGAGTTTGCCTATGCTTCCTCTGCAAATCCTAGGTAAGCCTTCAATTATTTTTCATCTTTGGATGAAAGTCTTTGAAAACAAAAATTCAATATGAATGTCAAAAAGCTCTGCAGTGTGTGAGGTGTGCTGTTTATGCACCATTTTGGTAAAAGAGGTCAGCATATATTTTACACTACTTTTCAAATATAAATATGTTACAGGTCTCACATCATTGAAGAAGTTTTTTTGTTCTCAAGCTGACTATTAGAACTAAACATTAATTTAATTCAAGAGAGAAAAGAAAAGGAAGACTATACAGAACTTTATTTAAAGCACCTGACTGTTGTTTATCTGAGTTATTCTATTATTGGAAATGTGTTATTTGAAATTCTGTTATTGAAAATAATTGCATTTATTATCAGAGAACAGTTACAGAGATCTACACTGCATCACTACGGACAGCTAAATCCTTTGTTAAACAAATAAAGTTGGTGATGGCAGACATAAAAGTCAAGGGATTTCAAACACTGTTCACATCACATGAACAAAACAAATGCTGCTGAAAGCAAAGCCTAAAAAAATTGTCAAGTTTAAAAATACAAAAAGCAAGCTCATCTAGCCGTGAATCTACCATCTAAACCACACATTTCACTATAAATCCTGTAAAGAACATGGGATGCAAGCATGTAGAAAGGCGGAATGTTTTGTGAAGGTCTATTGTAGTTCTCAGTCTAACCAAAAAACAAAATTGCTCTGCCATATGCTAATGTTCTGAATGTGGACGGAAACTGCCTGAAATACCTTGCAGATGCAATACTGTGTTTTGCTAATGTTTCTTCTGCATCAGGAATGCAGCCTCAGGCTATTGAATTAATGCTAGATACTAGATCAGCATTTTCTGTACTACCTTGATTTACTTATAGTGCTACAACTTGCTGTTTTCTGAGCCGAGGGAATGTCTGTGGGAGGAATTTAGTACCTGTGTTTGACTTTCTTCTGGTGAATCTTAGATTGGTACGTACTATTGCCTGATACATTCACAACTGTGCATGACCATATTTACACTCTTGGGCAGAGGATTCTGGATTGCATCAGCTACTTCAGGAGTTAGTGACTGTTCAATGTCTTTAGAGTCTTGAGTGAGGGTTTCAGTGTCTGCTGTTGTAAAGGCAGTACAAAAAAACCCCACATTTTCTTTGCAAAAAGATTTGCCTGCTAAAATAAAAGCCAATCAAATATGATGTTTGGATGACAAATGACACCCCATTAGAAATAGAGTTTTTACTCCCTTCAAAGCAGATGAACCAAAAAGACTGTGAGTATCTGTCTAGTTTTATGGATATAGACCTAGGGTGAATGAGAATCACTTACAGATATGAAAATCCTTCTAAGGCATTGCAGAACAAATTTGTTTTTTCATTTCACTTTTAAGTTATAGTATGTTAACTATTACATTATTAGGACAGCAGACACCTGACAGCATTTGTTGCACCAAACTGCTTGCTTCTGCTTGATTTTATATGCGCAGGAGAGATTTGTACTCCATGCAATTAAAAATATCTGTAATTGTTTAGTTTATCTTGATCACAGAATCACAGAATCATGGAATCAAAGAATATGCCAAGTGGAAGGGACCCACAGTGATCATGGAGTCCAACATTTAGCCCTGCACAGGACCATCCCCAAGAGTCACACTGTATGCCTGAGAGTATCGTCCAAATGCTTCTTGAACTCTGTCAGGCTTAGTGCTGTGACCACTTCCCTGTGGAGCCTGTTCCATTAACCAGTCACCCTCTGGGTGAAGAACCTTCTTCTAACATCCAACCTAAACCTCCCCTGACACAATTTCAGGCCATTCCCTCAGGTCCTGTCACTGGTCACCACAGAGAAGAGATCAGTACCTGCTCCTCTTCTACCCCTAACAAGGAAGTTGTAGACCAAAATGTCTCCCCTCAGCCACTCCTCTTCTCCAGACCAAGTGACCTCAGTCACTCCTCATATGGCTTCCTCTCAAGGCCTTCCCCATCTTCATTGCCCTCCTTTGGTTGTTCTCTAGGATCTTAATATCTCTCTTACATTGTTGTGCCCAAAACTGCACACAACATTCAAGGTGAGGCCGCAGCAATGCAGAGCAGAGCAGGACAATCCCTCCCCTCGACTGGCTGGTGATGTTTTCCTGATGCCTCCCAGGACACGGCTGGCCCTCCCGGCTGCCAGGGCACTGCTCATTTATATTCAACTTGTTGTCAACCAGGACCCCCAGGTCCCTTTCTGAGGCACTGTTTTCCAGCACCTCATTCCCCAGTTTGTATGAACATGCAGAGTTGCACCATCCCAGGTGCAGAGTCCAGTACTTTCCCTTATTGAATTTCATATGGTTGGTGACTGCTCAGTCCTCTAATTTGTTGAGGTCTTTCTACAGGGTCTCCCTGCCTTCGAGGGAGTCAACAGCTCCTCCCAGTTTTGTCCTCTGCAAACTTGCTTAGTATCCTTTCCAGTCCTGTGTCCAAGACAATTATGAAGATGTTGAAGAGCACTGTGATGAAGATGGAGCCCTGTGGAACCCCACTAGTGACAGGTCACCAATCTGATGTTACCCCATTCACTATTACCCTCTGTGCTCGACTCGTGAGCCAATTGCTCACCCACCACATGACATGTTTATCCAGTCATGTGCTGGACAGTTTGTCCAGAAGGATCCTATGAGAGACAATATCAAAAGCTTTACTGAAATCCAAAAAGATTACACCAACTGGCTTCCCTGCATCAAGTAGGTGGGTTACCTTGTCATAAAAGGACATCAGCTTTGATAAATAGGACTTTCCTCTCATGAAGCTGTGCTGACTGTGACCAATGACTGCGTTGTCTTTAAAGTGTTTTTCAATACCTTCAAGAATAATCTTCTTCATGACTCTACCGGGCACTGAAGTGAGATGACAGGCCTGTAGTTTCCAGAGTCCTCCTTCTTGCCCTTGAAATTTCACCAGCTTCCAGTCACCTGGGACCCCTCCAGATTACCAAGACTGCTCAAAATTCATTGTCAGAGGTTTTGCAATGACATCAATGGGCTCTTTGAGGATTCTTGGATGAATTCCTTCAGGCTCCATAGATTTGTAGGGATCCAGCTGGAGCAGCAGATCCTGCACACTTTCAGGGTTGACTGGGAGCTGATCATTCTCACAGTCATGGTCCTCCAGTTCAGGGCACTGAGACACCCTTGGTGTGTCTCAGTTGAAGACAGAGGCAAAGAAAATGTTAAACACCTCTGCCTTGTCTCTGTCCCTGTTTGTGAGGTGACCATCCTCATCCTGTAACATGCCAACGACATTTCTATACTGCCATTGTCATTTGAAAAAACTCTTTTTATTGTCCCCCGCATTTCTGGCAGTTTCAACTCCAGATGAGCTTTAGGCACACAAATTTTCTCCCTACAGCAGCAAGCAGCATCTCTGAATTCTTCCCATATCACTTGACCTTGCTTCCACTGGACAAACTCCTTTCTTTTTTGCCTTGTTTCCAAGAGAAGATCATTTCTCAGCCAAGCCAGCCTTCTGCTTCACCTGCTTGACTTCCAGCATTTGGAAATTTCTCCTGTACACTTAGGAGGTGACATTTAAAAAGTGATCGGCAATGATGGACCCCAGCACCTGCAAAAATATTTTCTCAGGGGACCTTACTTACTTATTCCTTGAGCAGTCTGAAGGCTGTTCTCATATCCAGAGTTGAGAATTTGCTGGCACTTTTCCTCCTGTCAACAGAGATTTTACACTTGATCACTTCATGGTCGCTGTTTTTAAGACAACCACCAATCTAGACTTCACTCAAGAGATCCACTGTTGACAAACAGCAGATCAAGGAGGGCATTTTTCCAAGTCGGCTCCCTTAAGACCATTTCTGTAAAGTTGTCATCCAGGTGGTGTGTAAGACTTTTAAAAGCTTACTGAGACACACAAAACAGTCTGACAAACTGTGCTGCATTATTCCTTTGTAACTTTGTTAAATGTCCTGCCAGACAACTGGCTGTCTATATTTTTTTGTGACTCAAAACTTTTGTGGACTGTATTGAAACCTTACCAGTGTCTTGCTGCAAGCAAGGAAATAGAAAATGTGATATGGCCGGGCTTACAGACCAATGACATGGAGGGAACTTTTTGTTTGACATACTCATTTAAGAGAAACTAAAAAAATGCCTGACGATCCAATGGTTAAATGTTCTCAAATGTCTTGACTGATTTTTGGTACAGTTCTTTGTTCTAAAAAACAATTTTCCCTTACAAGATGGGTGTATGATATCAGGTGTTCTTGGATTCACTGTCATAGAAATGATAGAGGCAAAATGTGCAGTTGTAGAAGAGTGGCAGAATAAAATCACCTGCTTCCTGATGGTTTGTTTTGGCAGACTCTTTTTGGTAATACCTGGGCAGGACTTTCTACTTACTTTCCATGCAGTGTTTAAGGTGTCAGACTCCAACAGTTTGCTCAGTACAGGAGTCCTAAGGTTTGAAGGTACATAAAAGTCACGGAACATATTAGAAATGAAAGCTTTTAATTATGCTGGACATTCCCTAGCCTATTGCCATCAGTGGTAGAGAAGTGACAGCAATATGCATGGGAACGCCAAATGTAATTAAAAATGCTGGTTTCAAGTAGAAACCGTGATTTTTCTGACATCTGCAATGTCACAGTCTTTAAATGGATCTCATCCTATTTGAAGGCTGACAAGTTACCTGAGCCTCAGGAGGAGAAAATCAACTAGGATAAAATGAGAACTGTGCCAAATCTTTGCTCTTTGAAATTCACACTACAGCATAGTCTGAAGTCTGAAGATGTTCCATTCACACATTCTCCAACCGGCAGTAAGCTGGGACAGTGTGTTTTGCCATGGAACAAAGATAGTGCTGCTTGCCCATGTGTAGTGGATTGACCTTGACTGGACACAAGGTGCCCACCAAGCTGCTCTATCACTCGCCTTCCTAGCCAGACAGGGGATAGAGAATAAGATGGAAAACAACTTGCAGGTTGAAATAAGGTAGTTTACTAAAGTAAAAGTGAAAGTTCACACACGCACAAGTGAAGAGAAATATAACAAGGTTTATTCTCTACTTCCCATTAGCAAGCCATGTCCAGTCACTTCCCAGGAAACAGGGCTTCAGCACTCATAGCGGTTTCTCAGCAGGCAGACATATGTAAACAACAAATGCCTCACTTTCCTCCTTCTTTCCTTGGTTTTATTTCTGAGTTGATGTCATATGGTATGGAATATCCCTGTGGTTAGTTTGGTTCAGCTGGCCTACTTGTGTCCCAACCCCAGATCTTGCCCTCAGTTCGGGGAAGGGATGTTACAATGCTGATGCCAGCGCTACCCAGCAGTAGCCAAAACACTGGTGAGTCATCAGCACCTTTCTAGCTACCAATTCAAAGCACAGCACTGTGAGGGTTGCTATGGGGAAATGAACTCCAGCTCAGTGGGACCCAATACACCGTGGCACAGGCAAGAAAAAACCTGAAGCAGTCTGCTCTCCAAAGTGAAATGCAAACCAAAACCATTATGCAAATCCACCTCAATAACTGTCCATTGACTAAGTGTTTGAATGGATGTGGTGAATATCCCAGAGATTTTTCATGGACACCAGGGTTGGATTCATCACAGCTGAACCCTGTAAGAACGTACAGACTGGGGAATGAGGTTCTGGAAAGCAGTGCCTCAGAGAGGGACCTAGGGGTCCTGGTTGACAACAAGTTGAATATAAATGAGCAGTGCCCTGGCAGCCGGGAGGGCCAACTGTGTCCTGGGAGGCACCAGGAAAACATGCAGGAACTTAGTTTGATTTATTTGACAACTATTTATACAGTATCCAGAATTAATTTTAATTTATTTTCAGAGGGTAAAATTAGCTCTTTGTCTGTTCCTTTAATCGCATAACTTTTGCACCATTGGATTTGCTAACAAGCTTGTCACCTACATACATTAATGTCAAAGGTCTATGTCAAAGACATGTACCATGTTGGTATAGGCTGTGCAGTCCAGAAGATTATAAACTCACTCTCTGGGGTAGACATCTGTCTAGCCAGTGTAAGCAGCATACTGTGCTGTCATTCAAGAGGGAAAAAGTGCTAAGTGACAGTTTAACAAGAATTGAAACAGGGAGTGAGGAATAACAGAAAACAGGAGAAGAGAGAAAAACATAACACATAGTTCATCTAAAAACCTTCTCCTTATGTCATGAGAACCCAAATTTAAATTACTGTATTTCTTTCAGTCTGTTTGACAAAGAAAATTAAACTCTTGTCTCAGAAAACAGGTTTGTTTTATAGAGAAAGCATTGCTATTATTAATTAATTTCCTTCCTAATATAAAGTGCCAGACAAAGATTATCACTAAAACAATACATTGACTCTTTCTGGAGAATTTTATCATTCTATCCAACTACCTAAAGAGGTCAGCAGGTTGTAACCTACAAGATGAGAGAAAGGACTAGGTGATAACACGGAAATTTGAAAAACCAGTGCCAGAGTGAGCTGACTAGGCAAAGAGAACAAGAAGGGAGCACTGGGTTCCAGCTTTGGCTGGAAAGCATTTGGAGAACACTGTTGAAGCCAGACCCAGGTCCAAAAATGGAAGTGAACTGTGGCTGATCATTGTGCCGAACCAATCCAATTATCTTAATGGTGAGGAGAAAATGAGACAGTTATTAAAAATTAAGTCATATATATATTTTTTTTTTTAAGGAAATCCTATTGTCTGGACAAATTTCAAACTGATGTGGCTTCAGTAGTCATTCTAGCTCTTCTCTGACTTCTATTTATTCTTCATCTTACTTGTCTAGTTTCTCTTAATACTATGATTTGTTGATCATTATTATTTTCTTCTTGACATCATGATATTTCAAAGCATTTTGCTTAAGGCTGCAACCCAAGATTTACCCTGGCTTAATATCCCCTTTTCAGAAAAGTTTCTGAAAGTGTGTAAGAGCCTGACTCCTTCCTCTGCCACAGGTGTGAGACAGAAAATGGTGTCTGAGTCTCTCTGTGTGTCACTGTGGCACTCACTTCCTGGGGTCTGCTACTGCACTGTGCCAGCAGTCTGTCTCAAAACCCTTTCCTGATGGCCTTTTGTTGATCAGCAACATTCTCAGCTGCATTCAGTGCTTTATTTTAAGTGACTCTTTTTGGTGATCTTTGTGCCCTCTTGGAGCCCAACAGTTTATTTGCAGTGTAGATACAGCAATGCAGGCTTTATTCAAACATAGCAAAAGTCTGGATGCATTATCACGGTGGTCAGCATATGGACATAGCCAGAATTTGTCTGCTTTTGCTGGTGTTATAGGTTAGAAATTCAGGAGAATTTTTCTTTCCCCTGCCCCCCCACTGTAGGAAAGACAGAGTTTGAATGGAAAGGGGGAAGGGAGTTAATTAGCCTTACAAAAGAACTAGCTAGCCAGGCTGCATTCCTAACTGATGGCCCATCAGAGGCTGGGGGGAGAGGGGAGGAGTTTTGGGAGGGGGTGGCAGGCTCTGCTTGGAGGGGAGAGAATCAGACTGCTGGGTTCTCTTTTGGGGATGGAGACAGGGTCTGTGTTCTGTGCATTTGGAGAGAAGGCCTGGAGGCCTGTCTTTTCTGACTTCCCGTCCTGGTCAGCCCTGACTGCTGGCCTCAACTTGCCTGCGAGCTGTCTTTTGTCTCCAGCCCGGACCTGCTGTGTTTTCATCGGAGAGTCTCTGTGCTCGCTGGGAGAAAAGGAGGAGCTTTTGGGGTGCCATCAACTGAGAACAACAGTAATTCCTGTTGGGGGTGAACTGCTTTCCTTTCCCCTTCCTTCCATTGGGGGGGAAGGGTCCCCCATCTTCTTTTTGGCTCCTCCCGTGACCCCAGACCACCCCCCAGACCCCCCTCCCCGTGTGGGGACTGCCAGAGCCCAACAGCGCCCCCTGCCGGCCACCACAGAGAACTGCAGGCCCTGCACCTCCGGTGATCCAACAGCGCCCCCCGCCAACCGTGATTGGAACTGCGCTGAAGACAGAGAAGTATTCCGATTTTTTCTTTTGTTTGAAGGGAACTTCTGGGTACAGGACTGTTGTTTAGCTGTTTTTATGTTCTGTTACTGTTCTTGCCAATATACATATATCTTTTAATAAAGGATTGTTATTTCTTCTTTTCTTCCACACTTCCTCGATTAAAGCCCCTTAATTTTTGAATTTACAATTGCTGAGAGAGAGGAGTTTGGTCTGTCTCATAACTCATCCTCTTTAACAAACATTCCAGTCTCTTCAAACTTAAACAGCTGGAAAAAAAGCCCATATTTTCTGCTGTGATCAGGCTGCCAAAAACATTCAGGCTAGTTAGTTAGTATAAGCTACAATGATGTAAATCTGCAACTGCAGTGCAGACATAGCTAATGTTAGATTAACAATTCATGTATCTGAAAAGCTGAAATCCAGTGCTGATTTTATTTGATACTATTGGTGTTCATTGGAAAGCTACCTCCTCATGAGGCATACTTATTTTTAAATAAATCTCATGTCTTGCAGAGAACTAGCACAGCAGGGAGTCATAACAGTCTCTCTCTGTAGCTTTTGCTAAATAGGTTGTAGGCACACATCCATTGCATATTCGGAGTCATATTTACTTTGTTTTGAGTTGTACCTATTCCTCATCCTAAGGTTTTTGGTTTTTTTTATTGCTCATTTTCTTTGTGTCAGTTGTAATTTTCCAGGTCACTCTGTTCAGGCACCTTTTACCATATGCGTGCATACCATATGCAAAGAAACTGCAGATAGGATATGCTTACAAGCTGAGAATCATTATTTAGTGGTTAACGCAAGTACAAGATAGCAACGATTACAGGCTGGACTTCACTGCTCGCTGAAGCACATCCTCAAAGGTGGTGAGCTGCTGTTTTCCTTTAAGATTTTATACCTTCCAAGGTTCATATTTTTCCTCTTGAACTTTCCTCATTGAGCTGCTAAAAACCTGTCTCACCATCCCTGTGTCTATGATTTTACCTTCCTTATCTTAGCTGCTGCTGCTCTTCATACCTTCTCAGTTCTCTTTCTCACAGCTTCACCGTTTCCTCAGCAGCCTGAGCCAAGGACATGGCTGGGCTGTGTCAGAGCTGTGCCTCTGATTGCAGAGTGCTGAATCCCTCAGAGGGGTGGGATTCACAATTCACCACATCCCTCTTCCTGTTGGAATGTCTGGCCATTTCTAGGACCAGCTTATTAAGAGCTCTGGAGATTTTCCTGGGAAGGCTTAGGTTCGCTAGAAGATATGTTAACTTCCAACAGATTCTTTTCTGAACTTCCAGTCCTTTGTGCTTTATTATTCACTACTGACTCTCTTGGACCTTTTTACTTATTCTATAATATGATTCAAAATCCAAATTAATCACAAGTATTCCTCCCCCAAACAAAGCAGTTGCGTGGCTTATGTTTATTTATCACTGATGAGAGACAGCATATGGCTACCCAAACCTTTACACAGTCTTTGCAGTTCATAAGCCTACCCTTTCCTCTTCCTCTTAGAAACAAGAATCCTGCGGAGTCCCCAGAGTACTTGGGCTGCTTCTCTATCTGGTTTCTCTCTGTGGCATGGAAGATGGCTATGCTGAGATTTAATGATACTGCACTATGTCTTTTAATCAAGCTGAGGTACCACCTTTAGCCAAATACAAATTCACATGTAGTTCTGTGGAGGCCTTTCTAATGCTTTGTGGGAGCACTGAACTAACAGGGTTAGAGCTGATTTGGTGTGTTGCACATTTCTTTAGGTGTGGTTCTGACCTAATGCAGAGGGATTTCCTCCCTGCTCACTCATGGTGGAGACAAGACACTGTGTTGATCTTAAAACTTGGTCAACATTGAAATCAGCATGGACTTTGGTTTCTATCTCTCAGTAGGTTTTGTAGCAGGACACAGACTGTAAGGCAGCAGCTTTTTCAGGTCTATGTATGAAATTTGGGAAGGAACTACCTTGTATCAGTGTATTTAGGACATATGTCTTATGTTGTGTCTGTAAAATGTCATTCAGCACATTAGTCCAATTAGCCTTGGAGGTTTCCTTCCAGAAGAAAAAAGTGTCTTATACATTTGCTTGTATGCATTCAGCTTCCAAGAATCTCTATCTCTGATTCACTAGAGATAAAAGAACATGTATTTTCTTGATTTTTACTTGAAAGACACAATGCAAAACTAAATTGTATTTACTCTATACTGAACTGAAATGGCACTTTTCTGACATATATAGTAGTCTATATCTGTCTAGATATAGGAAGTGTTCCATGTATTTCTTTGCATGTTTTCATATTTTCCCAGTAATGAATTTACTCCAAGGGACACATCAATTTTGCAAGCTCCTTTTTCAGCGCATACTATAAGAATGGAAGAAATCAGGTTTTGATAAGAAACATTTGCTGCTGTAAATAGGCCACAGTGCCAGTACTGTTAAATACTTGACAATTACATTAGTCAGCATGAAAGAGCACTCATGCAACCAGACACTGTGCTCTGGAAGTGCTTGGGCAGGCATTCCCTTCCAAGATGAATATGTAGTTGAAGAATGGCTCGTTCTACAGTGTACACTGTCCATTTTGAGAAGTGCATTCAGAGCTATTCAGCCTCAATGAATCCTGACAAGCAGAAATGGAGCCACATTCTATTTTCTGAAATGTCTTCTCTCATTACACTTTGATGCTCCTTTGACAGCTTCTCTTCCTGCTGTCATAGCTTCTTCTGTCATTCATCTTCCAATGGACTCAAAACAAAACTCTGAATTTTTGCTAACTGATGACTGCTGATATCCAGGACTACTGTACTCATTATCAATGCAGAGTTCTCGTACTTCCTTTTTTATACTGTGACGGCACAGATGCAACTTTTGTGATAGTGAGTTTCTCTGGCTCTCCACAGATCTTATTATATGTTTCAGTGCTGTCCAAAGTTCATATGTATCAGATGAATGTCACTGTCAATACAGGCCAAAGCATTTCAGCAGAAGATATTTGAAGTGCTACACCCAGTCTGAGAATGACTGACATCAATCATATCTCTCTCTTCAAGTAAACAGCATGTAAAAGTCTAGTTAATTAAAAAAGTAAACCAAAGTTGAAATGTGTATTTCATACCAGTCTCCTTAGGCATTGTAATATTTTGCCCAAAATCTGATGATAAGATTGGAAGGTATATTTGACAAGGACCTTTTTTTTCATGTCCTACTCTGTCAGCCATATGATAGATCAAGATATTAAGTTAAAATAACAAAGTAATATATAAAAATTACTATTAAGCTGAGTCATTCTACTATTTTCCAGGTGAGACTATGAGACAATTCCAGAAGCATTGCAGTTGTCCTAACACTTTCCAGCTTTGCTACTATAAATAATTGGAGAGTTCTGATGAGATCAGGGCCCAGGTAATTACCATTTCCTGTTTGAATTGTCTCACTCCTTTCTTCAATTTCTTTGTTGAAGGACTGGCTTCTTGATCAGACCCTTCCCTTCCTAATTCTGATTCTCCTCCTCGTTCCTGTTTGGCAATTACTGTAGTTGGTGTTGTTTGGGTCTCTGTTTCTGCCATGGTGTCCTCAGATGCAGTTTGGGTTCCTGCCTCAACTACAGTCCTCTAAGAGTACTGAACTGTACTCAGCTCCAGTACAGTTCTAGAGGTTGCTGGTATTCATTGGGGTAGTGTTACACCCCAGTCTGGAAGCTCCATCCTTTAACTGGTTGTACACTCTAATTTTAGACTTCAAGAGATTTCACCCATATGAATCCTTGCAAAGCCTTTGATTCTTTGACACATTTTTCTCTGAGATTTCTTTTAATTTGGTGAGAAAATAGGTATTTTGGCAAGAAGGGTTTAACAGAAATTACATACAGGCAAGGAAAAGCATTTCACTACAACGCTTAGTATAAAGAACCCAATTCACAGAAGCACTGCACTTAACATCAAGTTACTAGGTAAACACTACCCCAAACTTATATGAATTACCAGAACTTAAGTTAAATACAGACAATAGGTGTTTTAGTTGCCCACAAGAGGAAGGAAAGAGGGATAAGAGAAGAAAGAATAAAGACAGAGAGGTCATCATCATCATGGCTAGGCTTTGCAAACAAAGATTTGGGAAAGGCTCTATCCACATTTGTTACAAGCACGCTGGTGGCTAATAAGGCCAATACGAGATAGACATGTTTGATTGCAAAAGGCACAGCAGAAAGACTCCTTAGATGGTATATTCTGCAAGACACGGTTCTTTCTGCATTGTCTTTTCTCCTCAAGAGTGATCCTGCGTGTGTTCTCAAAGGAGGCGGCAGCATTATAGATAGTGTATCTCCAGGCCTCCCGATTGGAGGCCAGAGTAGACCAGTTATGTTGATCAATATGGCCAAGGCTGAGATGTTGTTTCAGAGAGTCCTTGTAGCTTTTCTTCGGGGCTCCTCTCATGCAGCAGCCACTGGTAAGTTCACCATAGAGCAGGATCTTAGGGAGGTGGGGGTCCTTCATCCTTGAGACGTGTCCAGCCCAACGCAGTTGTGTTCTCAGCAACATGACCTCAATGCTTGTGACTGCTGCTTGTTCTAGAACAGATGTATTAGTCACATAATCTGACCAGTGGATGTTTAGGATTGTACGGAGACAGCGTTGATGGAAGCGTTCTAGGAGTCACAGGTGGTGGCAGTAGATGACCCATGATTCGGAACCATATAAGAGAGTAGACAGCACAATGGCTTTGTAAACACTGATCTTTGTACTTTTTTTCAAGTGTTTATTATACCAAACTCTTTTATGGAGTTTTCCGAAAGCACTGTATGCCTTTGCTAACCTGTTGTCTGTCTCTCCGTCAATCTTAACATCTGAAGAGATGAGGCTACCTAGGTAATTAAACTGCTGGACTGATTTGAGCACTTATTCGCCAATGGCAATATGGGGATGATGGAAGATGTCCTGAGGTGCAGGTTGATAGTGAGCTTCTGTCTTCTTTAAGCTGACTTCCAGCCCAAAGAGCTCAGCAGCATCTGCAAAGCAGGATGTTAAATGCTGCAGAGCTGCTTCTGTGTGGGCAACAAGGGCGGCGTCATCAGCATAAAGCAGCTCCCGGACAAGATGGTTTAAGGTCTTGGTGTGGGCCTTCAGTCGCCTTAGGTTGAAAAGGCTTCCATCAGTACGGTATCGAATGTAGATACCGTCCTGATCCTCGAGGTCTGCCATGGCCCTTTGGAGCATCATGCTGAAAAAGATTGTGAATAGAGTTGGTGCAAGAATGCAGCCTTGTTTCACACCATTAGTTATTAGAAAGGGCTCAGAAAGTGCATTGCCATATCTGACTTGGCCGTGTTGATCCTCATGAGATGATCACTTTAAGGAACTTGGGGGGACAACCCAAGCGTTCCAAAATCTGCCACAGACCTTTTCTGCTCATAGTATCGAAAGCCTTGGTGAGGTCAACAAAGGTTACAGAGAGACCTTTGTTCTGTTCCCTACACTTCTCTTGCAGTTGTCTGAGAACAAATACCATGTCTGTGGTACTCCTGTTGGCTCTGAAACCACATTGGCTTTCAAGTAGAATTCCTTCTGCTATGGCGGGTATTAATCTGTTCAAGAGTATTCTTGCCAGGATTTTGCCAGCAATGGAGAGCAGAGTAATACCACGGTAATTTGAACAGTCTGATTTAATTCCTTTCTTTTTATATAAGGTGATGATGACTGCATCTCGAAGGTCTGATGGGAGTTTACCCAGTTCCCAACAGTGCACCACAAACTCATGAAATTTAGCATGGAGTGCTTGGCCCCCATGTTTCCATATTCTGTCAACCCCAGCTGCCTTGCCAATTTTCACCTGCTGAACAGCTTTAAGGGTTTCTCCTAAAGTGGGGGCAGTATCTAAATCATACTTTACCAGATGTTGTGTAATGGACTGAATTGCTGAGTCTTGAACTACACGGCTGGTACTGAAAAGAGTCTGAAAGTGTTCAGACCATCGATTCAGAATGGAGGTTTTATCTGTCAGAAGCGTTTGACCATCTGCGTTGAGTAGAGGGCTTTGGACCTGGTATGTAGGCCCATATGCTGTTTTCAAGGCCTCATAGAATCCTCTGTGATCACCTGTATCTGCGCATAATGGAGTTTTTTCAGCTAGATTGGTCCGCCACTTGTTCTGTATGTCACGGAATTTCTGTTGGAGCTTGCTGCATGTAAGGCAAAAGGCTGTTTTTCTTACATGACAGGAAGGCAGTGCAAGGTTAAGAAAGACTTCCGTCCACTGTAGAAAACTGTGCAAAGAAGCAACTGCTCACCGAAGACCATCCCTCCCCGAAAATGCTTACTAATTTGGACTGGGACGGGAATATTACCATTTTCCAGTTATCCCAGGAGAATGTATCCACAAGTGTGAGAGACTGGAATGCTAATGGCTCAAACAATTAAGGTGTAAGCTGATAATACGCAAAGTAATGGCCCAGGTGCTGAGGCATGAACACCCACCACCTCAGGCTACAAGCTGGGTGTTGTAGAAGAGAAGAGGCAAATCCTGCAAGGTAGGTAGTGTTTCTCTGGCCTTACACAAATGACTCAGCAGTAATAACTCCCCTCCAGGGAAGTACCGAACATTCATGTGAAGGCTCAAGGCATTAATCTCTGCTCATAGGCCATAATGGGCCACAATGGACTCAACTGTGCTGATGTAACAGGCAGCTGTAACATCTTAGAAGGTGTCACAGACTCATGAAATGTCCCATAAAACTCCCTGCCCCAGGGGAGGTACTGGGGGCATTCCCATCTAGCCTAATCATAATAAAACTCCCATGTGTTTCATGGACTTCCCTTACCATTCTGGAACTTCTTTCACCACCTTGAGCTTTTCCCCTCACCTCTCTGGGCTTCCCTTGACAGATTAAAACTGCACCCATCATTTTGACAAGACAGGGACTCTTATCACCATGAAGACCACAGAGGATCAATGGGACACAGTTGAAATCCACAGTGGTGATATTTTTTCTACTTAATCTGTCTCTCTGTCACACTTTTTCTCTCCACCCCCCACTCTTGTCCCTATTTCTTTCTCTCTCTCTCTAGCTCACATTTACTGTTAAATAAAAATCCATGCTATTGACTTTGGCATATGGTCTCGTTTGAACCTCAATTCAGGTAGTGGCATCTCTAATAATTTTAATAACTGGATCATAACATATGGAAAACAACTCATAGGTTGAGATAAGGACATTTCCTAAAGCAAAAGTGAAAGGTTGTGTAGAGAAGCAAAGGAAAAAAGCCCAAGTTATCCTGTACTTACCCATAGCATGTGTTGTCCAGCCACTTCCAGGGAAGCAGGGCTTCAGCACATGTAGTGTTTGCTTAAGAAGGCAAACATTGTAAACAATGAATGTTCCCCTCTTACTCCTTTTCTTAGTTTTTATATCTGAGCCAATGTCATATGGTATGGAATATCCCTTTGATTAATTTGGATCAGCTGTCCCAGTTGTGTTCCCTCCCAGGATCTTGCCCACCTCCAGCCTACTAATGGGGGCAGAAAGTTGGAGAGACAGTGCTGATGCTGTGCCAGCACTGTTCAGCAGTAGCCAAAACACTGATGTGTTATCAGCACCTTTCTAGCTACCAATGCAAAGCACAGCACTGTGAGGGCTGCTATGGGAAAAAGAACTCCAGCTCAGCCAGACTTAATACATCAGTGGCTCCATGGACAGAGGAGTCCAAACTGGAGCAGGTTTGTTCATAGGAGCAGTAATCCTGTGGGGAACCCACACTGGAGAGGCTTGTGAGGAACTGCAGCTCATGGGAAGGACATCACTTTGGAGAAGTTCATGGAGGACTGTCTCCCATGAGAGTGATCCCACACTGGAATAGGGGAGTCCTCTCCCTGAGGAGGAAGGAGCAGCAGGAACATGTGATGAACTGACCACAGTCCCCTTTCCCTGTGCCTCTACACTGCTGCAGGGGAGTAGGTAGAGAACTGGGAATAAAGTTGAGCCCAAGAAGGAGAGAGGGGTGAGGAAAAAGTACTTTTAAGATTTGTTTTTACTTCTCATTATTCTTCTCTGATTTGATTGGTAATGAATTCAATTAGTTCCCCAGGCTGAGTCTGTTTTGCCTGTTTTGCCTGTTGACTGATCTCTCCCTGTCCTTGTCCTGACTGTTGCGGGTGAGACTGGAAGGCTTAGACAAAATTTATTAAAAAACCCTGCCATTAAGTCACGAGGTGCAGAAAGGACTTCCTTGCTTTCTAAATCCCTTCTCAGAAAGGAGTCTGGGTGCAGCTGAATCCAATCTTAGCCTTGGAGTATGTCAATGGTTTAAATTTAAGGAATTACAGAGGTGTGATTGAACTACTTTGGTCCCACAGGTTTTAATGATTGACAAAATGAGAATATTTATATGAAATGAATCATTTATTATTACAAATGATGAGACAAAAGATCTTAATCAGAATTATGTACTACACAATATAATCACTAAAATGACAAGTAGTATAGTATCAGATAGGATAGTACACTGTATTGAAGCAATTATAGAAACAATTATATTAAAGCTAACAAAAAGGAAATAATTGCTAAGATTGATGTTACTCACCCATATTAATGCTTATGGGAGATCTCTTTCTCTCACTCTTGAGGAATATCCTTGGAGAGCATCCTCAGCCAAGGGAGGAAGTGCTCTGTTAAAAGAACCTGACTGTATGAAAGGGGACTGGACTTTTATAGTATACAGTGATTGACTACCAGTCACACATTTACAGGCTAGCTACCAGCTTATCTGATTCGAAGTCTGGTGAACCAGGATAGTTTTAGCATAATTAACACCAAGACAACACCCTGGCACCAGCAGTTGATCTTGCATGATAGCTTGATAACTTTGCATAATGGCTTTGCATTGTATACATTCTCTGATTGGATTTTAGGTCTTATCAGGGTGGGACTGTCCTCCCACTCTGACCCAGGAGCCTTTCATTCTTTTTATCTACCCTGTTTGGCTGAGGAGGGCAGGGACAGCACTGCTTTTGTGAGCACCTGGCATCCAGCCAAGGTCAAACAAACCACCATGCATGTTAAACTGTTTCTTATGGATGCAAAATATCACCACATATTTTTATTACTTGTCACCCCTGTACTGACACTTCAGATCTAGTCAGTGGTTGATATGTGACCTGAGGAGATACTGTGATGGGGGAACTAATCACCAGAAAGTCTACAGAGTATGTTCAAAGATGTTGCTACACCCTTTGTGAATTAAAAAAGCAAGCAAGGACAGGAAGGATTATAGAGAATATCCCACTCTTAAATGTGGCCTGATTTTTCAAGGATTTGAACATTTGAAGCTCCATTTGGCTTCAGTAGGAATCAGGGTTATTCAAATCAGTGGAATGGAAGCCAATCCAGCAGAAACTAGATTGTGAAAGTCAGTATCCATTTGTGGCTGATTACTTCCCAAATCATGTTACAGAGTAAAACAATATTTTAAAATGAGACATCTTTCATATTGAAGGAAGTGCTTAATGATTTTTTTTGTGTGAAAAACTGGGATTTTTCAGCCCTACTAAAGTAAAAATCTATACAGAAGGTCCTATTGAAGTATACTTAAGAGAAACAAAATTTGGTCATATAAAAATACTAATTATTTCTGGCTATTGAATTACACAAAACAATGAAGTATCTCATAATGTTTAGCCTATGACAAGTGGAAAAAGCTAAAGTTTGGAACTGATAACAGATATTTCATGGGAAAAATTATTGAACCTGTATTCTAGGACTTTTTGGAGGCTTGGGGTCACAAGATGTTCTGCACCAGGTGTGATAGGGGAATGTGAAGAAAGAGAGAGAGACAGTGCAGGATCCTTTCTGCATCTTGATGAGATAAGCTTGGCAACAAATGGCTTCATAAGATAACTGCTGCAGTCAAACAGAAAGAGAAGAGGTAGATAAGTGAATAAATCTTAGGTCCCTTCAGATTCTGGGCACCCTGCAAAGGTGATTGAGTCCTTGGAAAGGTACCTGTGGTCTTTTTGCTGCTCCCCCCTGTGCTGCTTTCAAATCCACAGGGGTCACAGGACTGGAATGGATAATGAGCATCGACTACCACACACTCCTCCTGATGATGGTATCCGGAGGATCTTCAAGAGCTTTCTGCTTTGTTTCTCTCCCGTGAGTTTTGTTAACATTCTAGCCTGAAGTACCTAGATGAAATAACACAATGCCACTGTAAATGCTTGTTATGCATTGGCACTGCAGTAACTGAGCTACCCAATTTTTGATAGGTTAGAAATTGATATGAGTTACTAGGATGCAGTTTTAGCTCTCTAACTGGCTATTTTTGACATGTGCAGAAGTCCAATTCAAAAGGATTTACAGGAACCGAGAATGTTACATTGTTGATGTGACATTCTGAGTTTCTATTCTCCATGCCTGTTCTGTGTAATGATTGTTGAGTTAGTCTGCTTGTGTTTGGTGAGGAAAAACCAGATTTTTTTTTAACCTAGCTCTAAGCTATGCTGCAGGCAGACGGGGGCATTTCTTTGAAGCAGCAAACGGCTGTAATAAACAAGCAAATATAGATAAGACTAATCATGATGGCCTCCATCAGATCTGTCAGTCCTGCACTTACTGCCTAAATTATCAGATCATGGATGTTTCCTCTTCCCTAAGGCATCTGGCTTGTGAAGTAGTTTGATTTTGAAAGTTTTAGTTAATTTCAAAACAGGAGAATCCTAGCCAGTAACATTTAAGAAAAGTAAATTATTTTCCTGGATAGCACTGGGACAGTTTATTCCTATTGTCAGTACATCTAAACATTATTATTCTTCCATATAGGTTCCAGTGTTGCAATTATTCCCATTTAGGAATTTTTTACCTTGATTTGTTATTGATCATAACATTTTTACACATCCATTGCTCCTCACTTAATCCAGAAATTCTTGAGTATTTAAATTGAGATGAGCCTAAGCCTCAGATCTGAGACTCATATCTGAGTTTTGTTTCCTTTCTCTGCTTCACTGTGAGAACTTTTTCTGTAAGGCTTTGGTTCAGCTACATCCTACTTGCCACACATAATCATAATTTTGACCAATTCAGAAGCAATTCAGAGGTATGGCAGGTTTGTGTTACAGGCAGTTGCAGAGACAGCTTTTCTGGTGGGGCAGAGGATATGGATGAAATGTCAGCAAGAAATATGTTCTGTGTTCATTACATGGTATTCCATACCCTGACAGACAATGATGCAGCACAGATGAAAAGACCTGTCAATAAAGGAACAGGCTGTCAACACTTGTATCTTGTCTCCAGTAACCGTCTATTCTAATGTTCTGAAGGAATGTGCAAGAAACCTTGAAGAAGAAAACTACAGTTCAAAGCATGCAAAAAAAAGTTTCTCCCCAAAAAAGGACTAGTTTAAGGATATCTTACACAGAAAAAAGGTACTTCCAGTAATTTTATTTGTAAAGTAGAGTTTGGATTCATAGTCATAGAATGGTTAGAGTTGGAAGGGACCTTAAACATCATCTAGTTCCAGCCCCCCCTGCCATGGGTGGGGATGCCAGCCACTAGACCAGGTTGCTCAGGACTCTATCCAATCTGGCTTGAACACTTTCAGGGATCCACGACTCATCTGAACAACCTGGTCCAGTGTTTCACTACTCTCACAGGAAAGAATTCCTTCCTAATACGAAATGCAGACCTACTCACTTTCAGTTTAATTTCAGGTTCATTATTTTTGACATTAATTTTAGAACATTTTTCTAAGAGCTCTTTAAAAATATATCAAATTTAGTAAAAACATTTAATCTGGACACTGACTAAAGATTAAATGTTTTTTACTAAATTTATTTTAAAATGTTCAGTTCATGATGCATATTAATTTCCTTTGTTTAGAGCATCTAAGTTTAATTTAAACTTCATCGTGCAGTTTATCCCTCAATTTAATTTTATATTTATCCTTAAAGAAATGCCTTTTTGTGACTTCATAATGCATTACATAATTACATTTTTCATTAATTCCTATTATATACATTTCATGAATAAAAAAATCCTTAGTTTTGTAAATGCATTATTATTATTCAGTATTCCAGATCAAAGCATCCCTTATTTAATAAATTATAAAGATATTCTGACAAAGGATTTCTTAATCCATTTTATTGTGTTTACTATATTTAGTACAGGAACCAACATTTTCTCCAGGAAAAGTGAGAATGGGAGGAAGGAATCAGTGTTATTCAACCCAGATTGTATACTGTGTTTATCAGCATTGTGTCTGTAGCATTGGATGTAGATAAAAGCAGTTGCATTTTGATTTATATCAATGTGTAAAATAACTGAAAAGGCACTGATTGATTTAAGAGAAGGCTTAGATAGATAAGCAATTTGTCACAGCTGTAAACCTTGTATTGCTGGAGGAACCTGGAAACAGTTTTGCCAGTTTTTCAAAAGCAGACTTTTTTAACGGTCAATGAACTGTGGCATATTTAGTTGTTGTGCATTAGCAGGCAACAAGTATACTTGAATCTCAGTGGGTATAGGTAATGCCAACTCCACATACCTCTCAGCTGCAACCTGAAGAGATCTCTTGCTATAGTTTTCCACCATTCTGTCCTGAAGGTTTTTCAGTGAAAGGAAATGACCTGAGCTTATGTTATCTTCAAAGTGACTGCAGATATTCTAAATATACCAGCATGTCTACTCAACCCTGCTTGTGATGACTTAGAAAATAAAAAAGAAGGACAATATAACAGCACCAGTATTTTAGTATGTTTCTTCTTTTTTTTCTTTTTTTCTTTTTTAATATAGTTTGTGATTCTGAGCAAGATGCTGGGTTGAAGTACCAGATAGGTGAGAAGCTATGACCATCTTAGTAAAGACCATGAAATCTGGAAATTTCCTCAGAGAATTAATTCCTGTGTTATTCTCAGACAGGATTTGAGTATATATCTTGGACAGTTTACATGAACAGAACCTCAGGTGTGCCCATTACATGCGAAATCTTTGACAAGTGCTTCGAAATTACATAAATTCAGATGAATCCCAGTTCTTACCTTTCTTTACAGGTGCTTTAGTTATGCTGGATGTCCAAGGGGTTAAATCATGTTTTAAAAGTTCCTCTCTGTTCTTGCAAGTACCTAATTTCCTCATATGCTGCATTTTATTTTTATTGACTATAGGAAGAGCACTCTCTTTTTTCTGTCAATGGCTTTTGGAGGAGGACACTTAACAGTGGCATTAATGGCTTGCAGCTTGGAGAAATTTTCTCATCCCAAGGGCACTGGATATTACAGCAATTGACACAGAGATGCTAGCATCAGCAACCCTGTGCTTCTCGCTTTCGCTGCTAGTGGCATTGATGGCCAGCTTAAAGGGGACTAGAGAATATCAAGTGAGGAGCCTGGGGAATGAAGTGGCAGCTTCTTTTTTTAATTTTAGATTTATGTGTTTTAAGTCACTCCTCATTGAGGCATGGGAAAAAATCCTAGCAGGAAATACACAAGAGAAAAAGTATGGTGGAATTTACCAACAAGAATTCCTGGTGGTGACAAGGTCAGTCCAAGAAAATAATTAAGGGAATATTGCAAACACCATTTTTGCTTTCCATTCCAAGCTATTGATCCAGCAATGAATTTACTATGCTCAAGAATGTGACTCTGAAGAACAAGAGAATGAATGTTTCTGGTTTGCTTCTATTTATTCTGTATAGAAAGCAGGAGGAGTCAGTAATACAGTTATTCTTGATTCTTCAGTAAGGAAAGGTCAACCAGAAATTGCTTATGTTGATTTTTCTTGCTCTTTATGTATATACCACAACTTTTATAAAATTGTCACACATGGCAGATAGCAGTGATAAATTCACTTATAGGCTAGATGGATTAGAGGCCTGAGGCAACCTAAACTAGGAAAAGCATAGAGAAGTCAAAAAGGGAGAAGTGATTCCCTCAGGATTAAAGCCAGATTTGCAGAATTTTATTCCCCCAGTCATCTGGGGTGAGTGATTATTATTATTATTATTAGTGATTATTATTTTTTTTTCTTAGTGAGTTGTAGATTATCTTCAAAGCTTCTGCTTTGTGCCACAGTAGCCAAAAGCAGGGATAGTGAGACACTTTTTCCGTCACTGAAGCACATGATGTTAGATTTTCAGCTAGGAAAAGTGTGTCCTGTTCTTCTCTAAATACTTGTTTTGTTCATAATTTCTTTATCAGCAATCATATGCATGACAATGTGCTGTGGTGCAAGAGTATAAAAAATATTAAATTATTACTTACTCTAATGATCAAAGAAGAAAAAGATGAATACCTACAAGTAATGGCTCCAGTTCCCCTTACCCTTGCTTGAAGGTTGTGTGTGTTTTGCTACAAACCAGAGTATGATTTTGGTCAGACTCCAGTGTTTGACAGTATCAGGTTGGACTGCTGTGTTCACTCAGACCATGGTAGGAATGACGAACATCTGTGGCTGCCACCTTCTCACATAACAGGAGTACTGCAACCTTGGATTCAGAGTAGGGCAGAGTACTTGTGGCAAGATACAGGACTTCCAGAGCTAAAGGAAGGACCTACAATGGCTTGAGAGAAAACATGAAGAATTAGGTATGTTGTGATGTAGATATTCACTTCTGGGCTACTAAAGTAACTGGAGAATTAAGGGTAAATATTTTAAGTTTTCAATAGATGGAGTAGAGATTAAGAGAGTTTTTATTTCTCCTCCGAGTGACAGAAAATGTTATTTGATCAGTAAGCTATTTTTTTTCATAGTGATTTCATTTAAAATGACAAGGAATAAAATAACTCTTTATACTAATTTTGGTTATTAATTAATATCCAGTACTGGATATTGCTTACAGGTTTTTTTGGATATTGGTTTTTCAGAAGTGAAGTATGTGATGGGTATACAGAGGTTTGGAATTTTTTTTTTGTTTAACATAAAAATTCTTATATGAGCCGAACTTTTTTGTGGCTGCCACTATGGAAGAGAAACATGCTGTGCATATTGACCTGTGGATCAGCAACCATTAGTGCCAGCAGCAATAAACTGCCAGGAGAGAAAGCACACTTACACTGTCAGCATGCTGGCATTGGAGAGCCTTTATTGAGTAAGAAAAAGTTTTCCAAACTCGCTTTTCCGATGAGCAATTCTTTAAAATGTTGTGAAACCCTTTTTAGCATTGAAGAGCTTTTACATTTGTGCTATTCAGATCAAATAATGCAGTAGATGTCGTTTCCTTTCCTCAGGTAATTTGCCTGGGAAATTATGTTGAGTTGCAGTTGCCTTAACCTGCTCAGAGACAGGTGTTTCTAAGGTTAGATATGTAATGACCCAGCACTGCTTACTCAGGAGCATGGCAAATCTACAAAGTAGGACTCTGGAACATCCGAGCAAGTGCTCAGCTCCCTCGCAGAACAGAGTGGAGGGAGCTGTGCACGCAACAGAGAGGTGGCACCACACCAGCCAAAGGAAGCAGAAGTGTCCTCCAGGGGCCATAGGTGGCACTGAAGGCTTTCAGGCATGCCATGACTCTCTAAGGAGTTTATGTTAATTGATGCAAGACAAAGTACGAATACTTTGCCTCACAATGCAGCATGAGGGTCCAATTCAACCATTTTCTGAATCTGTGTAAGCTAGAGCAATTAAAGAACAGGCAGCATCATTATTATGGAGACCCTGCACTCCTTTTATATTCTCATAATACTCTAATCACAGACCAGATTTACACAGCAGCAGGCACCATGAAGCCTCTCAGTACATTTTATAATTTTCATTTTCTTATTTTGTACTGTTTTATATAGGAATACACTGTGACAAAACATACAGCAACCAGTATGTCACTTTTACCAGAGAGCAATTTCTATTGAGGTGGATGTGGTCTACAGGCTCTGAATCATGTTTGCTGAGCAAGGAGCTGTAGTGATTCAGGACACCGTGGTCCTGCAGAGCGGAATAACCTTTTGCTGGAAGTTGTCAGAGCAGCTGCACTGGCTGCCAGGAAGCAGCCAGCTTGGCTTATCTCTTGTAGTTCACAAAACAGTGTTTTAGCATCCTTTCAGAGGCAGTTTAGGCTGTTTGAAACCCTGTACATTGGAGTGGCTGATGCTGGGAGAGGGCTGCTTTTTAACGCCTGTGCTATCGTAGTGGCAGCCTTCAATAGAGGCAAGGAAACAAACAGCTGAAGTTGACAATGTTTTAAATCACCACAGTGAGTTATCAGCAGTCATCTGTTAGAGCTCAAGACCCTAGGGATTGCACTAAACGGTATTACAGAAAGAAAAAAGCTCTTCTGGGGGCAGCAACATTAAAAGAGTGATTTTCTACAGACTTTGTGTGCTGTTTCCATTAAACATGCCTCCACTAGCACTTTCTTAACTATTTCACATGCTCCAATGCTTGTTTGTCAGTCTTCAGTATCTCACCACAATGGTTTTTCTGATCACATATTGTAACTGGGATTGCAAATTCTTTCAGATAAAAAGTGAAAAAAAAATTCATGAGCAGGAAAAATATAGTACAGCTTGATTCTTCATCTGGTCTGATAGCTAGATATCATTATTAAATTAAAAAAACAAACTGTTGAAATGGTCTTTTTTTTCAATAGGAATGATGTTTTTAGATAAATGAAGTTAAAAGCTATTGAATTCTGAATAATTTGGAGGCAGAAAGCATCCCATGATCATCTTAAAGTCTGTCTTGGCAGAACAACACTGTCTCCTAGTTCATTGTTAAAAATAATGTAGAAAAAATATATTGCTTTTAGTCTTTGACAGAAAAATGCATATTTTTTTTCCAGAGGGAAAA
The DNA here is from genome assembly GCF_003945595.2 of Pipra filicauda. Taxonomy (NCBI): domain Eukaryota; kingdom Metazoa; phylum Chordata; class Aves; order Passeriformes; family Pipridae; genus Pipra; species Pipra filicauda. Next base: position 3,799,989 of record NW_024104543.1, read on the forward strand.
AAGTACTTCTAACTAGCTCTACCCATTTTACCTCTAGTGAAATAAAAAAAGTGAAGTTGAAACAAACTAGGAAAACAGATGGGTAAGGATGGAGTTTACTGAAGTATCCTACAACAATCCTATCACACTAACTCTCAGAAAAATGCAGTGCTGCATCTTATGCAATATCATGATAACTCACTTCACAGCTGCAAAAAGAAACAGACTTGAAGCAATTCGTTCCCCCTCTTAGAACTCTGTTTTGTAGCAATTCTTTGTGCTTTTCCATACTTGATTCTTTGGAAACCAATAGCTGCAAGATGAGACAGTCTGCATTTTGATCGGGTGAGACTGGCTTGGAAACTTGATTGAAGTACAAATACCACAGACCACTTAGTGAAAAAAAGGCATTTGCTTATTTATTTCTGAATGTCTGTGTTTGTATTAAGGTCAAGAATAACTTCAGATTATTTCCATTTATACAGGTGTAAGTGTTGAATCTTTCAAAAGGATTGGAAAAGGAAGATAAGAGGGAGAGGCGGTGGAGAGAGGCATAGGAGGGAGAGAATGAAGAAGGTGGATGAAAGTAGACAAAAATGTGAAAAGGCAACTCTATGGAGAGAAGTTAGAGAGAGGAGAGGCATGAAAAAACAATATGGAAATAAAGCTTTCTGTTATAAATTTCAGATTTAGTATTTGTTGTGTGCAGCAACTGACATGATTCAATGTCAATAATTTTAGCCTCTGTTCATTTAGCTCACAGGCATGGATTGAATGGTCTGATGAAGTGAGAAGACAGAACAAAAACATGTCTGTCCCAGAGTAATTGCAATCTGAAGTTAAAACAAAAGACAACATATAATACAGAGAAAAGAAGAACACAAGGAAAGGTGTAGACAGCAGTAACTGAAGGTATTGAACAGGCCTAACTCAGGTGTTTCAAAATGTGGCAGAACAGGGGGATTGAAGTGGGAATGTGAAGGACAACGATGAAGCTATTGGAAGGTCTTCTCAATCATGAAGAGCAATAAGGAAGAAAGACCCTGGGTGTAAAAGTTAAGTTAAGGCAATTGTGGCTGAGTGGCTAGAAGGTCATGAATGACCTTGAAAATTGAGATGACTAAGTTTTGTATGAGTTTTTAGAGAAGAAAATGCTAGTGGAGAAATAAGGAGTTGAAAAGGCAGAAAAATTAGGTTGAAATTTGTTTTTTGCTATGATAATCTAAATGGACACAAGCAGTACAAAACTGATGAGTGAACCAAAACTACAATAAAAAAAAATGAAGGAAATAAAGGATTGATGAGGGTTTGGGAAGACTTTCAACTAGGTGATTGAATGAAACCTCTGTTGAATGTTTCTATGTAGGAAGAACTATTTAGATGTAGCCTTGAAGCCAAATTGAAATCTGAAGTTGGAGAAGGTGCTCTGTTTATCATCCTGAATAAGAGATGAAAAAATGGGACTGTTGAAAATAATTTATGAAGAACGTGGCACATCTTAGCACCAGATTGATTATTTGAAAAAGTCGTCAACAAAGTAACTGGAAAAAAACTTGCTTTCATTTACATTGATGTTTGGACACTTGAGATAGTAGCCAACAGTAGGAGCAGAAGTTGCAACATGTGAGAGCTAGGTAGAGACTTGCTGGAGCAGACTTTGAGATTCAAGTCTTTTGTTCATGGAAACAACTGCAGAAAAAGACACTTAAGCCCAGGAATCCTGTTCCACTCTTTCATCATCAGAAGAGTGATGTTACTAAAGCTTTATTAAAGCAGCCACGGATTTTTCCCAACAAGTGAAGCTCAGAACCACAGACATGAAATGATTTTAAGAACTGGGTTGAAACCTGCTCTAGTGAATATTTCTGACAGCCTTAAAAGGCATTAAACATCTCTCTGTGGTGTGCAGTGAAGTCTTCTGGAGTATCACCAGCAAATAGATTTCTTGTGATTATTAGGGTGTGTCAGGAATTCCCAAGCAGAAAAACTCTTTAGTATATTTTCTCAAAATATTCTCAAGGGCTTCATGTGGACATTCCTGCAGCATTACTGAAAAGAAAATTCATGCGTAGAAAAATGTGCTATACCTATAAGGCTACTCTGGGAAAGTAAAGAGGAAAATGTAATATCTGATCTGGGGGTAGAAGAATGAAAAGTGACTCTTTAAGAACTTGTGCTTGTTTTTAGAAATATAAAATTATTTTACTGTTTCTTGGCTGGCATTCTAAATATAAAAGTAAATTTTAAACTGTAAATGTCTGTGTATTTATGGAAAAATTTAATTCATTGAACAAAGCAAGAAATTATTCATAGTTGAAGCTTTTTTAAAGAGAATTTTACTGAACAGTTTTTAATGAAAATGATAAAATATACTTTGTCAGCTTATGTGAAGAAAATTGAAGACATTTTGTTCTGAAAACTTGTAGCTGACCTTTTTCATTCTTCAAATAGATATTACTATAATTCATGTGTATGTGAAGTGAATGTAACGATAAGTCTATGCAACTGTTATTTCAATTAAACATAATGTTCTCTTAAAGTGGATAATTATCAACATTGTTTTGTAGATGCTACCGTTTTATTTTGCACTGCCACAATAATTTTCTTTGCCTACTTTTCGCTGCTTTTTTTCTAAAAACGTTTATTCAAAAGTGACATTTTTATGCCTCATGAAACTATTGTACATCATCCTGTGGTTGGAAAACAGTGGAAGACAGGTGTGAACTGATCATCCTTGAGCAATTCTGCCATTCAGTATAAAATATAGGTATTACAGAGTTGCAAATTCTACACATTTGTAAAAAGTACTGGCTACATATTTGTGTCTCAGACCTTAAAAGAAACATTTGCTTTGGGTTTGTCAATCTTTCTTTTGTATTTGTTTTTAATAGATTTTCATGTGCATGGAATGGTCCAGGATTGGTACATCACAGGCCTGAGTATTCACAAGTGGAGAGGTACACATTCACAGAGTAAGACTACCAAGACAGAGGGACAACACATTTCTTAGGACCAGTTCTTAAATCCAATCACTGGGACTGCAGAAATAACAGGATGACATTCCTTCCTCCTTGACTGGCAAAAATATCTCTTTAAAGAAGTCACCAAGTTAAAATATCATCCTAACACTCACAGACCCTTTTCTTGCCTTGGTTCTCTTCATGTACATATGTACCCATGCATATATACGTGCACAAAAACCCAATCCTACACTCATTCTTCTTACTTTCTGCAGCTACACAGTTATGGCCTTAGCAAACTCTAGAGCAAAGGAATCCAGAGTTGCAGTTGTTGCAGGTCCCTAGAACAAAAGACTCTCATATAACCCAATAGGCCCCAGTTCTTGTGTACAGATGTTGATCATTGCTAATCTTTGTGTCCAGTCTCAAGATTCAGAGGTCAGTTCTTCCAAACTCAAAACATACCTCCCACTTTACTGTGTGTATAAACAGATAACTGACAAATAAGGTAATGTTGCCCTTTTCCTTCTCTGATAAAGCCATATCATTGTATTGCATGGGGAATAAAATAAAGTAACTGTGTTATCTGCCATTATTAATTGTTACCTGATTTACTGCTTATAATTTACATGATTATGTCTAGATAAATTAAATGAATGATTAAAACAGCAAGTTAAGTGAGCCAGCTGAAGGGGTGCAATCACTGTTAACTAAAAAAGATAATGGAATTCACTGGAATAATTACTTTTTCTTTTCTAATGAAATGTTTTTCTTTTCTTTCCTCTTATTTTTCTTTCTGCTGTTGGCAATACCTTACTTAAATATTCTTGAAGAATGTTGTTTGTTTTTAAATTGAATAAACAAACACAAATGGTATGCATGGCTGTAATTTATCATTTGTACATTTTTTGTGAAATCTCTGTGTGTACTTTGTGTGACACAAAGTCATATGTTACATAAATAAAATAACAGCTACATTAAAATCTACAAAGAAATGTGTCATACAGAGGTCAACAGCATTTAGAAACTGAAATATTTGCAAAGCTTCATTAATTTTACATTTATTTCTCCGATATTAACAGATATGTGAACTCTTTGGGTACTATGATGATACCTTTGAAACCTCAGATACAAACTCCCTCACAAGAGTTTGTGGGGCACTGTCCCATTTCTTAATTGGCTCAGAATTCCTTTCTGCTCTGTTTAAAGACAGTAACTCATATAGCCTCTGTCCATTCCCATTCCTAAGCCCACTGTTCCACACTTGGCACCTACTATGCTGATATATTTGTCATGAAGAAGAATAAAGAAAGTCTTTTGCATTACTTTTGTTTGGAGGTGTCTGCAGCAAATCTTGAGATTTCATGCCATTTGTCTCCCTAGCAGCATTGCAGCCCAAATAACACCCCCTTTCTTTAAAAGGCTTCTGCTTACTAATTTTAAACAACACTTTTTGATATTTTAAGTGTATTTGCAAAGTTCTACTGTTACTGGAATTTTAAACTTGTTTGAAAACTGCTGCTCACTCTTCTGCTGGCCAGAAGAAATTTATGCATGTATATTCTTAGCCTTGGAAAGTTATTAGAGAAGTTGTAAGCAAATACACCGAGGTCTGTCTCTGTGTGCCTTCATCTGAAAAAAAAAGAACAGAAAAATACCAGGTGAAAAGTAAGCAAATGTAATTTTAAGCACTACAAGTACCAGCTCAGACTGTAGGCCAGTACACATGTTAATGGGAAAAAATATTCTGAATATTTGAACCATCCACAGGGTTTGTGGAAGGGAGTGTACTGAATGACCCACCTATTGTTTTGCACAGATGGTCATGGAATTTCACAGAGAATTTTTAAAAAAAGCATATGCATAAACAAATGCTATTCATTAACCTTAATTCTGTGTTAAAAAATGTCCCATTATAACTGAATGCAAAATACTGTCTGTCCTGTGTGACTATTTCTGGGTTCCATACTGGGAGCAGTGATATTTAGTATCTTCATTAATGACATGAACAGAGGGACTGAGTGCATCCTCAGCAAATTTGCAGATAACACCAAACTGAGTGGTGAGATTGACACACCTGAAGGATGGGATGCCATCCAGAGGGACCTGGACAAGCTCGAGAAGTGGTCCCGTGGGAATGTCATGAAGTTTAAGACCAAGTGCAAGGTGCTGCACATGGGTCGGGGCAACCACCACTATCAATACAGGTTGGGGGATGAACAGATCGAGAGCAGCTCTGCCAAGGGGACTTGGGTGTGCTGATGGATGAGAGACTGGACATGAGCCATCAATGTACACCCGTGCCAACTGTAAGAGAAAGCCAACTGTATCCTGGGCTACATCAAAAGCAGCATGGCAGTAGGTCAAGGGAAGGGATTCTACCCCTCTACTCTACTCTGATGAGACTCCCATCTGAAGTGCTGCATCTAGCTCTGGGGTCCTCAGCACAGAAATGACATGGACCTGTTAAAGTGAGTCCAGAGGAGGGCTACCAAGTTGATTAGAGGAATGGATCACATCTCCTATTAGAAAAGGCAAAGAGAATTGGGATTCTTTAGCCTGGAAAAGAAAAGGCTTCAGGGTGACCTAATTGCAGCCTTTCAGTACCTGAAGGGAACCTACAAGAAAGATGGAGAGAGACTATTTACAAGGGCAGGTAGTGACAGGACAAGGTGGAATGGTTTTAAACGGAAAGAGAGTAGCTTTAGATGTTAGGAAAAAAATCTTTACTGTGAGGGTGGCGAGGCACTGGAACAGTTTGCCCAGAGAAGCTGTGGATGCCTCATCCCTGGAAAAGTTCAAGGTCAGGTTGTATGGGGCTTTGAGCACCTTGGTCTAGTGGAATTTGTCTCTATTCATGTCCTTACTCATGGCAGATGAATTTTAAGGTCCCTTCCAATCCAAGTCTTTCTATGATTCTATGATTCTACATCTTCAGGAACAGTTGGTTTAAAGTGATCTATATAGACTTTTGTCAATTCTACAGGAGAAACTGCCTGGGGGAGATAATCAGCACATCTTATGAAAAAAATAATAGATGGAGGGAGGGAGTAAGGTGACAATAACCGTGGGTTTTCTTACACACGTACAGAATGGTCACATAAGCCACAGGTGCCACCCAATGTACCCCAAGCCATATGCCAGTGGCCTGGCAGCACTGTAACAGGAAAAGCTGTAACGGAGGGATTTAGAACACAAGAAGCTGAGACCATGAGAAATGGTGACGTAGGGTTTGTTTCTCTTAGACTCATATGGAAGTTGAGGAATATTACTAAGGACCACTGTCACAAAGCAAAGCAACTACATCCTTTTACAGTGATAGGAAAATTCTGTTTGGTCTTGTTTTCACAGAAAGTGCCGGACAAATGGACAGGCATACTCCAGGAGTGGCCAGGGTAATCAAATTGTACTTTCAATATGATATTGGTAAGGTTTTAAAAGGAATCTTTGGACCTTGCTTTCCGCTAACCATTGTGGTGAAGACTGCATTTTAGTCCTGAGTTCAAGGGTGAAAAATGGTGACGTTTTAGTGCCATACAGTGTCTGTGCAAACACAAGTTCCTTTTTTCATCATCAACTGTCATTTTCCCCTCACTGACCATGAAAAGAAATGGTTGCTGCAGGTAATTATTTGTACAGGAAGAAATTCTCACTGCTTTCTAAATATCACCGATAACACATTTAAGTGATTTAGCGTACCTTGTAATTGGTTTTCCAAAAATATGAATATTTTACTGCCACTGTGGCAACTCACCACAGCATCTATAATAGTGACATTCTGCAGGACATGACTAATGAGTTTTATTTTTTGCTCTGTCTAGAAGTAAGAAGGTTAGAAGTTCTACAATTATTTTCTTTTAGAGAACATGTAAAAATATTATAATGCTGCATCTGATGAATATATGAGAGCTTTCTGAAGGACCAAGCAACCAAAACAACAGCAAATGTTAGAAGCAAGCTAGAGGAAACCTGTTGTCCATAAAAAAAAACATCATCTCAGTATCGTAGACTTCTCTATAGCTAATTTGGGGAGAAGGATTTAGCTGGTTCATGATGTGAGAACAGGAAAGCAGAGACAAATGTCTGTGAATGTTGAAGCCTACTTTACTGTAGTGGGTACCTTTGGAATTCCTTACAAATTTATGTGGGGCAAAATACTACAGAAGTGAGGTGAGCCTCTTGGTATTCCATGCAAATGTAAAAGAAATCATTGTGGTAAAGTACATTGAAACTGAGATGATGCCAAACACTGAGTTTGACACTTGCTCTAGGAGGTTTGCAGCCTTGAGAATATATTTTGTTATCCTTTTCTCCTTGCTTAAAAACAGGAAAAAATAAGGGATGAGAAAATGAACCCTTTCTGCTGAGCACTCTGTGTGCTGTTTTAAAGAATCTAATCTCTAGATCACATTAAGAAAGGTTCTTAAATGGAATTAATAATAATGTGAGCAATTTCAGATTCCTTGGCACTCAACATAATTCACAATCATGGGTGAGGCACCCATGTTCACTTACATAATGCAGGGAGAATGCTTTAAGCCTAAAAAAGTGTTTTACTAAAACAGAAATACAAAGGAGAGTAGAATTGTTTGCATCCTACCTGACAGGCAGTTAACTTCTCTGAGCTGGAGGTGAGAACATCTTTCATAATGAGGAACTGAACTTACTTATTTTCAGCATACAAAGTGAAGTTGTTTATTCCAAGAGATGATTGGAAGAGCAAGCCCTAATGTCCTTTTAACCACTAGACTGGTAGCTAGGGTACTTATGAAGGTATAAGAGAACTTAAGCACTGGTCTTAGGGGTTTGTTTTGACAACAGCAGGAGGTGGTTCTGCATTGTCTTTACCACCACTCCCCATGAAAATAATCTGAATTTGCATTTGCAAAGTATTTACAAGCTAGGTCATAATCATATATGCCTCTTCTACTATGTACCAGACAGTTGAATTAGAGTAATCTGTAAAGAATTGTAGGAGTCGAGTTTCAGAAAGGATGCCGAACAGCATCCTGGGAGATGTAGTTTCCAAGTACTTCCACACACATGGGCAGTGAGATGCCCTTGGTGGTTGGTCAAGGGAGTCAAGTGTTACTTTGAACCCATGGATATAAAGTGTTGTTTGAGTTGAATAAATGGATTTGGCTATGAACCCCCAAGAAGCTAGTCGGGTCCGTGTAATTTATTTATGTATTATAGTAATACACCACAAAGAATTAGAGCATTTCAAGGAAGAGGAAAAGTTGGAAAATAGAAAAAAAAGGCGATGGGGGATAAAGCATGACAGATCATGCCAGGCTATCCTGATATCTGTTTTTGTTGACATGACAAGCATTGTGGGCAAAGGAAAGAAAGCAAAATCTTAAAGGATAAATTCACCTGCCCCTAAACACAGTTTGCTGGGGATGATAAAGCACAACACAAGAGCTGTAAAGCAGGTAAAAACTGACTAACAGTGAGAGTACTAAAAAGAGAACAGTATTGTTGGAATAAGGTTGGTAGTGTAATTCCTCATGGATAGGTCTTGAGGCCAATTATATGTAATGTTTTATTGGTGACCTTGGCACAAAGAATAACTGTGCACTGATGAAATCTGCTGATGATACAAAGCTGGGAGCAGCAATCAATACAGTGGAGCATCAGAATATCACACAGGAAGAAATGGGTGACCTTGAGAACTGGAGCGATAAGAAGGAGAACAGGTTGCAAGGTCATGCAACCAGGGACTGGGAAGAGTTATTGCCATAAACTGGAAATACAACAGGTGCAAATAAGAAAGGAGGGCAAGCTTGCAAATGTTAATCACAGAATGCCTGTGAGATACTTAAAGGATGTGACTGTCAATAAAGTACATGCAAAGTATTTCCAGTGATGCTAAAAATGGACAAAAACATTACTCAAATGATTGAAAAGATTTTTTTTAGAAGATATTCAAGTATGTACATGGAAATTCCCCTAAAAATTAAAACTGAATAGGTGCTGCAATGAAAGAGGAGTCTTGGATATGGACATGTGAATGAGTCAATGCAAATTTGGGAATGATGTAGATTTACTAGTTACCAGCTACTCTACTGAGTGTTCGCCTGTCTGCACTCACCTCATGGTAAGTTCATGATAGTTTTCCTTCATTCTCACTGAAAGATAAGCTGTCTTGAACTTATCAAAAAGAAATATTATGGAAGCTTCCAAGAGGTAGCTAATGACATATATATATAAATGCATGAGTTCTTGCCTAGCCCTAAAATAAGTTACTTTGCCCAATTTGGCCAAACACGATGAAATGGATTCAAGACAACAAAATCGTTTCTGTAAAAATGCAAAAGAAGTAGACACCAGAGTTGAAGAAAAGTTCTATGAGTTAAAGAACAATATTTATTGGCATTTGATTAGCTATATTTTGAATGGAAATTATGAAATAGTGACCACCACAGGAGAGCGATCACAAATTTTCCAATAAGAATATTGTGGGCAAGCAAACTAACTAGTTTTGGAGATCCAACCTTAAAATACTTTATTAATGACTTCAAACACTGTGTTTGTTAGTAAGGAGTTGGCAAGGTGTTTCATGTGTGTAAAACGTATGAGATGAATATTTGGGTTGTGAGAGTGTCTCAAGGCAGAAGGCAATTCTCTGGAAAGTATTTCTTCTTTTTCTGCTTTTCTAGTACTTGATTATGGTAAATAAAAACTCAGTGCAATGCACTTTGGTGGTTTTTTTCTATTACTTTCTTCTAGTTCCTGAATGTCTTATAGTGCTCCTGAGCATTGTAATGAAAAGAATATATGACTTGAGCCTACTTGACAAAAATATTCTGCCTATTCATAACACAGTGAGTAAATAAGCAGTGAGTATATGACCGAGCACAGATGAACTACAGTGTTCCCTTACTTGTTGGTGTGTTTTTCTTATTTATATTTTCATCTGATTTTTAAAAAATAATAATAATAATAATGAATCTTCTCTTTCCTGCCCTATTGAAATGACAGAAATTGTAAATATGGTCACTTGTTAGACTAATATTTATTCAAATGTCATGATAAAATTGTGCACAACTATAAATAATATAAAACAAATATAATACACTTAATAATTCCCTACATTGTTGCACAAAATGACCAAATGCACCTGGGTAGCACGAAGATGATATCAAAATGGAAATTTCCATAAACACAGATGAAAAGCAGATCCTCACATTCTTTGTTCAGATTCTCTGCCTCGAAATGTAGAGGAATAAGAAAACTTGGCAAACACCACCAAAAAAAGATATATTTCTAGGAAGCATGTGCATTAATACAGCTGGATAAACAGTTGGTTGCTGGAACTATCTCCACCCATCATGTTTCCATGGATACAGCAAGACTTACAGCAAGTAATTATTCTGAAGGCATATATTTTTTACTGTTTTGAATTGAGACCTCAGTTTGGGAAAGCAAATTATTATCTTGCTCAATTTTAAGCATAGAGCTAGATGACTAAATAGAGAAAATGAAGGTAAAGAACAGATAATTTACATGACTTCAAAGAGAGTTGTCACAAAACGAACATAGGCTACAGACAAACTTTCTGTCTGTCTCACTGTAAACAAATAGGACTCTCTAATTACAAAGAAAGCTTCAAACACCTCAGCAAAATGTGTGGACCAAGAACCAGGAAGAAATGTCTGATGCTTATTGCTGGGAGTCTCAAAAGAACAAAAGCAAGTTGCTGAAAGCTCAGCACACTGTTTTGTTTCTCCTGGCTGCTTTGCTATGAAGATCAGAAACATAAGTTACTTCATGCTTCAGTTTCCAATCATCATTGGCTGACTGATAAAATTATTAGATAGTATCCTGACCTTTTTCTCTTCGTTTGTCTGAACTGGTTGAAACTCTGAATTGATGACTTGTAAACAATTTTGGTATTTTAAAGTTTGTTTTCATGAAACATTAAAAGTATATTCAATATTTCCCAGAGCAGGGAGTTTCAAAAAACTTAACTTGCAAAGTTTGTTTAATTTAATGGAAATGTCTAAAAAGCAATCTGTATTTCTACATGATTTTATTACATTTTTGAAGATTTACAACATGCAGTATTAAGGAAGATGATGATTAATATAGATTTAAAACCCCCTTCATTCCCTTCAAATTGTTTCTCTCCTATTTATTTTCTAATAACATAGCTTTACAGCACAGTTTCCACCAAATCCGTTTTGATAAAAATTTTTGACCAATTACAGGTAGTAAAAACACTTTGGAACAAAATGATGACAGATAACCTGTTGATAAGCAATTTAGTTTGCCTGCTTTAGAAAGGAATTTCCGGAACTGATAGCTGATGGGTTTCTTTTCAAATAAGTGAAGAGCGGTCAACATCACAAAACAGGCAAAAAATTTAAACTGTAGATTTTACATTTTTTAAAAAAATGTTGTGATACGTTATTTCTGTCTAATCCTTGTAATCTAAAACTTAATACTTAAATTTATGGGAATATTACCAAAATAACGTCAATCCCACTCAGTTTATGACCAGCATGTTTTAAAGTGATAAATGTTAATCTGCCAAATCAATGCAGTAAACAACCTGATTATTAAAAAATACTGTGTGACTGGCATTCTTGGCACTACTGAAAATCATACAGTTCTATACTTGCTTTTAAAATTTTCTGTCTCTCTAAATTAGGTACTAGGCAGGTGGTATGATGTTCTTGCTATCAAAGCACAAACTTTACTCCTATATCTTCATGTTATATAAACCCACAGAACTAATACATGAAAAATGTTTTCCTAGAAGAAAACAGGCTATGCCTCAATTTTATTAGATAATTACAGTGCTTTTAAAAGCAAAATTCTGCTTCTTTTCAAAGTGGCTTTCTCAATAACATGAGGTCGCAAAATACACTATAAATCAGTTGGGCCTAAACAAAATTTGACACTTTGAATTGAATTGACTCATAAGCCACAGAATAATTAACAAGAAAAAATATAGAAGATATTTTCTCTTTATTAGTTACTGAGCAACAATGGCTGTTGCAATGTTTTGAAGTAATCTTTTGTTAAGTAAAAGAAAGGGGTTTTTCTAACCATGAGAAGGTATTTGGTGACAGACTTTTTAGCAGGACTTGTAGTGAGAGGACAAGGGGTAATTGTTTTAAATTAAAGGAGGATAGATTTCTATTAGATATAAGAAAGACATTTTTATCCTTATTTTTCCTTTTGAAAATTACTTATTCCACACCTTGAGAATCACAAAACTAGGACAATCCAAGATAAATTTGCATCAAATGCAGGAAATCTCACAGGATTTCAAGTTTCCTCTGTAAGTCATTGGGAGATAATTTTGTTTGGGGGACTGAGGATGAGTCTAGAATTCAAAACTGGTAATCACAGAATTTCAGAAAAAAATTGTAACTATTACCAGGGGGCCAATGTCACAGGCATGAAGAGTGCTGAGGGAGGGAAAGAGTAGGTACCCCAGGATGTTTTAGCATTCTAGTCACAAGCTTATTTCAATGGGCTTTGCATACTCCAAAATCTCCTATGCAGAGTCAGGCTTGAGCCAGCCAGGGGGGACCTTGACTGGTGGCAGCTGTACCAGAAATGTCCTTCCTTGCATTTTAAGAAATACTTGGCAATTTTGTTCTCATGTTTCTGAGGTTGAAAGACCTTTCAATTTTATTATGAAATTGATACAAAGATGTTATTTTTGACAAGAAAATGAAGACGAGCAGTATCTGATAAGACAAGGCTCTGTGAAACAAAGCTGTTGTCTGATGTTTGTCCCAAGTGGAAGGATTTATTTTCACATCTGAAGGCCAACTTAAAGGACAGAAATTGCGAGAAAAGGGGTAGTTTCCCATGTCAGGACAAAAATCAGCACTTGTAGTGATTCTAAAAGACTGAAGAATACTTTAAAAAAGTTTTAAAATAGTACTGTTAATGTTAATATGTATGTGAGGTATAAAAATACTTTGAAAATATGCTTCTTCTTATGCAGTACTTAAGTTCAGAAAAGTCATCATTATAGTTTAATATGACTTAACCAACTAGCTTTAACCAACAGACCAAAAAGTCCTAATTCAAATCTGCAAGTCAGTTTAATATTGCAAGGGAACTAAAGGGTCTCCCCTTCCAGGAATTTATCTGACTGTGCCTTGGATGGAGGCTACTCCAGATCCCTGTTCCCAGACCTGATCGTGATCTCACTTGCTGACTCAAGGCTATAGCTCACAGCTGAGATCCTGCCCTGCCCTGGTCTGCAACCCTGGCTTCTGTGGGGACCCTGGCCCAGGATCTGCATGCAACCTTTTCCCCATGGCATCCCACATCTTGTTTGCCCTCCAAACCCTTCAGAAACTGTGGTTGATGCATAGGTACAGATCCTGACAAATATAAGCTTCTTATTAAAAAGTTGGTTGAATATGTACCCATTCAAATGGTTTCAGAATATCTGTTGCTCAACACAAGAAATTAAGTATTTCTCAAATGTAGTCAGATCCAATGGGCCGGAACAGTTGAAAAGGAAATTTTCTTATCCCTCATAAATCATGTACAGTTTAAAGTTCTTTTGTAGATTAAATTATAGTGCTTTCATCTAGGAAAATTTTAAAGACAAACATAAAAGGTAAAAAGGCTTTATTCAAGTTTGCTTCATAAGTGTCTGCTTCCATGACTGTTTCAGTTTTATGAGCTCATGTCAGTTTTCTGATTCAAATTAGGCACAGTAGCGTTTACATTTAATTTATATTTATGTGGAACATGGTCATTAAAATATCAAGTTACACCTTCTACTGCAGATCTGCAATGAGTGGCTGTATCTACTATTTTTAGAATCAGATGCTAAGCTAGATTTTATTGTAATTCACCTGTCTGCAGGTGCTTGCAAACATATTTAGCTAGATACAAAACATCACCAGCAAGATGCAGCATAAACAGCTCACAGCCTCTATTCCATATCTCTGCTAAGACAAGAATTTCACTTCCTAGATACAGCATTCCTATGGAAATCAATCTATGGATCCAATAAAAAACCTCTCTCTGCTGAATACAACTCTCTTTAGTTATATGCCTAAAAATGTGTCAGGCCTAATACCCTTCTATTTTAAGGCTCCTCTAAGAAGAGCCCTTCGAAAACTTACCAGGACAGCAAGCAGAACTGAATATTGCTGTCTAAAAGACAACGAGCCAAGGCTAGATCAGGCTTGGGTTCCTTCTTCCACTAGAAGGGGAAGGTAGGACACAATAGGGCAAGTGCTGGAGGAAGAACACCAGAAAATCAGAGTTGCTGATCAGCAGCTCATGGGAAACCTCTAGGGAAAGGCATCACATGGACAGACCATCACCACTGTGCCCCACACAATGACTACTCCTTCAGCAGCAGCAACCAAGGAGTTACCAGTGCTTTTCCACAGACAACATAGGGACAGGAAATTCTGCAAAAGCTGTTTCCCTAAGCGCTTGTGAGCGATAAAACCACTCCTTAATGTTTAACAGTGTTGTGATTAGGGAAACTCAGTGTTACCACCTGTTTTTAGATATCTGTTGGTTTCAATTATTATGCCAAGTACCAGCAAGCCTGTAAAGAACAATGCTTCCAGGAGCTGTGTTTTTCTTTTGGCAGATGAAGAAACAGCTGGTGTTACATCTCTTTTCACTTTAGCAATATCCAGTTCAGTCTCACCACTCCCTGAAGTACTATAAATCATGGCACCTTGCGCTCCAGCTTATTGGCAATCAAAATATCTAACTTAATCACAGCATTTGCCTCTAAATTTTCAAAATGGGGAATGTAATACAGCCTGCAGCACATTTCATAGATATCTAGTCCAGTAGGAGGATTTATGGGGACTTTATGCAGTGATGGCATTAAATGTGAACTATTCAAGCTAGTCTGTGAGCTAGGGAACTGAGAGAATTTACTGTGGTCCACCATGAAAAAGAGACAGAATGAAGATTCACACTGGATTCAATACAAAAGATGCCACTCTCTTCCATGCTCTGAGAGATCATATAGGAATTGTGGATTTAGCACCTCAGTTCTTGTGAAAGTTTAGGCACTGCATGCTGTAATGTCTCTGTATTCCTTGAAAACGTATTCTTGGACACTTTAACCTTTCAACATATTCCAGATCTAGCATTAGTAATGGTGTATTTGTATGTCTGAGAATAACAGCTGTTTGAGCAACTAGAAAATGTCAAGATAGATTATTATTCATTATAAAAAAACCCAAAAAACTGAAATAGATGTTATTCATATGATATTGTTTAGCCATTTATAGAGCTGGCTTAATAAAGGACTATGAATAACTGATGTAAAATTGCCAAAATTTACAATGACTTCTTTATAAAAGATATTTTTCCTATCTGTAAATAGAATTTGGATCTAAATCATTACTAGAGAATGCAACATGAATACTGAAAATGAAGGGCTCATTTATATCCACTGCCCTGAATATCACTTGAGTACTCTAGATAAAGGATTGAATATACTAAATAAACAAGCAGGTGATAGGTATCTAAGGAGGAAGATGGGCTTTATGAGTTTATGTTTCTGATTATAATCCTTGCTCCACTACAGTCACCTCTCTGCCTGCACAGGTACTATATTTTTCATTTTATTGTGTCCCAGGCACTCTGGTTAAGTTTCTGAATGTACCCAAATTTGTTCTTATCTTTTTTGAAACAAAGCCTTTCATTGCCTGACAAAAAAGAAGAAAACTAGTTTTTCCACCCTCCCAAGTGGACTCTGTTAGCCATTCTCAATATAATTAATGAAATAACATATGGGTAGGTCCAAGCCAGTATGAAAGAAAAAGAGTGGCTGAGGGCACTTGGTCTTTTCAGCCTGGAGAAGACGAGAGTGAGGAAAGACCTCATTGCAGTCTACAACCTCCTCGTTAGGGGAAGAGGAGGAGCAGACACTGATCTCTTCTGTGGTGATCAGTGACAGAACCCAAGTAATGGTCTGGGGAGGTTTAGGTTGAACATTAGAAAATGGTTCTTCACCCAGAGGGTGATCGGGCGCTGGAACAGTCTCCCTAGGGAAGTAGTCACAGCACCAAGCCTGACAGAGTTCTAGGAGCATTTGGATGATACTCAGGCACATGGTGTGACTCCTGGGGATGGTCCTGCGCAGGATTAAGGGTTGTACTTGATGATCCTTGTGGGTCTCTTCCAACTCAGCATATTTGTTATTCTGTGATGACAAGATGATCAGGCATAGTCAACATGGATTCATTAAAGGTAAATCATGTTTGAGCAACCTGGTTGCTTACTATGATGAAACAACTACCTGGATGGATGAGGGGAAAGAAGTGGATATTGTCTACCTTGACTTAGGAAGGCTTTCGACGCTATCTCTTGCAATATCCTCATAGACAAACTCAGGAAGTGAGGCCTGGATGAGTGGAGAGTGAGGTGGATTGAGAACTGGCTGAATAACAAATCGCAGAGGGTCGTAATCAGAGGCGCAGAGCTTGGTTGGAGACCTGTCACTAGCAGAGTCCCACAAAGTTCAATACCTGGTCCAGTTTTATTTAACTTATTTATCCATGACTTGCCTCCTCAGCAAGTTCAATGATGACACAAAACTGGAGGAGTGGCTGATACCCCAGAATTCTGTGCAGCCCTTCAGAAGGACCTCAGCAGGTTGGAGAGATGGGCACAGAACTGTCTAAAATTCAACAAAGGCAAATGCAGGGTCTCGCACCTGGGGAAGAATAACCCCATGCAGCAGTACAAGCTGGGGGACAACCTGCTAGAAAGCAGCTCTGCAGAGAAGAACCTGGGGGCCCTCATGAACAGCAAGTTGTCCATGAGCCATTAGTGTGCCCTGGTGGCCAAGAAGGCCAATGGCATCCTAGGGTACATCAGGAAGAGCATTGCCAGCAGAGAGGGAGGTGATCCTCCCTCAGAGAGCCACCAGGGAGGCTGGTGTACTGCCAGCATTGCAGGGAGGTGATCCTGCCCCTTTGCTCAGCTCTGGTGAGGCCACATCTGGAGTGCTGTGTCCAGTTCTGTCCTCAGTACTGGAGAGACATGGAGTTCCTGGAACGGGTCCAAGGGCGGGCAACAAAGGTGATTAAGGGACTAGAGCATCTCTCTTACAAGGAAACTCCTTCTTACAAGGAAGGGCTGAGGGAGCTGTGCCTTTTCAGCCTTGAGAAGAGATAACTGAGAGGAGACCTCAACAATGCCTATAAGTATCTGAAGGGAGGGTATCAGGAAAATGAAGCCAGGCTCTTCTCGGTGGTGCCAAGCAATAGGACAAGAGGCAATGGACAGAAACGGATGTGCAGGAAGTTCCACTTGAATGTGAGGACAACCTTCTTTACTGTGGGAGTGATGGTGCATTGGAACAGATTGCCCAGAGGGGTTGTGGAGTCTCCTTCACTGGAGATATTCAAGAACCTTCTGGATGAAATCTTGTGCAATGTGCTCTAGAATGACCCTACCTGAGCAGGGAGGTTGGATCAGATTACCCACTGTGATCCCTTTCAACTTTACCCATTCTGTGATTATGTGATTTTGATTCTGTGATTCTGTGATTGCAAAGTGAGGAAGTAGTGCAAGAAAAGCTATGGAGTCATGCCATGAAAGATAAAAAAAGGCAGAGACAAAAAGGAAGAGAAACCCCAGCTTGGAAAGACAGATAATTCTGAAGGAAAAGAAATGTGGATTTGGAAGATGGCAAGCCAGTAGCATGGAGGATCTGCTCTTGGGACCAGTGGAAGTCAGATCTTCCCCGTCTAACTAATGCCTACTGGTTCAGCAAAGATAAATTTCACAAGGATAAATTTCACAGAATCTTCTGAGTTGGAAGGGACCCACCGGGATCATTGAGACTTTTTTGGGTTGTGATAAGCTCATTAATTTCTGATTTTTTTGTGTGTCTTGGCTAATAAATAACTGTTTTCTACTTGACCTGATGCCTAGCCTGCTAGAAAAATCTTTTGTACATGAAAAAAGGCACTTAAATGAAGTGATATAAAATGATTTCATTATATCCCCTAAATCCCACCCAGGAAAGTCAATGAGCCTCTCTAACTTCTCTTTTATATTTAGATCTGACAGTAGCCCCATGAATATGTTGCCATTGTATGAAGTAGAATAGTACTAAATGTAAAGACTTGAGCTTGTAGCTCTACTTTGATTCAGGAAGGAAGTTTGAAACCCACTCCCAGGGAAGTTTACAAGCTGGCTCAACTCTCAAAGGAATCTGTCTTGCTGTCCCCTGTGGACATATTTGCCGGAAGAGAGTCAGCTTCACAAGATCCCAGTTGGAGGAAGATATGGAGAGAGCCAGTAAGATGCTGCAGCCAAATATCTGATTCCTTAAGCCTAAATAACTCCTTATTCACATGGCTTTAAGGATCTTTTTTCCATCCTTGGTACTCGCACTCCAAAGTACATTTGAGGTTTTTTTCTCTGATCTGATAAATTGTTTATATGTATGACTTGCCTTAAGCATGCAAGGAATATTTGTGCAATTTAAGTTACCTACATGATTAGAATCTTTACTAAATGAGAACTGCTATATAATGTAGTTAGCAAATTAATGCATAACTTGATCCAACCAGTAAAGGGTCCTGTAAACTTACTTGAGTTTAAATAAATGCTCCATAGCTAACCTTTCCTTTAAAAATGTGTCTTAACCTAAATACTGTTAAACACAAGATTTTTTTCTCTTTCCTTGTATTAAGGCACAGTCACTAGTCTGAGTCACTGTATTTCTTATTTCAATGATGAACTGGATTTGACAGCCAACTTGCATTAAAGCTCTAAAAATAGGACTGCATGATGAAAATGCTGTCAGACCCTTATCTGTAGTAACATTAGTGGGCACCACTTTAACCAGGAAAATTACTTTCAACTTATTTACTGAATATGAGATCTGGTGACCATTTTTAATTCCTCTTACAATATGAAGTCATGCATGGGTATGAGGCTTAGATGGCCTTTTAATAAGTTTGTAATTTGGTTATCTCCCTGAGCAGACTTAAGACTTTATCTCAAACACAAAATTTATATTAATTTTTTTAATGTTGAAGAAGCTACTTGGAAGGACTTTTTTATTAGAGTTATAACTGTTGGGTTTGTCTAGAGCATTTTTCAAGTTTTCATTATTGGATTTTAACTTATATAGCTAGACTTCATCTAAATTTTAAGCTTTCATTATCACTGTTACATTGCCTTCTACAAGCCCAAGGCATAACTGACCTTTATCCATGAAGGAGGCATTTCTTTTCTCTGTATTAAAAGGTGATCCATACATGTTATTAAATGATTAAAAGACAACATTAATTGACCTTACATTCACAAAAGAAGAAAAAGCATCACCAAGATGGAACTATAGAATTATCTCTACCTTTTTATCACTGTTTGTTCCATACAGCTATTTTACATATGTTGTCATTGGATGCTCTTGTATGTAACACGGATCAAATCCTTATCTGGCATTTGGAGGAAAACAGCAGAGATGTTGTCTTATGTCCTTATATATCTTGAGAGGAGGTTAACAAAAATCAGAGAAAGAAAGCCTGATTTTTCACTCTTTATTCAATTAAAAATAAATTGCTTGGTTGTTTTAATTTCAAAGCTGAAGGTATATTAATAAACTGGAATCAGGATTACATATTCAAGTGGTATTAAAAATTCTTCTAATATTTTTTAAAATTATACAAGCATTATAAATTACCAAAGCAAAACATATTCTCTTAAACCTGTAAATGTCTTAATTCTTTTTGTATTAACTTCTGGTCAATTACTAAGTTTGCTTGTTAAGAAACACTGTTTTGGTTACACTACAAAACACCTGATAATCAGAAAACAGTTACTAATAACGAAAGGAAGGAAGAAATTTTATTTTTTTCCTTGTGAGAGCTTATGATGATAAGGTCATTAATTGTGATAAGTAATCCTATGAGAAAATGATATTTTATATTTTTTCCTCTGCTCCCTTCTACCCCTCTTTTTCTTATGTGTCTGGATTGTACTTTAGCTCCTTCAAGCCCTTCCAGTTTTGTAGAAGAAAAAAAAGAAAAGTATTCCTTTCTTCATATTTTTTGTTCAATTGATTTTTGTGAGACCTTAGGTGAGTACCCAAAGCACATGCAATTGTTTTTCGGAAATCAAGAGTGCACTCAAGATCCCTTTCCAATCTCAATGTCCTGGCCAAGGCTTGGGTGAATGCCAAGGAGGAGTACCACTTACTTACCCTTTTCTGATACTTCTCTTCAAGCTACTGGTCACTGTCAGAGACAGGAAATTGAGCAAAAAAGTCCTTAGACTGGAAGTTTTCCAGAGATTTATCCAGAGACTTGGCTGAGTCTGCATAAGTTTTCAGAGGTTTGATAAAATTTCATGTCAGAGATATGAATTAGCTCTTCTGACTCATGTCAGCTGCCTCCTTGCAAGCGTGAGGTCAGGAGAGGCTTTACAGTAAGACTGTCAGGCTTCACGTAGGTAAAGCTGTATATTGCATCTGCTCTCACTATTAGCAATGATTGCATCTTTTCCCAGAAAAACTAATTGGACACAGGTATCACCCAGCATGAAAAATTTTCTAAGATGAGTTCTCTCTGTGCTCTTTCCTTCTCTGTGGTGCAAAGTGAGCACAACAGTGCTAGCGGGAACAGGGGATGCTACAGATTCAGGGTGCTCACTGATTAGTCACACTTGTCAATACTGGATCTGGTCTCCCTTGATGCTATCTTCATCACAGATAACAGCATAGGTAGCACAAAATCTTCCTTAGATGAAGTCTGAGTTTATGTGGCCACCTCAGTGCAATTTTCTGAAACTATAGGGTCAGGTTGTATGCTCTGACATCTCCTGACCCCTGTAGGCTGCATCAATTCAGCACCCACAGCTCCTGGATGGATGAATTCAGAGGAGGTGATAAGTATCTCTGCCTTCCCCTAAATGCACAGAGTAGCTTAGGACTAAGTGCTGGACCATTTGGACATAGTGCCATATCAGCTATTCCTTGTCTCCTGGAAAGAAAAGACAGCAGTTGTATGGAGGCTTGCCTGAGGGTCAAGTGACTCCAGTTTGGTCTATCTTGGACTTGGGGAAAGTATGATATATATTTTTATATCAACAGGCTTGTAAAATGAAAAACACGTAGTCATTCAAACTACACAAGCCCTTTATTTCATGAAAAATTTATATGACTCATCGAGAATGTTCACCATCAATTCTTTTTTTATTCAAAACTAAACTGAGTTTCTATTAAATGTATTTTATTAGCAATATCTGACTTTTACGTCAATTACGAAAGGCCTCTTTTCCCCTCCTAGCTTAATTTTTTTTCCATTGCATTTAAAATATCATGTTTTTATTATAAAAAGGTTACATTAATGTTCTGAAATTCAGATCAGTTATTCCATGTCAAAAAGATAATATAAATAAAGCATACACACTTGCTTCTATTTTCAAGCAAAGTATCTATCAAAATGAGTATAACTAATCATCGGTAGCCTGGTCTCTAGAAATCATTTCAGTTTCACAATTCAGAATTTTCTCTGTAGGTTGATAAGCAATGCACAGGATTCATGTGACACATGCACACACAAGAGAAAAAGAGAGGAAGCACAGAAACTCTTTTCCCATTCACATATTAATTCTGGTTCTAGTTGCTTTAGTTTTTCAGATGAAAGCTGGAAACCTTTGAACTTCTCGTCATATGCACAATATTATTAATAAACAAACCATCAAAAGTTGTATTTCAGAGAATAAAAGTAAAATAAACAGTCAGAGCTAGAATGTTCTTTACAATTTGGTTTCATTTGGAGGGAAATTTTGATGTTTTAGTTTGAATCTAGAACATGTAATTTCTGCAAGCATTTTAAATGTTACTAATTTCTCACTATATAGTAATAGCATTGAAACAAGGCTAGAATACCTCATCAGCAGTAAGCTATTTTGTGCATGCTGCCACATTTTGCATACTACACATCTATATAGAATTTATATTGATAAATTTAGGCATAGACATATAAATATTTGCATATCATTGGTGTCAATTCAATTTTCTGTCAAAATCCAGTTTGGCACAGATTATTCTGGGTCACCATAATTAGAGAAAATAATTAGAAGATGCTAGTTTAAAGCATTAAAAAATCAAAGGGAAAGATGCCAATAAATGAGATTAGTTTTAAAGTCATGACAGTTAAAATTGCTAAGCTTTTCTCTGAACTTTTGAGAACCAGAAGTTTATGTTTTTCTAATGAAACCAGAAACTCTCAGGTAATAACATAGCTCTGGGAACAGAAGGTTTGGGAAAGTGCTGTTCATCTCAACATCAACAAAAAGCCATGTAGAGCTGAACACTGCCATCTATCTATCTGTCTATCTATCTATCTATCCATCTGTCTCTTTTTCTGGCTTTTCAGTGTCTGCATGCTAGAGGTACTCTAGCAAATCACTGCCAGTGATTTGCTATAGAGCTTAAGGAAGAAAGGAGAGACCCACTTTTCTCTGGCTCCCCTTATCAAATATCTTGATCTCAGAGACTAAGAAAGATCAAAACCTACAGTCACCAGTGCAAAAATTGTGGCATCAGGCTTGACTAATATGATTGATTAATGCACCTCTCAGTTGTTAAAGGATAGATTGCCTATTAGTAACGTATACATAGACTAGTGTTTGGTGTCGGCATCTGTGTCAGAATGCTCTCACATCATGGCTGTACCTAATAACAGATGCAACACTGCCTTAGAAGCATAACTGGCAGTTTAAATGTAATTGTACATAATTCAACATAATCAGAATTCTTAGAAATTCCCTGAATTTTCTAAGGTAGTCCTTTGCTTCATGTTTTCCCCCTCATGGTCTGACTTTAGGAGAAGTACTTATAAGTACTTTAAGAGAAGTACTTATAAGAGGTTTTCTTTTGTTATCATCAGAATAGTCACAAAAACATTGACATAACTAATATGTTGTTAAAAATCTATCAGCAAGTGTAACCTTTTATTATGTCACAGCTGAATTAAATATTAGCATACTTTGCATGTGTATCTATCTAGGTATATGATGCTGTTGTGGTTTAACCTCAGACAGCAATCAAGCCCCATGCAGCTGCTCACTCAGTCTCCCTGCAGAGGGTTGGGGGAGAGAATCAGAAAAGTGAGAAAACCCAAGGGTCAGGATAAAGACATTTTAGTAGGTAAAGCAAAAGCCATGCGTGCAAGCAAAGTACAACAAGGAATTCATTTGTCACTTCCCATGGACAGGCAGGTGTTCGGTCTTCCCCAGGAAGCAGGGCTCCATCACAGGTAACGATGACTTGGGAAGACAAACGTCATCATTCTGAACATCCCCCCTTTGCTTCTTCTTCCCCCAGGTTTATATGCTGAGCATGATGCCATATGGTCTCAAATATCCCTGTGGTCAGTTCGGGTTAGCTGTCCTGGCTGTGTCCCAACTCTTTGTGCAGCCTTCTCACTGGTGAGGTGGGGTGAGAAGCAGAAAAGGCCTTAACTCTGTGTAAGCTCTGCTGAACAATAGCTAAAACATCCCTGTGTTATCAACCCTGTTTCCAGTAAAAATCCAAAACTTAGCCTAGCCCCATACTAGATGCTGTGAAGAAAATTAACTCTATCACAGCCAAAATCAGCACAAATCCTCATTTATGAAAGTTAGGCATTCTCTTGTAAAAGTAAATGAGGTCATCTGTCAGATATTGGTTATATCTTTAATTATTACTCACCTTTAACCTTTTGTAAGCTTTATAGGTAGGATTTGCACACCGGACTGCAAATAAACAATTGTTTTCAAGAAAATTGCTTATGAATGCTATATAGCATGAATATACATGTATCTGGCAAAGGGTTTCAATCTTCCAAAAGAATCATACTAATGGGTATAACACCTTATAATTAGATACTGTACATGTTTGTAAACTTCGGTATAAAACTTCAATGTTTATCAAATACCACCAAGAGGAAAGACATTAAGATGTTCTGAACAAAAAACTTAGTTAGTACTAGTGTGATATTTTCCTACTCAGCTGTACAGTAAGAGTACCTCAGAGTAAGTTTATGCAACACTGATTTGTGAATACATCATTTGAAATCTGCTAGAAATGGTGGTGGAAGATTTTAAATAATAAGTCCTTCTTCCATTTTTTGGTCATGACAACAAGAAGTCTGAATGCACTTGTTTCCAGAGTGAACAACAGATTTCATCAACTGATTGCTGTGGTCCTTTACTGAAGCTAAACCAGCCACTTCCAGCATTCCTGATTCAGAGTTAATTTGGTAGACTGCATTTCAGCATTAGTACCTGAATAGGTTGACCTTGCTGCAGAGGCATACCTTATCAACTTTACACCTGCATCTGCTAAACTTTAGTTTCTCATTTTCCCCTGATTAGTATCATGTACTTAGTGAGCACCGCATGAAAATTATAAAAAATAAAAACCAAAAAGGCAAAATTAATAAAAATACTTTTGAAGTTACATGTTTCAGTGTAAAAGTAATACAAAACCAGTAAATATGATGCACCAGCCTTGACAGGTCTTCTACATTTCTTATACATTGTTTTGGAGAAATAATTTTGCAATTCCAATATTTTGGCACAGGTAATAATGAAATTATGACTTGATTGAGACATATAACAGCAAGGAAAAGAATAATAAATAACATCTTGAATGACTAGTGCTTGAATAAACCTTACATATTTGCTAATTGCGGCATTTGTAGCTTTATCCACTCTCAGCTTATTTGCTTTGTAAAGATGCTGAAACTGCATGACTGCCATGAGAAGTTTTAATTTGGATTGAAAGTCTTTGTGAAAGTTTTTCATGTAGGTTCGTGGTAGATAGGTTAATACTGGGACAAATGTGCTCAATTCAGGCAATATTTTTTTGTTTTGTGAAGGGCACCGCACATGAGTAAGGAAACTGAGGCAAACAGCTTGTCTTTCTGTGCTGTGCTATGGCTGTCACAGGCACAAGGACTGCTTCCTAACACAGACTAGATGCAAGGTAGGAAGGGCAGGGACAGTGGATCTGCTGCATGGGTCTGGTTTACTTCCTAGAGCCACTGAAATTATGTTTAATAAAGTGCTTTCCTATTGAAAATGGTCTTTTTTTTTTTTCCTCCAAAGTGATTTATGTTTGTGTGAAAACTGTGCCATGACTTCCTGTTTACTAGAACCCTTATTTGACCAAGAAAAAAAATAAATCCCTTTATCTTTCCTTCTTCACAAGCATTAAACAGCCCAGGAAAAATACTCAAACCAAATAGCCATTTCAGGTTGTTTTTTTCCTTTTCATGTAAATGTAGTCCAAACTAAAAGAGCTTTTAAATTTTTCAAGGGAATGTAATTGTCAGTATGCCTCTAACCCACTGGAATGACACTGTGAGAGAGACCATGCAAAGAGATTGTGGGTTGCAAGAGAAGGGAAGAGTTAACTAAAACTGCAGCCAGGGCAGCTGTGCACATTCTGCATGGCTACATATGCTAGTAGCGTGTCTGCACTATTTCCACTAATAACTTATTGCACCTGGGGGGAAGAAAAATGACCTCATGCATTTTGGTCAAAGTAAGGCTCTTCTAGACATTGTGTGAATGAAGGCCTGTACGTGAAAGCTGCAGTTTTCTCCTAAAAGTAGTTTAACGTCAAAGAGCTTAATTCATAGTCAAAGAGAAAACCCAAGGTTTTGATCCCACGCTCATTAAAGCCAGCAGGAGTTTTGCCACCTTTTGAGTAGAAACAGGTTCAGGTTGCAATTGAGTCTACCTTCCCAATGACTTCTTCATTTCAAAAGTCTGTTCCCTTTTTTATTCAGCTAGGAGGTTTCTGTGAACACTGTTATTGAATGCTGCCTTTCTTGTAAAGCCTAGAAGAACTCACCCAGCTAGGTCAAACTACAGTGAAGAACTTTTCAAATCATCCAACTTGTGGAAAAAAAAGAAAATCTTGACAATTTTAAAATGGCTTAATGCCCTGAGACATGTTAAAGGAAAATAATGTGGGAATAATTTCTTGATATAAAATATATTCTGAAAGTCACTTTAATCCAGTGCTGTCTTTTCTTCCTCTGTAACACACTGATCATAGTTCCATTCATTTAAAAGAATGTATTGTTCCATATGGCTGCTGTATTAGATAGCTTTGCACTTGTATTATTCCAACTGGAGCATCCAACTTTGTTTAAGATGCAATAGTTTTGAGCCAAGACTGTGTCTTTTCTTATTTAGACATCAGCAGTACTGTGCTGTGCTGCTCCCATTGCTCTAAGGGTAAAGCCTGTTTTGTGAAGGTGGCTTTACCACGCTCTTTTGTAATCATTCTTTTCTTGGTTGTTATGGAGATAAAGCTTATGCAGTCCCTTTTCTGCTTACTTTATCATGCTCCAGGTCCAGTAGCGCAGTAAACAACTTACTAGGCAACCTATTTATCTATGTCAGTGCTGCAAGTTCAGACCTCTCTTATTTAAGGTATGAATCTTTTTTCAGGTACGTTTCCCTAGAACGAATTCAATTTTTTCCCCCATATTGTGTTACCTTGTGTGGGATTTTAAAAAAAAAATCAGGAAAACCATTTTGGTAAATAAGTAATTTCCCCAAAATAACAGTGTCAGTTGTCAGCTGAGCTTGTGTTTCAGCTATTTAATATTTTGCACATAAAACAGTTGATAACACATAAAGTATTCTAGATTATTTTCTCATGACCCTCAATGAATTAAAATGTTTCAAATGTTTTTATTTTCTACTAGCTGGTTATCTACTTGAAATCCTGCCTGTGATTTAAAAAGAAATGTTAAAGGATGTTATCTTCCTTCTCTTCATTTCCAACTGAGAAATTAGATGTAGTTTTCTGACCAACTAATTGCTCAAATTTGCAATATTCCATTGAAGAATCAATTCTCAGTAGGCCATTACTAAGGGCTGGCTGGTTGGTTGGTTGGGGTTTTTTTTAATTTAGATTACATTAACCCTGAAAAGTACCTATGGAAGTTCATGACCATCTGCAGGGATTCTGAATCCACCAGTACTTCCTACCTTGCAGAGAAATGTCCTGTGTCAGAAATTAGTTGGTTCTTGGGTGCTGCCTCACAGGAGGTGCAGCTGAGTGGTGCTCTCTCTTGTGAACTGGGCCTTCTCGCTGGACTTCACCTCCCAACACAGGATGCAGCATCCCACCGTACCTCCCTTGCTGAGAGGCTCTTCCACCCTGGGAGAGGCAGCTATACACTGTGCCCAGCCTACACTGGAGAATATTGGTATTAAAACAATTTGAGGGGTGTTTGTGATGAAACCCTAGCTATCTGTAAGGGAAATCAGTTCACAAACACTGCTTTGGAGGCAGTTTCTGCTGAAAACTTGAGGTTTATAAATTCCTTTTATTGTCAGCTGCATGGGTAAAACCTCTGCTGCACTGAAATGTCTGAACATTTAACTGCATTCATAAATTGCTGGAGAGTCTTTTTTAAAGGAAAAAAAAGCATATCTGGCAGCTATAAAATAAGATACATATGGCTTCATGGCTGTATTCTGCTCTTCAGGGACCACATTAAGCATAAAACATCAACCTTCCTCACTTCCTGAAATTCTTTAAATATAAAAGACATTATCGTGGGAAATACTTTGGGAAAGAACTCTGCTTATGAAAACATAGCATTAGATCATCTCCTTATAACTCTTGGGGGGGGGGGGAAGAGTAAAGAACAACCTTTTTAGTTCTCTCTTTTGCTCCATTCCTGTAACTTCCATTATGGATTATTCTATTGTGAGACTTAATCCTGTTGATAAAATGACTCTCTTACTGCTGTGCTGACTTGGGTATATCGCATTATGCAGTAATTTTTTTTAATCCTTACCAAATAAAAGGCATGCTAGGAGAGTTTTGTTAAACCAGCTATCTATTATAGCCTTGTTTTTCTTCCAGTCAGTATCAGCAATGATGATTTCAGAAAACTTTTCCAACAATGAATATGTGATATGTTGTCTACTGCTCAAAGCATCATTTCATTTTTTTTCTCCAGAGGAATTTAATATAATTTGTAGACACTAGTCAGACTGTGAGGACAACTATTCTTATTTTTAGCATCAATTTTTCAATCTCCATAACGTTGAGGGAAGGACTTCAGTCTTGGTGTGGTATTCGTTTGAGTAAATCAAGACTGAAGCTAATGTTTAGTATTGTATTACAGTCTTGTAGATTTGGAGTGGGGGATAAGTTTAGTACTATATTGCAAATTTATGGGTGCTCATAGATGAGGCAGCAAATCCAGTCCTGCTTTGTCGCTGCCATATCATAAGATTGTATAATGGAAGAAAAGGAAAGTAAATGTACAGACCCATCTACTTTCTTACACACATATGGCCCTATACAAGACAATTGCATACATATGTGTATGTATATATGTACTTATATATCTACTTCTTTTTATTCCTGAGACATTGTGGACATAGTACTGATATAATTGCAGTCCTGGATTTCTATGTATCAGTGCCTACTTATGCTCTTATGCTATCCCAAAAAGCACACTTCAGCCTTAACTGGGTGGAAATCCCTCTGAGAGAGGTGGCAGCTGGTCTTTCCACTTGTGTGCAACTCCTGATCTCTCTGCAGAGTGTGGCACCATCAGACCTGATGCTGGAATTGTAAGCTTCAGTCTTAGTGATAATGAGCAAGCTCAGTCTGTTATGTCTGTCCTTTCCTGTGAGCAGGAAAGTGAAGTGCTTCCACTTCATCCTCTAGGGAGCCAGTAACTCTTAATAAATATTAGCCATTAATAAGGCATTGTCAAACAGGGTTCATCACTGACTGGCATTGAACCAGAGAAATAAATGCAAGTTGAAGCTGATTGATAATGATTAATCTCAGCACCATCTGTCAGTGGTACATCTGTCCAAACCCTGTGGTTCTGCATCTTGTCTAGCACCACTTCGGGTGGGGCTGAGCTGCCAACTTTGTTGCATCTTGGCTTAAGAAAAGAACCTTTTAGGAACGAGCTGCTGTACTGCTAAAAGGTTCCTGCCATTGAGAGGTAAGTGCATACCATATACTATCATTTCAGCAAATTCCAGCTTTGTTCTCTATCAACAGTCATGTAGAAATATTTCACTGAAATGAACTGCCATATAATACATAGCCTTTTCATATCTCCTAGTCTCCCTGACTGCACAGATTAATCTTGGAGAGAGGAACATATTTCCCATACATTTAATGTTTTTGGAAGCTTATGAAGAGCAAATGCATGATGGCAAGGTATACTGTTTAGTCATCTCACTTGTAGAGGTGCATATTTCTCAGGGGTGATGAAGCAATGAATAAATTAGATTATATCAAGCAAATACTAATAAACATTACCTCACGATCATATATACAGCATAAGTTGTGTCTTACAGACAGTATTTAAGAAATACTTCAGAACTATATAAAATACTTTAATTCTTGAAATTACAAACCCAGGTTACCTTAACACAGGCTAGGAAAGAGAAAACTTTAAACTGTGTTTAAAATGCTTCTGACAGTTTTCTCATACTCTAGAGTGTCACAAGCTTAAATCTGAATTGCAAAACCTACCAGAAGAAACAAATGTTGTATTGCCATCTCTTGTCAGAGCTGATTTTTAAATCCTACTGATAGACTAATCTATTCAAGTTTTTGTTCTGTGGAGGAAGAGCACCTTTTAGCCCTCCTGTTCAACAGACCTCAACCATCTTCTTTTCCTACCTTTTCGATAGGCCAGCAGTGTGGCTTGTCTTCCCTCCAGCAGATCAGCTTATGGGGCATTGGTGATGTGCAGATGGGCAGTGTGCCAGGCTGTGGAGCTCTTCTGAGGACCCCACCAGGCTTCAGAGTCATATCTCACTTCTAGTCTTGCTTGGTGACAGTTGTGGTGGAGTCACTGCGACCGACTGAACAGCTTATGCAGTGCAAAGTCAAGAACCAGAAGGAAGGTGCAGAGCTATACCCCACAAGCATCCAAAGACATCTTTCTCACTATGGGAGAAACATGGAGTCAGCTGCCTGATTCCCAAGATTTCCGGATTCTCGGGAAAAAAACTGCATGTGTGCCAGACTTACGGAAACAAAAGGAAACATCGCTGCACTGTTAGACATTTTCTACCTCCAGCTGCAACAAATGTAATTAACACACACCTACGTTTAGATCTAAGCATTGGCACCTCATCGGTTATGTCTTGGTGCGATGGAGAGATGTCTGTGATGTCCACAACACACGTGTGATGCCCAGTGCAGAATGCCAAACAGACCATCGGCTTGTGCGCTGTAAACTTAACCTCAATCTTAAATTCAAACCTAAAAGGGGCAGTATCCCAAGGACGAGACTTCAAGTTAACAATCTCCAATCAGCCACAGTGAGAAACAAATTCCAGGCTAATCTTCAAACTAGGCTCAATAACCATTCTGCAGATTCTACAGATACCCCTCCTGTAACACTTTGGTACCATATTAAAAACAGCATCCTGCAGTCCTCTGAAGAAACCTCAGGGTTCTCCCTCAAGAAGAAAAAGGACTGGTTCGATGAAAACAATCAAGAGATCTAGGAATTTTTGAGGAAGAAGAGAACCGCTCAGCAAGCACACCTTGCACTGCCTTCCTGTCATGTAAGAAAAATAGCCTTTCGCCTTACATGCAGCAAGCTCCAACAGAAATTCCGTGACATACAGAACAAGTGGTGGATCGATCTAGCTGAAGAAACTCCATTATGCGCAGACACGGGTGATCACAGAGGATTCTATGAGGCCCTGAAGACAGCATAGGGGCCTTCATACCAAACCCAAAATCCTCTACTCAGCGCAGATGGTCAAACACTTCTGACAGATAAAACCTCCATTCTGAATCGTTGGTCTGAACACTTTCAGACTCTTTTCAGTACTAGCCGTGTAGTTCAAGACTCAGCAATTCAGTCCATTACATAACAACTGGTGAAGAATGAATTGGATACTGCCCCCACTTTAGGAGAAACCCTTAAGGCAGGTGAAAATCAACAAGGCATCCGGGGTTGATGGAATTCCACTTGAAGTCTGGAAACATGGGGGTCTTGCACTCCATGCTAAATTTCACGAGTTTGTGGTGCGCTGTTGGGAACTAGGCGAACTACCATCAGACCTTCGAGATGCAGTCATCATCACCTTATATAAGAAGAAAGGTACTAAATCAGACTGTTCAAATTACCGTGGTATTACTCTGCTCTCCATTGCTGGCAAAATCCTGGCAAGAATACTCTTGAACAGATTAATACCTGCTATAGCAGAAGGAATTCTACCTGAAAGCCAATGTGGTTTCAGAGCCAACAGGAGTACCACAGACATGGTATTTGTTCTCAGACAACTGCAAGAGAAGTGTAGGGAACAGAACAAAGGTCTCTCTGTAACCTTTGTTGACCTCACCAAGGCTTTCGATACTGTGAGCAGAAAAGGTCTGTGGTAGATTTTGGAATGCTTAGGTTGTCCCCCCAAGTTCCTTAAAATGATCATCTCACTCCATGAGGATCAACATGGCCAAGCCAGATATGGCAATGCACTTTCTGAGCCCTTTCTAATAACTAATGGTGTGAAACAAGGCTGCATTCTTGCACCAACTCTATTCACAATCTTTTTCAGCATGATGCTCCAAAGGGCCATGGCAGACCTTGATGATCAGGATGGTATCTACATTCGATACCGTACTGATGGAAGCCTTTTCAACCTAAGGCGACTGAAGGCCCACACCAAGACCTTAAACCATCTTGTCCGGGAGCTGCTTTATGCTGATGATGCCACCCTTGTGGCCCACACAGAAGCAGCTCTGCAGTGTTTAACATCCTGCTTTGCAGATGCTGCTGAGCTCTTTGGGCTGGAAGTCAGCCTAAAGAAGACAGAAGTTCTCTATCAACCTGCACCACAGGAAGTCTTCCATCATCCCCATATCACCATTGGCGAATAAGTGCTCAAATCAGTCCAACAGTTTAATTACCTAGGTAGCCTCATCTCCTTGGATGGTAAGATTGACAGAGAGATAGACAACAGGTTAGCAAAGGCATACAGTGTCTTCGGAAAGCTTCATAGAAGAGTTTGGAGAAATAAACACTTGAAAAAAAGTACAAAGATCAGTGTTTACAGAGCCATTGTGCTGTCTACTCTCTTATATGGAGCTGAATCATGGGTCATCTACCGCCACCACCTGCGACTCCTAGAACGCTTCCATCAATGCTGTCTCTGTACAATCCTAAAAATCCACTGGTCAGATTATGTGACCAATACATCTGTTCTAGAACAAGCAGCAATCACAAGAATTGAGGCCATGTTGCTGAGAACACAGCTGCGTTGGGCAGGGCATGTCTCAAGGATGAAGGACCACCGCCTCCCTAAGATCTCGCTTTATGGTGAACTTGCCACTGGCTGTCGTGTGAGAGGAGCCCCAAAGAGAAGATACAAGGACTCCCTGAAACAACATCTCAGCCTTGGCCATATTGATCACCATAACTGGTCTACTCTGGCCTCCAATCGGGAGGTCTGGAGACACACCATCTATAACGCTGCTGATGCTTTTGAGAACACACGCAGGATCACCCTTGAGGAGAAAAAACAACGCAGAAAGAATCGTGTCTTGCAGAATATACCACCTAAGGAGTCTTTCTGCTGTGCCTTTTGCAGCCGGACATGTCTATCTCGTATTGGCCTTTTTAGCCACCAGCATGCTTGTAACAGATGCGGGTAGAGCCCTTCCCAAATCTTCATTCATGAAGCCTAGCCATGATGACATTTAGCTTTAACACGAGATTTAATTTAGCCAGTTTGGGCTGCCCAAAATGGAAAGTTTGATGGGACCCAACTTTCAGAGAGCTAGGTGGCACTTTTGAATAGATTTCAGTAATTCAAGGTAGTCACTTAAAAGCCAAGCCACCTGAGTACCTTGTCTTTTTCTGAATATAAGTTTACATTAAAGAGAGAGAAAGAGTGCTTTTTCTATAGCTTGGTTCTGGTAAGTGCAAATATTCCAGGACAGCACAGGCACAAGAGACCTATGTGCGCATTTATGGGGATTGTGAGATCTTCCATAGTTTAACAAACTTATCATCGAGATTGATGCAGAAAAAGTTATTTACATGGAAAAAATATTTTAACTGTTTCAGCACTCTGTCAATGATCCATGAACTTCTTTTTTCACGGGAAAATGTTGTGTTATTATTGATCTTTATGTTGATAATTTAGGGCTGAAACATGAAAATAATAAGACATCATGAGGCAGGTCTGAATGAAAATATTCAGATGAACAAATGTTAAACAGCATTCCATTAATTCTAGATTTCCACAGAACAAGCACGTAAACCTTAAAATGCTTCTGAGCCATTAAGGTCTTCATATTGATCAAAAGTCAAAAGAATGTAACTTTTTTTCCTCCTCAAGGTTTTTTGCAACAGCTCACTTTCTTTCCAAGAAAAAAATATATGACCCTGGTTTTAGTTCAGTTTAAGTGTAAAAGAGTTCATTACCATCCTTTCTCACAAAGTTTACCCCATGTGAACTAGACTGTTAGGCTCCGGTTTAAGTGAATGAAGATCTAAGTATAATTTGTCATATTTG
Organism: Pipra filicauda; assembly: GCF_003945595.2. NCBI lineage: Eukaryota > Metazoa > Chordata > Aves > Passeriformes > Pipridae > Pipra > Pipra filicauda. Next base: position 3,833,450 of record NW_024104543.1, read on the forward strand.
GGTATCTGAGACATCCGTAAGAGGTTAAAAAATACAGCACATAGCCAGTAGAAGGTCTGTGTGTGGGGTTTGAATGGCCAAGTTTTCATAGTGGGAGTAGGGGCTACAAGGGTGACTCTGTGAGAAGGTGCCAGAATCTTCCTCTGTGTCTGACAGAACCAATGCCAGCCAGCTCCAAGACAGACCTGTCGCTGGCCAAGGCCGAGCCCATCAGTGACTGTGGTAGTGCCTCTGAGATAATACAGTTAAGAAGGGGAAAAACTTGCTGCACAACAGCGGTGGCAGCTGGAGAGAGGAGTGAGAATACTTGAGAGGAACAACTGTGCAGACATACAGGTCAGTGAAGAAGGAGGGGAGGAGGTGCTTCAGGAGCTGGAGCAGAGATTTTCCTTCAGCCCCTGATGAAGACTAGGCAAGGCAGCTGTGCTCTTGCAGTCCATGGAGATCCATGGTGGAGCAGGGATCCACCTGCAGCCCATGGAGAACCCTACACTGGAACAGGTGGATGCCTTGAGAAGGCTGTGACCCTGTGGGAAGCCCACACTGGAGCAGGCTTGCTGGCAGAACTTGTGACCCTGTGGAAGACCCATGCTGAAGCAGTTTGTGAAGAAATACAGCCCATGGAAAGGACCCACGCTGGAGAAGTTCATGGAGGCTGTCTGCTGTGGGAGAGACACCAAGATGGAGCAGGGGAAGAGTGTGAGGAGTCCTGCCCCCGAGGAGAAAGGAGAGGAAGAGACAACATGCGATGAACTGAACTATGAATCCTATGCTGGCCAAGGCCGAGCCCAACAGTGCCAGTGGTAGTGCAGTGGTAGGTTGAAGTAACACTGGGCAGGTTGTTCTACTTTTTATTTAGCAGTGGGGAAAAATGGAAAATATGAACAAAAATTAAAATAAACTGCCTCTTTCAAATAATTTTTTCTCACCCTGTCCTGTGTGGATCATCCTGGCAGGTGGTTTTAGTAATGGCTCTTCTTAAATTAATCCAGTGCCAACGAATCCAGTTCATTGAAGACAGGTGTGATCAGGTCCTACTCAGCCATCTTGAAGTTTCACCTGGTGAATAAAGGGTAGAGAAAGACTTGTTAAGAACTGTACTTAAAGCAAAAGTTTGTGATTCAGTTTGTTTCACTTGAAAAAAGTCATAATTAATAGAAACAGGTTTTTCTTCTTTGGCTGTGATTGCTCACTTCTTTTCAGGGCTTCAACTTACTTATATTACAGTTAAACTGGGATTTCTGAGCTACAGAAGTATATATACACATACATACTGCATTTATACACAATTTTGAAAGTCCTATTGAGCCCCTGGGGAGTTTCTGCTACTGACTATGACCCTGCTGTGCTAGGTGCTCAGAGTCAGAGAGGTGGCTCAGCTCCAAAAATAGGCATTTCTTTCAATGTAAGAGCAGAGGTGATTATTAGATAAAGGGGAACAGATCTGAAGGTGTAGCTTACATACTTTGGTACTTCAAACATTTGAATTTGTGCTGCAGGACAGAAGAAAACCAGGTAAAGAGAGAGGTGGATCTCAGCTGAAATACTATGGATCCCTACCCACATGTCGATAGCAGGGGCATTCAACTACGAGACTCAGAAAAACCAGGAACAGACAATCATGATCATGAGGTATGCTTAGTAGATTTTTCTGGCACTATCTGAGGAAGATTGTAGTTGATTATTCCCTCAAGCCATGCATGCTCACTCTCCAAGAGTTTTTCCAGTCAGAGTGCAGAGAAAAAAAGATTGTAAGAAAAAGACTTGAACAGTGCAGAACCTAAATGAATTTGCTGTAACTTGTGTCCCTACCTTCAACAATTTAAATACATATAATGGCTTCATTTCTCTGCCATGAGTGAGTTTTGCTCTGCACTCCATTTTGTGGAGTAGACAGGGGGTAGAGTGACCTCCATAGATTACAGATTGCATTTCATTATTCACTGCTTTTAAGCTGGGATTCTGCCTCTCCAGACAAGTGCTGGTACACCCGAGGTGATGGTATGCTTGTGTGGATATTAGTGTTTTATTTAACCTGGGTTTGTGGGAAGATGATAATATTTTGTAGCCCTATAAGCCCATGCATAGGCAAGTGAAATAGCTTCTCAAGTAAAACCCCATAGATACAAGGAAGAGATCTTGTATTTGATGAATCCAACAGCTGTTCTACTTCTGTGTTAACTGTTGAGTCAAGAGTCATCAGTGATTAACCTGTAAGTCAGAATGTGAGGAATTAAGAGAATTTGATAACGTGAGGAGGACATTGAAAGGACTGAGATGTTGCCTTTTCCAGCTCTGGAGCCCAGGAAACAGGATATCATCTATATCCCAGAGAAGCCAAAAAACTACCTCTTAAGGAAACTTGTGGAGGATTGCATTTACATTGATATTAAATTATTTTAATGTTATTGCAATATAAATGCTATGTAAATGAATATTGCAGCTGAAATCCTATTAATAGAGGTAGGAGAAGAAAAGAGCCATATCTGTGTAGGAAGAATCACATTATCTCTAGTAGCTAATTCCATCGTATTTTTGATTGTGCAAAGCATTCCAGATAATATTTAATGTTATTTATAAAATTTGTGTATTTGATGTTTCCTTTTGTAAGAGCCCTTCCTCTGAATACTGGCTGGCAATGATTAACTTCTGCTTAATCAGTATTTTAGTTAAGTTTCTCTGAAGTCTAATGCCATGTAATGCTTCTTGAACAGATAGAGAGCTCTAGCTCACATGCCATCAGAGAGTTAAACAGAGGGGCAGGGAAGGGACAGCTACAGAGGAGTTTGCTCAGCAGCCCCCTTCTACATCACATGGGTGTAAGGAGACAGTCAGACCAGACTGGGCAGCACAAACAGTGGCTGACACAGGATGTCAACTGTCTGACTGATGTCAGGCTCCTGTGACAGGAGAGAAGGGATGTTATCCTTTCACTGTGTTAGCACTGTCAGAAAGCATCCATCATAACGAGGTCAGTGTCACTCAAAATGCATTGCACACTCCTCAACTTTAATATTCTGTAGGTGCAGTCTTCAATTAGGCATAAGATTGATTTGCCAGACAACAGTAGCAAAGGGCAGAGAGGACCCCAGATACTTTTCTGGCTTCAGATCAATTTGGTTTTATCCCTGTAAGGAATGAAAATTAAAAACTAACCCCAAATGCTCCTGAATTTAGGGATGTGGGTGTTTAATTTTGAATTGAAATTCCAGCTTTCTTCACTTTAGGGCATTCAGATTCAGCATATTAGAGCAAAAGAGGGTGAACTGTCAGTTCTCATCCTTTGAATATTGCACCAAGCTGGTAGGGCACATTTGCAACACTCACTGAGATACGTACTTTCTCTTCTTTCAGCTGACAAAGTACAGAAAACTGCAACACATTTTGGAAAAAGACCTCATTTTTGACCAAATTGAATGTGTTAAGAAATATTGAGTCTGATCACGTTTTTTTTTATTTCTAGATCACACAGGAACAAAGAAAAATGGGACTCCCAAGAGAAGCTCTGGTCTGCTTAGCCAGAACCCTCCTTTCACCTGCATGATAGTACATGCTGCTCTGTCAGCTCCTGCAGGTCTTAAACAAGCCCAGCATGTGTCCCCATCTGTAAATGCAGCAAGCTAACTCCCTGGGTCCAGAACTAGGGAACAGTCCTGCCTTGCAGGAAGCAAGAGTTGCTGCAGACACCAAACTGTAGCCAGACTAAGATGTGTGTATCTTCTCTGCATTGGTGTTGGCTACTGCAATCAATTCCCTCACTGTAGGTGCAAGATGCACCTGAATGAACTCAAATGTGCTTGCTTCTCTATGGTTTCTGAAACCTGTGTCAGTCAGAATAGAAGAAATCAAATTCTACTGAAAGTGATGTGACATCCAAGGTGAGTGAACATATGTTACATGGAATGAATTATAGTGATTATATGGTGAGCATCAAACTATGAAAGGTTTCCTGTCATGATTATCCTGTAAGGCTGCTGAATCAGAAGATAATTTCAAAAGGAGCTCAGGACAATTGTAGCACATTAAAATGAAAGTGGCTTGTTTGAAAATGTGTAAAAATACGTGACAGTACTACTTTAATAAAACTATGAAGATACCCTTTACCTCTGGTCAACCTTATTTTCTAAACAAGAAACCCAGTGAAGTTACGTTTAGGTTGTAATGCAAGCACTGAAAAGTTACAAAAAACCCTGGAATTAAGCTTTCTGTGTATTTCTGCATTTCTATCTGTACAGCCCTGGGCTGTCCCCTTCCTGTGTATGAATTTTGGCATTTTGACTGAGGATCACCCACAGTTTTTTTCTGCAAGACTGTCTCATTCAGTGCCCTGGCTGGACAGCACTCAGTGATTGAGTGGCTTCTCAATATTTTTGTTTTACGGTCATATTTCAGCACATGCCCTACGGACACATTTATTTTATGTTGCTCAAACCTTTCAATGTGTCAGAATCATAGATGTCCTCAGGGAATTTTTCTATGGTGTCACTCATTGCAAATCTCATTTTTGCAGTATTTTGGGGTGTGAGAGGTGATAGTATCTGAATTGGATATTGAAGAAAGGCAGACAGATTAAGCTTGAAATTAGCTTTTAATTTGAGGCACCAAAGACCTTATATTTTGTAGAGTATTTAGTGCAATTACTAATCTAGCTTTAGGTAGGAATTTTGTGTCAGGAATAGGCACAGAATGATTGTCAGCCTGTCCTGGTCACAAGACCACTCTTTCTCTTACAGAAATCCCATCTTCCTCAACACAAACCTTTCAGCCTCTGCTACAGATGCATTGAGGGACCTTGTATCAGAAATCTGAGCCATCCCAGAAAGTGGTCCACCTCATGCAAATTTTATTTTGAGCGTTTGAGTCCACTGTTTGAGCTAACGGAGGAACTGGGGGATGATGACATCTTTTATGTGATCCAGACAACACTAGAAGTAAAATATGAACATTACACAAAACTCAACACTCAATCCAACATTTGTATGGCTTTGGAAGTTGATCTTAGATCTAGCTAATTTGCAGTATTGTTCACTGAAGGCAGAGCAGTGTGGGCAGCAGCATCAAAAGCAAAGAAGTGCGAAGATCATAGTTGCAACAGAGCCTCCCTAGTTTCCCTGCTGGGAACAGCTGGAGGGAAGCAGGTGGTATCAAGTGTTCAGCATAAAGCCTTGACATAATCAGGAAGAAAACTAATGAATAGTTATTGTCACTCACCCATACTCCTACATCTTTCTGTATCCTCTTGGTATTTCTTAGAGTAACTGTAGATGCCTCCTGGCAGCTGTCACATTAGCGCTTCACCAGACAAGGAGATGGGAAACTAACTGTTATGGCTTTAACTGGTTGCAGCATTACATTTCTCCTAGAAACTTTCAACCTCAAAGCAGAGAACTTTGTTAGATCTTGTCAATATATGTTCCTCTTAAGATAAAGATAGTTAAAGTTTCTATCAAGTCAACAGTTTTATTTAATCTGTTCCTTTCTGTGCCTTTACCCCCTCCAAATTCTCAGTTCTTCATTGTATACCTGAAGCCTTTGACTCTTCCCACAGGCTTTTCAATGCAGGTGCTCACTGCCCAAATCTGCTCTCCCCTATGGATTCAGTGTCTCTGCTTCCTTACCAAGCACTACCCCACAGCAGGGCTCTTTCACACTCAGAGCCTGGTTTCTTGCCAAGTCTTTCCACTTGAATTCTGTCTCCTTACATGAGCAATGCAAAGTAGCAGGCAAGTTTAACTCAGCATCACTACTCACTCTGTCAATGATGATGGTTTCTGTAGCAGTCAACAGAGAGCAGAAGACAGATGATGTGTGTCACTCCATGACCTGCTCTTAAACAATGAAATCATGTGCAAAAAAGTTATGTGTGTCTACCAAAGAGCTGGTTAAATGACACAGTTCCTTCTGTTTATCTCTGTATCTCTGATGTGCAGCTCATCTAAAGCTAGTTATCTGTTAAAGACAGAAACAATGGACAAGCTCCTGAAAAATACCTGTTCCCATCAAGTAATTCATGATCCTCTGCCACACAGCTAATAAAATTAAGGCTGTTAACGAACAGATATATCAAAATCCAAGAAGCCAACTGCCTACCTGGACCTGCTTAAATAAAGACCAGTGTATTTACATGACCACCTCATGAAGTGTTTGATATTCAAAGTATTCACACTGCAAGAGGGTGTTCTGTTTCTCATGAACAGATACTGCAGTGATGTAGGTTTCATGTATGGATATTCTCTTATGTTTTGTTATTGATTTAAAATCAATCAAATGGCAAATCAAATTGGCAAATGGAATTATTGAAGTGAGCTAAGACACTGCCAAATGTTCAGTTAAGTGAGAGCAACAATTATAAATGAAAAAATATGGAGCTTACCTGCTAGCACTATGTTCCTTGATTCCATCCTTTTATCTTTCATGGAGTGGTCTTTGTTAAAAATCTCATCACAGTTATTAGATGATTTGTATATGATCTTCTTCTGTAACTGCTCATCCTTCTTAATATCCTGATAAACTCTCAGATGCAATGATAACCAGTGGGAATGTAAATACAATACATTAAAAATAAACAAGAATAAAAAACTTAAATTTTCCTTTTATCCATGGTAACAAGTTGCTTTTGATTTTCACTGGACATTTTAACTATACTTAGGTCCATGTGGTTCATTCCATTCATAAAGCCAAAGAAATTAACTTCCAAATAAAACTGGGGTGAAAACATTGGGCTAGAAATGTTCTTTATGATATGCCGATTTTTTTACATGGTGCAAATCAGATAATCTGAACCAATAGTCTGTATGTAGGAGCTGTTTTGGAGTAGGATTGTCAATATGGAGAGAGATGAATTTGATTTAGAGACTTAAGTTACTATGTGCTCCTCATAATCAGGTTAATTACCAACATTATTAAATATTGGCATATTGCTTCCATTCTGAATACTTTTAGTTTCAGTACTGGCTTTGCCTTTTTTTTCCAGATTAAATATTTCACAAACATTTTGAGAAATTGGCTTTTGATTATTTAGTGAAAAACAGTTTTGGATGCCATCTATAATTCTTTCTTATTCTGACAGCTGTTCTAAAGTTGAATAATACAAAAGGTCATTCTACTGCCAGCATAGCGGATATTAGGCAAAATCCTTTAAGGAAGAAATCCAGGATTCTAGGACAGCCAACGATGCACTGGGACAGAAACCATCTGCCTGCAGCGCTGCTCCAGGATGTGTACACAAGAATCTGTTCCTCGCTGGACACCAGGGTGCGAAATCTGAGAATAAACAGAAATTCAAATGCAATTGACAACATCCAGGAGGACAAAACAGCCTGAAGAGCCTAAGCATGAGATCTGCCATGAATCTTCAGTACTACTGCAGAGCATTCCCCAAAGGGACAGATGGTAGGAAATTTTGCAGTCATATCTGGTTAACTTGAATCCATTTATAAAATCAATATTACATGTCCTTTTAAATTGGTTGTCACTTTTTCAGTGTTTACCATCTTTTGGAGAGCATGCTCAGATAAACTGAGAAATCAGACCTGTACTACCTTTATCTGAATCTTTCCCAGGAAAAGAAACTCTTTCAAACATCCATTTAATCCCACTCCACAGACATGATGATTTATTGTTTTCGTTACTGGAAGAAGTAAATGAGAGAGGGCAACTTTTGGAATAGATATTTAAAATTATTCTAAATTAAAGTTTTTTTAAAAGGTATTTTCTTCATTAGAGACCTTAGTTTCGATTTTGCATAATTTAAGAGGGTAAACCCCAAATATTGTTAAAGGCAGAATATTTAATTGCATAACTGTAATGGCTGGATAATGACAGATGCTTTCAGCTCATGAACTTTAAGGAAGAATCTTTTTTGCCAGATGCCTGGCCTTTCTCTGATCTCCATGTTTTTTTGTGGGGGTTGTTGTGTCTTACTGTCCTAGAAACTCCGTATCAGGAATTGTGAAGTCACATACAATGTCACTGTACCCTTTTTAGTAGATGGTGGGATTTTTGCTTGATACAGCAAAACAGCAGGTTTCCAGAAAATTATATAAGTTAGGTAGGTGTCACAGATCTGCAGCATAGGAGTACCTGAAGCTGAGGATCTATACTCCTCTCAATAATTCTTAAATCAGGTTGAGATTCTGGGGGAGGAAGGCTCCCTTGTGTGGTCCAGAATAGACCAACTTTACCTGTAAAGGTTTTGATACCTTTACAGCTACAGTCAGAGTCTTCCTGCACCTGGTGAATCTTAGTTGTGTATGCAGAAAACTGAATCAGCACCGGGACCTTACTCACTAGTCACACCATCGATATAATGGTTTGTCTCATGTTTGCAGTGCAGAGTATTAAAAAAGCCAAAATCCAATTAAAATATGATTCATATAAAAAAATTTGATTAAAAAAGCACTGATTCCAAGACCTGTGGTTCCCTCAGAGGAAAATGATCCAGCTGATTACATCAGTTATTTTATTTAGTCCTAGACCTCCAACAGGCCTCCCATGTCAGCCATAGCACTGTGAATGACAATACCTTGGGATTTCCAACACGCACCTTATGGTGCTCTGGGCACTCCTGGATGGGGTAAGTAGGGTTTTGCCCTTGCTCAAACAGTATTTCTTTGTTTTGAGCAGTCTTTATACGGTAATATTCTAAGAGAACTCTGGAAGCAGAAAACAGAGCCTGATCATCAGAGCCTCTCTGACATCACCTGAAAGTCCTGTTCTTTACACTATTCACACCTGAGCAATGTGAAGGAAAAAGCTTCAATAGGAGGGACAAAACAGCCATGCCTACAAGTGACAGCCTGGACAGCAGAGAAGTTTCCTGTGAAAATGGAAATGGACTCTCTTGTCCCCACAGTTGATGGATGAGTTCTATAGCTCAGTCCACTGTTGTGCCCTCCCCACCTGGACTGGCACTCCCAATGTTGTCAGCTTTCCCATGCTCTCAGAGCCATGTCTGGGTAGGATGAAGGGAAGGGCACAGGCTGTGCCAGCTCTGAGAGAGCTTGTGTCACCATCTTGGTAAGAATTAAGGAACTTTATTAATTAAAAAATCAGGTGTCTACATATTTCAGGCATTGACATAGTCAGACAGCAGCTGAGCAGAATTTTTGGGTTTCTATATTTGGACTGGAGTCCAGAGAGGCAGTTTGGCAGGATGTCAGCATGACAAATGTGACAGGCTTATATAAATCTTCACCTTCTCTTCAGAAAGACAGTTAATGGGGCTTGGAATTAAGGAGAGTGTAAACGTGAGATCCATTCCATGCTGCGACTCTGGTCATCTGAATCTCATACTGGTCCTGGAGGAGAATCCAGGTGCTTTGTGCTTCAAATTTTTCTTCAGATGCCATCCTTTCCTTGACACTGCCAGCAAAGCTCTTCCTCCTTTCTATTCTCCTCCCTGAGCCAACAGGCACTTTAAATATACAAGTACAGCTGAAACTTTCATTTAGATTCCTGACGACTGGCACCACAGTTATTATATCCCCAGACTGACAGTTCCTGCTGATTGGTGCCACTCAATTCAGAAAGCAATATCACTTTGATATATCAACCTGGCAACTGCCTGCAGGAAGCTATTCTAGTCCTTCACTCTGAATTTCACTCTAAGAAATATACTCCTTTCAACAGGATTTTTCATGGAAAGAAAGGCAGAACATTTAAGAGAGGGGATGGGAAGCTCAATATGCCCCCCATAGCCTTAAACAAGAGCAACTTTTTTTCTTATTGAGGAGGTAGTAACTCCACATGAGATAAAGATCTAGGAAGAGCCTTTACTCCAGCATTTTACACACTTGAAAAATCCAAGTCTTATTCATAGAAAAAGGAGAGGGTTTTTAAAAATTTACCACTGACCTATATGTCCTTTATGAAGAATTTGACATGTTGGTGTTTCAAGAATATGTTTTTGATGTTTCAGTTGTGGCTTTGTTATGGAGCTCAAGGGTCAAATAGTCAAGATGTTAATGGAGCAAAAGCAGTTGGTAGACTTGTGCTCAGCAGCACTTCAGCTGGGAGGATTAGGAGAGAGTTCCCTGGGATACTGACAGTACTCAGCTGCTGCCAAGTTAGGGGACAGCCCACTTGCCCAAATAGGAATTGGTGAAAAGTAAAGAAAAAGGAATAATGTTTAAGAATTATCTCAAAGGTGGAAACTAACACAACTGGAACACAAGAAAGAAGGTAAATTAATTTTATTTAAACTGTGTAGAAGGAAGAAAATCTGAAATCAACGGGTTGTAGAACCAGAATAGAATTAGATTTCAGTCACTATAGATTCCCATACATATTACCACTGATGACCTGGTATAAAGCTAACCATGTTCCCTCGCTTCTGACAGCCAAAGTGCTTTCTATTTTATTCCAAAAGATGGTATTGTTTAGTCATGACCAGCTCTTCCCAATCTTTTTTCTAATACAGTGGTATCTGGACAGAAATTTTCCCTCTGTCCCATAGCACAAGCAATAGCTGAACTTGAGTTCCCTATGCAGGCAGCTGGAGCTGGCCTCATGGGGTATGTACACAAGACAGTCTTAAGAGTCCATCCCTTAGGTCTCCTACAGTTCCTCTGCTTAATATTTTTTAATGCTTAAAAGTTTCCCTTCAGTTTCTGAGGAAGAATTGCCCCGCCATTAGTTATTTCACATAGATAGAAATGCAAGCCAGAGCCTCTGGTTCAATCTGAAAGCTCTGGGACCAGGCACAGGTCCATGCTGTGAAGTGTTTTCTTAGAATTGCCAATAGCAAGAGCCCAAGGAATTTCCAGAAATGCAGGTGTCTGCTTACGATTTCTTTATCTTCTCTGAATGTGATTGCATTCCCTTTAGCTATTGTGTGTATCATCCTTCCATTTAGAGTTATTTTCTAAGTGTATCTGGAGGGCAGTGGAAGGCTCTTAGTGAAGCGGTATTGCATGCTTCAGAAACGCTGAATGAGAATATTCATTCAATGGTTTATTTAAGAAGGAAGCAGATGTTTGTGACATGTCAGAAATGTAAGAACACTTTATTTTGGTGAACTGCTCCTATCAGTTTCTACAGATATTTTTCATCTGTGCACATCTCCAAAGAAAGAATGTATTTAAAAACAGCAGAGAACTCCTGAGTTCTCAAACATGCTGTTGCAGATGGAGGTCATAGCACTCCTGTGCACTTTGTTATTAATACAGCTGTAGATGGAAAAGGTGGCAACACCTGTTATATTAAATCCTATTAATTGAATGCCTGGTTAAAACACCCAGTTTTTTAAAGACTGCTGCATAGCTACTAGCTACAGTGATTTAAAAGCCAGATATTCAGCAGGTTTCTCCAAAGATTTGAACTGATTTCCTTGTAATAACGATGTCACAATTTCTTTATCTTCTGCTATCACCTTTTGGTCCCCTTGTTAGGGTGTAATATTTTACACTTTTTCTATCTGTTTACAAAGAGTTAGAAAAGCAATTAGGTCTCCTTCTTAAGCACACCATGAAAGGAGATGCCATGATGTAAGAGACACTTTTTTTTATCTTTCTTTCAAAGCTACTGTTACTTGCATGAAGCTGTATTTCTGAATGACTTTACTTTCAAGAAGTTAGAATATGAGGTAACTGACAGCTCTCTCCATCTGCACACCCTCACATACTCATTTACATGCATGAAAGTGAGAGAGAAAAAAGAAAAAAAAAGCTATATTGTCATGGACTGTTAAGGCAGCTGCATATTATATTAAATTTTGGTGTTTGTGCTGGAAGAACACACAAAATGTTTCTGTCCAATTAGCAAGTAAGTTGATTAACGGATTACCATCTAAGTGGAGCACTGGAGAATCAATTGGTTGTGATCAAGCTACTGGCGACAGTGCAGTCATCATATTTGCTTGGCCATGCACACATACTGCATCTGAGAGGAGCAGAACTGGTTGCCTTGCCTTGAACCCTCCCTAAACACACTTTGAGACACCTTGGCCCGCACAGTGAAATGCATCTCAACCCCCATGCTAAGAACCATTTAAAGGAATATTGCAATGAAGCTACTGCCTCCTTACCAAGCATTCAGTGAAGTAAAATTTGCATTTAAAATAATGCTCATTCAGAAGTGCAGAAACTTCCCTCTCCCCATAGCAAAATATTTTGGATGGTATCAAGAATGATTTAAAGAGTCTTTTGTGGGAGGAAGAGAAATTTTGTGACTATTCTTAAAATTATAGTATCTTCCTTATATAAAAAACAAAGAGTGATGCCAATGAAAACAAAAGGCTGATAAGGGAAAATGTTTCCGGGAAATGTTTCTATTTCTGGTGCTTACTCCCTCTTGCACCCTCTTTGTTGCAGAAATGCATCACCTGGTCAGAAGAGTGATGTTAATACAGCTAGCAAGTCCTCCTTGTCTGACTGTTGAAGGCATTGATTTACCTCAACATGTCAGTCACAGCTCACAACAAAGCTGTGAGATTTGCAAACTACAGGCTTTTGTTAAGGCATAAAATGAAGACGAAGATTTTTTTAAAAAATGTAAAAAAGCTGAAGATGGAAATGACCCCTTGGGTGGGACAGAATCTATGTGTTTCCTAAGCACTCCTGGAGATTTCATACAAGTAGACTGAGGTGGTGAGGCTGCCAATCTCTTCCTCCAGCTGGTTGTCACTGAGATGTCTCCCAAACATGAGTAAGCTTCATGGTGGTACACAATGATACTGGACATGATGAGAAATCCATGAAGGTTTACTTGAGTCCGGTATCCCATGCACTCCTGCGTTTGCCATTAATGACCTTTCTACTCAAAACGGTTGATAGTTTTGTTTGATAAATTTAACCACTAAAAACATATCTTGATAAAGAATGTCCTTTTCTTCATTTTTTTCCCCCAGCATATTCTGTGAAATAGTATCAACATATTGAGCTGAACAGGGAGCTTTCTTTGAGAGGAAAAGGGTACAACATCCCAGGGAATTCTCAAAAAATAGGAACCATTTCACAATATGAACCAACAATCTGATTTATAGTGTCAGCAATATGAACCATGTCTGGGTGTAAGATGTCATTGTAGATGTCAGTCAAAGAAGAGAACAATTGATGGAAAAGAAAAAAGCGGGGGGAGGGAAAGCTGCAGATCTCAGCCTTTTGTAAGTGGACATTAAAGCACTGATTTCACATAAATGATAGTATTCTCCTGAAAAGGAGAAAATGGATATAAGGTTTTGACTGACTGGTTTCATACAACCTAGAATTCAGTCACCTGTGAAATGTCTTCTACACTGACTCATGGGAACTGGTGCCACAGACCTGCTGCATAAATACTCCACCTATGTTTCTCTCACAGCAACAAAGAGAGATGAGAGTGTTACTAACAATGTATCAGACCACTGAAGTCTCTGTAAGTGCTGTCAGGAGAGCATAGCCAATTTATAAATTCTCAACAATTAGTAACTTTTGATAACTTACATGTTTTGCAACATTTCTGGATGTGGCACTTAGTGCCATGGTCTAGTAACCATGGTGGTAATGGATCAAGGGTTGGACTTGATGATCTCAGAGGTCCTTTCCAACCTGGTTGATTCTATGATTCTATGATTCCATAATTTCAGGGTTCAAACTTGGCAAAGTTCCATTGACACACTGCTTATATTTATTTTATTTATTTTATATTATATATACACTTATCATGGCTGGGCTTCGCGAATGAAGATTTGGGAAGGGCTCTAACCACATTTGTTGCAAGCATGTTGGTGGCTAAAAAGGCCAATACGAGATAGACATGTCCGGCTGCAAAAGGCACAGCAGAAAGACTCCTTAGGTGGTATATTCTGCAAGACACGGTTCTTTCTGCGTTATCTTTTCTCCTCAAGAGTGATCCTGCGTGCGTTCTCAAAAGCATCAGCAGTGTATAGATGGTGTGTCACCAGACCTCCTGATTGGAGGCCAGAGTAGACCAGTTATGGTGATTGATACGGCCGAGGCTGAGATGTTGTTTTAGGGAGTCCTTGTATCTTCTCTTTGGGGCTCCTCTCTTGCGGCAGCCGGTGGCAAGTTCACCATAAAGCAAGATCTTAGGGAGGCGGTGGTCCTTCATCCTCGAGACGTGCCCTGCCCAACGCAGCTGTGTTCTCAGCAACATGGCCTCTATACTTGTGACTGCTGCCTGTTCTAGAACAGATGTATTGATCACATAATCTGACCAGCGGATGTTTAGAGTTGCGCGGAGGCAGCGTTGATGGAAGCGTTCTAGGAGTCGCAGGTGGTGGCGGTAGATGACCCGTGATTCAGAACCGTATAAGAGAATAGACAGCACTATGGCTCTGTAAACACTGATCTTTGTACTTTTCTTCAGGTGTTTATTTCACCAAACTCTTTTATGGAGTTTTCCAAAAGCACTGTATGCCTTTGCTAACCTGTTGTCTATCTCTCTGTCAATCTTACCATCCAAGGAGATGAGGCTATTTAGGTAATTAAACTGCTGGACTGATCTGAGCTCTGATTCACCAATGGTGATATGGGGAATCTGATATACACTTATATATATATAATATAAATATATATATTATATATAAATATATTATATTTATTATTTATGCTTATATTTACTTCCCAATATGTGTTTCTGGAATCCATCAAAGGCACTATCTGAGCCAGATATCTGGTCTTATTTCTCACACTTTAGAGGCTCATGGCCTGATTTACATTCACTTGAAAACTTCACAAAAAAAGCCAAACCAGATTCCAGAGGCAGGGATGTTTGTGCTTCAAAAGGTGGCAGCCTGCTTCTGAATCGTAAGTGAAAGTGTACTCCAAAGTTGAGCGAACCAGAGAGGTGGTGAATAGCACATCAATCTCAATACTGCAAAGTGCTAAACACTCAAGCATTGCTCCACTAAAGAACTTAGAACAAGGGACCAGTCCCTTCCTGAAAATGGACCCATGCAATCATACTTGTCTGGATTGAGTGAAAGGTTTTGGTACATTGGAAAGCTGGGCCCATGCCTCCTTCTGTGACACAGGATATATAGCTGGGTTGTTTTCATCGATTCTAGCAAAAGTCTGCGTAGATCAGTTTTCCTACAGTGGACTCAGCTTATCTGTTTATCTGTTTTCAGCAGCACACTGGTGGACAGAAAAGGAAAAAAGACAAGTAACACATCCAGGATGTTATGAACCGCTGACCTATACTTGGAAAAAAAATAAGTCAAGTTTATGCAGTAGCTTAGTTTTAGAATACTCTGATTAAAAATTAAAATTTAGAGAAATTGACCTACATTTGCCTTATGAATTTTGTCCCCATCAGATGCTTCAACATATGTACAGATAAATAAAGGTATTCAAAATCAACATTCACTTTGAACAAAATAACTGCCATAGGCATAAAATAATCTCAAATTTTGTGTCGGTATGTATAGCTGTGTGTACATAAATATATAGGTATATATATGCTGTTTTCATGTTCATGAAAGAACTTTCGTCAGACAAAATATGGATGATTCTGAGTGAATATTCAACACCAGTTCCACTACTGACATTATGAAAAGATAATCGCATTAAGAGAAAAAAATATGTAAGTATATTCCAACATTTTTACCATAGTTGTAAAAATTGTGATGTCCCAGGAAAAGGAAATCTCTTCACTGAAGAGATCACTTCTCATGCTCTGTCAGAGATAAAAGATAAATGTCTTTAATGATTTGTTGTTTTATAGACATGAATAAGAAGGAAGCTCTTTTCCAGTTTGTTTTATCACTCAAAACATGTTTAGGACATAATTTCTATGATCATGATTATCCAGATATAGTTTCAAAGTGTGTTCCTTTCCCATCCCTTCCCATCTATTACTACTAAAACTGCACTGTATTTAAATATTTGAACCTTTGCTTTTTACACCTATCTTCTGCACTAGAATCCATCAGTCTTAGGGTACTTATCTCATAAAACAGCAGATAGGAAAAACTAGTAAGTTACACCCAAGAAAGGGTGAGCCTCTTTCTCCATTCTTCTTATAGCAAGAGACTTATTTTTTGTATTTTTATAAAAAACATGTCTTTGTAGCAAATATTTCCCTCACCTCAGCTTGTCTTCCTTGTTCCATATTGGGCCAACCAGCATTCACTGTATTTCTGTGCAAAGCATCAGACCCTTTAAAGTAAAACAGATTTTGCAATTATTCTGATTATCTCAGTGCTGTTACATGGTTTTATAAAACATTTATTTTTTTCTTTAATATTAGAAATATTAAATAATACAAGAAAAAATACTGTTTATGCAGAGAAAACATCCATAAAAAAGGTTTTTCTTTGAACAATACTACTGCATTAAAGTGTCATTGCATAAATAGAACAGTTTCTTATAAACATTAATCTTGTAGTGCAATAAAAATGATCAAATGCCATAACCGAATGCACCTGTGAAATATTTCAAATACAGAGATTTGTAATGTGTTTGTTTTATTAAACTTAGAGCACAGAATAAAAAGCATTCACTTCTGCATTTTCCTGATTGTTTTTTTATTTCTTTACAAAGGGAGCATCAGTGCATGTGAAGAAAACAGTTCCACTCAGTAGGGCACATAGCTCAAAGCATTCTGTCCCATTTTCAGTGACCTGGAAAGCATGAAGGCTGTTGTGCTGCAAATAGGGAAAAAAAATAAAAAAGAAGAGAAAAAAAAAAGGATAAAAAGGGGGGAAAGGGAGAAAGAGAGAAAAAAAATACTTACTAGTCTAGCTGTATACAAATAGTGTCTTCATCATCAACATAAATTTAAAACCTATTAGTTTCCTTGGAGAAAGCGATTATCAAGGAAATGGAAGCCCATTGCTCTGTCTCACCACGGTTTCATTTGGGAAATGCTGAGAAACAACAATGATAATGAATTTGAAAAGCAACATCTCTGTTACTGTCATAACAAAATAGTAATAAATAAAAGAAAAAAAAGCCTGACACTTGAAAAAGCAATAGGACAAAGCCTCTCATAAGAGAGCTTTTATCACATAGGACACCACTGACTGAAGCACTATTTTACTTCCCTTTTTTTTTTTAAGGAGTACTACACAATATAATGAGACATTATTCTGGTTATACAAAATAAATTAGAATAAATTCCAGAATTATCATGCAGTGATGACAATTTCACACATCTACATTGAAATAAAGAAGACAATAGGGCTTCTTTCACTGGTATATACATAACCTTTTCCATAGTCACCCTGTCACTAAAAGATACATATTACTGCTTCCTCTTCTCTCCTGTAGAATGACTGTGTCACTCACCTGGCAAGCATTTAGCCTTCAGGGTAAGACACAGGCACAAAAGGGCATCAGTTTTGTGGGTATTCATGGGATGAACGGGAAGGGAATTTGGGCAGCAGTAATATTGGGTAAGGTAGAGGTAACAGCCCAGATGACGAGAAAGATCACTGACCAAACACTGTTATGGGCATGATAAAAGCTTTGCTGACAGTGGTAGTATTTCACATGAGTTTTCATGTCACAGAAGGTCACAGGTAAAATTTAATGAAGCTCTCACGTTGGCTATGGGACCAGTACATGAGTGGGACTACAGGACATGCAAAAGTGATTAGTCAAGCAAAAGAGGAAAAGCTATTTTTACAGTGAAAGGTCCCTCTGATTTAGGGCCATGATGATTATTTGTTACTGTTTGGTTTTAATGAGACACCTTGTCAGTGACAAGGAACAAAAATGCCCCCAGGTCTTGTTTTAGTTGCCTGCACCTAATTTTTAGCTACCTGTACTGAGAATCATGTAGGGTATGCTCAAGTGCTAGTGGGCACCTTGCTGATGCTTCAAGGTTGTTACAGAAAGTTGCGTGCAGAAAGTTGTATGTAGTAGTATCAGGGCCCTGAAATGAGTTTTGGGGACAGCCTTTCTTCACATGCTTACAAGCACTGAGGATACTTTTAGAGGAATCCCTCATGTGAGCTGTCCAGACTGTGTTGGCAGAAAGAACAACAAATGGAGGTGATTATAAAGATGAATGTCCTTTGGAGCATATTGCCCTGTCATGCCATTTGGGCAGCTCTCAACAGAGCCTGGAGTTGCCTCTTGGACAAGGCTGAATGAATAGTGAATCAGTTTATCCTCAAGGATCCTGCCAAGGATAATCTAGAAAACTGCGGAATACTGTGAAGTTCAGTGTGAATGAGTAAATAAGTCCTTAAAGTGTAAGTGTTGTTAACACTGTGTGAACAATCAGGAAAGACAGTGCTGTGAATAAATACCTGAAGTCAGCTAAACATCTCTTGGCACTTCAGTAAGTTCATTGCTGTGTGGGTTGTTCTGAATTATATTTTATAGACACTTCAATAGCTGTGTGAATTTTAACTTGAGAAGCATTTGTCATGAAAAGGGGAACCACTAGTATATCACCTGGGTCCTTTTCTTCTTCTAGACTTTCTTTTCCTTATTTTTCTTCCATTAGACTATTTTTTCCATTTGTTTGTATTCTTACTTCACTTTTTTTCATCTTTCTTTCTCTCCATCTTTACAAGATGCTGAAACAAATCTTAATATGTGCTAATGAGTATTCCTAAGTGCATTTAAAATTTACCTGAGGAGGAGCAGAAAGAGAAAGAGTGAGCTGAGAAGAAGAAAGAGCATACCTCAAAGTTGCTTCCAGGTTGAGCTCATTTCAATGATCAGCAGCAGTAAGTCTTGTGTCTATTGTTGTGGCAGGAAGGAAAGAAGAGGTAGAGTTCCCAGTATGTTTAACAGGCATCCATTCCCAGTGAGCCCTGTCCCTGTTCACAGGCAGACTTCTTTGATCTGTAGCACCTGTTGAGCAGGATTCCCAGTACATCGGCAGGAATTTGCACAAGTTTTGGATAGAAACCTTCCTGGTGATCCAAGTTCATCCAAATGACTGCCTGTGTTTTGACTGAGGCTAGGACCCTCCTCACAAAACATTTTGGTCTCAACAAAACAACCTTAGCCTAAGAGGTATCTGCCACTGAAATCCATATACAGAAGTAATCTGCTCTGTGGGCAGGATGCGATTCCCAAAGACTGTCCTCCCATGAAAAACCAGAGAGAGGGTTTGCCAAAATGTGGGAAGGCATTTAGCCACCTCTCACTCTTCCACAATAGGATAATTTCTAGTTCTGCACATATAAGGATCTAGATCTGCATTTATAATTCCATATTTAGATTTTTTTTCACTGTATCCTGTGTGAGGCCTAAGTAATTTATGTTTGGTTTTTTTGTCACAGCTTTCCTGAACTTGTTACCTGGTTCACAAAGACTGAATAACAAAACACAGATCCTTAGATAGGAATAGGCGTTGAACAGAACACAAACCTCAACACAATGCCTGTTATTTAATCATCATTTTCATTTTCCTGTTTTCACAGCTTCTACCAGCATGTTTTCTACTTGCAGCCTGTTGCCTACCCTGACAAATCAAATAAATAACTGCCAAGACTCTAGTCTTGTGAAGAGTTCCTTCTTCAAAGCTCTTTCCACTGATTTTGCTGTGGAACAGAAGGAAAAGGCAGGGGCAATCCAACCCTGTTTTGAATTTTGTACTGAGTTCCTTCAGAAAGCTGTGTTCTGTTGCTTTGTTTGGGTTGAGTTATATGATTTTTGTATTTATTTTGGTTATAATAGACTCTGTATATGAATAATTCTAGGTTACTTAAAATACTTCCAGCAGAGTACAATATGTTATTCAGATTGTAGAAGAACCTTGAGTTACTGGAATTATTATAGTAACATCATTGATAGATACCATACAGAGCTGAGATTATTTTTCATAATAAATTCTCTCTCTTTCTGTTAGAAAAACTGACCAAGTTTTTTGTTTCTGTGCTGTCTAGGGGCACGGTGTCACATAGCATTTTTGCTAATGTAGCCATTTTAATAGAAAAAGCTTTAACAAGTAGGTGGTGTATGGAAAAGCTGGGGAAATGTTTTCAAATAACCCATGTGTATGAAAAATATTGCTTCAACCACAGCTTCAATACATTTTTCACACAATATTTCAAGATGCTTTCAGAGAGTTCCAAATAATTTACCCCACCTCATGCACAGTCAAAGGATCTTACACGTAGCTTCTTATTTAAGAAGTTGGTGAAGTTTTCTATATTAGTACCTAACAGAATTGCCAAATCAGTTATTTTCTCCTATCCACTTTTACGCTACTGAATGGATTAATTGAAAAATCTTAGTCACCGACCGTGTTTAAACACATGTGCATATCACTGTAGCTAAGACTTGTCAAGGAAGAAAGACTAAAATATCTAAGCAAGCTGAAATTGAAAACACTTGAACAACTGATGCTCTCTGGTTTTCCTAACATAAAATAGAGCCACTTTGATTCTTCTTGGCACGTGATAATGAAGAGGAGCTCTATGCCTTTCATGGAAACAAATCTTCTATCCAGTCAGATACGTCCTAACTCCTAATTATCCATTAAATTGGCCAAAACTTCCATGCAATTATCCAGCTTCTTGGCTAACTCTTAGTGTTTTTTGGTTTTTGTTTCCTCACCAGCACCTTTGTAGTCTTGACTAGATTCTTCCCTCAACTTATTTCCTGAAGACTTTCTTACATTCAGGAAAGATAGTGGTTACAGTTGTTGAGAATGAGAAGAATATTTGACTATCAGAAGCATATAGTTGGCAGCTGAGTGAAACATATGTCACTTTCTCTTTCAACTAATTCACACTACATTTTGAAGAGCACTGCAAGTGCCAGGCTTTTGAGACCTTGGAGAGAAGGAACAGTTACACATTACCTCCTTTTCTATTTCTCCATTGGCTCCCCTATCGGTGGAATTGAACACCAGCATGCTGTCTTCTCTGTTAGTATTCATTTCAGTTTATGTCCTCTGCTAACTCTTCATGTGAATTCACTATCAATCTGATAGTTATGACAAAATCAATCTTAAACTTTTAAAACAAGAAACGCTCTCATGTTGCCCCCTGAGACAGTCACAGAAAATATCTTAAAGCAGCTCTATTAATTAACTCAGAACCTCTCCCAAAAATTGTTTGCCAATATACCCACAGTAAACTAGATGTTTGTTCAGCAGAAATATGTTCATACCTTCTTAGCCTGCTGGGAACTGCTTTCATAAAGAGGTCATGACACAATGGGGTCATGGTCACTGAGTGACATGGTCCTTGTCTAGGCACTATGGTTGCTATATTATAAAAGTAGACAAGCGAGAGACAGTTCAGTTGCCTAAATAATCTAGAGACATCTGTAATGTTAAGTATCTGAGGCGCAAGTATAAGGCTCCAAGGTTGGAGATCCCACAGCTCTCTGTGTGATCTGTTCCTGTGTTTCAACATTTTCATGGTAAAAAATGTGATCTTTATGACAAATTCAAAGAAAAATTTCCTAAATTGCAGCTTGTGACTGGTGTCTCTCATCCCTTCACTCTATGCCCTTGAAGAGATTTTAGCTTCTCCTTCCCTGCACTGTCACATTAAACAAATTTATCTAAGATCCCCTCAAATCTTTTAGTGTCTGAATGGGTCTCAGCCTCTCCTCATACATAATGTGCTTTGGTCTCTTACCATCTTGAAATCCTCCCCTGGCCATGCTCCAATGTGTCCATGTCGTTGTTGTTGTGAGTAGAAATTATACGGACTCCAGATGTGGTCTTCCAAGTGCCAGACAGAGAGAGAGGAAAAAAATCACTTTGCCTGACCTGTTGGCTACACTCAGTGGAGACACACCGCTGGCTCATGTTCAGTTTGTTAACTGAGACCCCTGAAGTTTATTTGTTTGGTTGGTTGTTTTCTATTCTGGCAAAGCTGCTTTCAGACCATTCAACCCCCAGTCTGTGCTGCTCGATAAGGTTAACCTCAGTGCAGGAATCTGCTCTTGCTGCAAGATATCACATTTTATTGATGTAAATTAATTTTTACTACTCTGGAACTACATTTCTTCATGTGGGGAGAGAACCTTATTGCCTCTCCAGTCTGGAAATGAAAGCAGTATCTGCAGTAGTAGATACATAGACAAAAAAATGAAATTGTACAAGCTTCGTAAAATACCAGCTGACTACCTCAGAAAACCAGTCATTTCATTTCCCAGCCTGGTAAACTCATAGATGGGGTTACCTCAAAATAAATGTTTTTATTAGCTAACCAATAGGAAGAAATGCTTTTAGGGTGGCCTATAGACTGTATTTGACTTTCTTTCAATCTCTTTCACAATACTTCCTTGTAAGTTTTTGGTTGCAAAGTAAAGCAGTCAGGAAAGAAGGGGTGATCATAACAAATGCCTAATAAAAAAGCATAAACACACAGAAAGAAGAAAGAACAGAGGCTGCAGAGTTTCAGTGCAAGCATTTGTACCTAGAATTTGGTACAAAGTTGATAACAAATGCTGCCAAATTTAATTGCACTCAGCATCACAAATCTTTGGTCTCTGCAGTTATGAGGCATTTGATCACAGCCAAGATTTTTCCTGCTTTCAATAGGAGAAAGCTATAATGGCTTTGGATGAAAACTGGTGGATCTGCCTTAGAACAGATTTGGTGAGCACAAAGTTTGTATGACATGTCTCTACTTGACATATTACTCACAATAAGGAATAAAAAACTCTCCCTGATGCTACTACAAAGGCATGATCCAATTTTCCATAGAATCATAGAATGGTTTGGGTTGGAAGGGACCTTAAAGATCACCAGTTCCAACCACCCTACCATGGACTGGGGCACTTTCCACTAGACCAGGTTGATCAAGTCAAGAGGTGTTTTGTTCCATAACCCTAAGGGACAAACATTTGTAAATAAAAAGTGCCAACATAGATTAGAAGATACTGGGTATAGATATCTATGCATTGAAAGCCATTAATAAATCTATTAAGAAATTCTTCCCATTTTCCATATTTTTATACCTAATATTATTATTTATTTGTAACTAATTCTATGATTGCAGTTTCTTTGTTGTTTGTCCTGGCTTTTAGCCAAAGTCAAAACCTATTATCAGGATAGGCCCTGAAATGCAGACTTGTGAGTCATGCCTTGTATAACAGAAATTCAGGCTGAAAAAGTTTGTCCAAAATATTTACATAATGCTTAGGAAAAAAATTCAAAATACACAGGAGAGGCCTGTTTAAAAATTCTAGACACAAAAGCAGCCGATGATGTCAATGTAGGTTGCATTCAGGAAAAGGCATTTTCTTTGTTGAAGCATCATATAATGTCACTCAGAATTTGCTGTAATTTTGTTCCTCAGATAATTAATGCTGTAGATCAGCTTCCCCTCGCCAGTGTAATTCCAGTTATGCCTTATTCCAAAATACTGAACTTATACAAGCTCAGTTAAAGGAGTGTTTTTTAAAGCTCATAATTTAGCTTTAACATCTCAGGCATGAGTAAAAGGTCTGACTGAAAGCAGAGGAGGAATACCAGCTTTTAAACAGTTGTTGGCAATTTTTTGTTTTAATTGAGGCAAAAGTTCAAATGGCATGAATCAAAGCACTCATTCTGGGGGAAAACGGCATGATTTAGAAAGTAACAGAAAAAATTGATAGAAACCTTTTGATAGACTGTTTAAACTTCTATTTAGTTTGGGAGTGATGATGAATGGGAAAGCAGTGAAGTGAAGGAAGAAGAAGGGAAGAGTCTAGGTGGTTTGTCTCTAAGTGGTCTGAATTTTAAAGCACTTAGAACTGAGTTACTCCTACTTTAAAAATAAAGGCTTTATTTTCAGTGCTTTCACTTGGATTAGAGAAGATTTACTTAGCTACAGTATTCCCCTGATGGAGCGAATTGAAAACTATTTTAACTGCCCAAGCTCCAGGGAAAGATAAACAACACAGAACTACAACGCCTCAGACTTGGCACTTTCAAAAAGCTCTCTTTTAATTGAATTTGAAACTTAGAATCTGGGAGATCCGAAATGGAAGTTATCTGAGAGCTACTTGTAACTTCCTGATCCTAGGGACGGCATTAAACTGGTCCAGCAAGTCACAAATTACTGTATCTTTTGTCCCAGCTTCTAGCAACAGCAGGTGAAATGCGTAAACCGTTTTTCAGGTTGAAAAATGATGTAGAGACTTTCCTTAGAATGCTATTCATTCAGCAGCAAGCACTCCATCCAGCACAGAAAACGAGAGTGCAAACACACTGAAAGGACTCCACCACTTCAGCATCCTAAGTTCACGATAAAGGAAGGCCAACTATATTCTTATGTCTTATTTTCTGTTTTGAGTAGCCTCTACTAGACCTTGCAACATTTCAAAACTTATGCACATACTTGACATGCCATCCAGCAGAAAATATGCTGTACTCACAGACATTATATTGACAATGACTGAGACCTAAATGTGTCAAGATTGAGCACAGAGACCTCCTAAGCCAGACTGAAGAGATGAGTGTCTAAAGCCATCTCTTGTCTCTTAAACATGCATACTGTCTGTGCAGCTCTGAAATATGTACCTCTGCAGAGCTTGAAACTCTGTAAGCACACAGGCTACTATCACTACTTTTCTTAAAAATAAATTTTAAAAAATTGTGCAGAAAAAAAGAACTTTGGGTAGAAAAACAAGAAAAAATGATCAGACAAAGAGGAACATTGTCTTCCATCACTTATGACTCACTCTCCAGAAACGTGAGACATATTTTTCCATGATCACTTTAGGCTACAGAATAATAGGCATAAGTAGCTATTTAGAAGCCATAGAATTAAATCAGTGGCTGCTTTGGTCATTATCTGTACTGCAATCTTTTTTTTTTTTTCCCCAATATGAACAAGACCATCTGATTCACAGAATTGCTTGGGTTGGAGGGCACCTTTTGAGACTATACTCATGATCTTCTTGAACACAACCTGCACATCAAGGCCCGGGGTTTCAGTGCACAGAACTGTGGTGTATGCCATCATTTATCTGGTTTTGGCATTTAGCAGAACTACAGAGTCTGTCCCAAATAAAAGCAATAAACTTAATGAAGCAGGTAGCTCCACAAGGAGCTTGAGAAGATGATGGCCTCCTGCTTACAAGTGTTTCAGTTAACATTCATACATTAATTTCACTGTAGCTTTTTTCTGATGGTTGGTCTGTCATAACGGACTGTAATTGGATTCATGGTGATTACAGATTTTCCATTACCACCTTTCAATCAATCTTTTCAGAAAGAAAAGTGTCTTTTTCTTGTCTCATTTAGAGGGGACCTGAATTTCAACAAGGGAAACTGCAGACATTTTATCCATTTGTAACAATAGATGCTTTCATTTTAGAACTCATATCAACTTCCAAAGTTTCTTTGGTTAGCAATAATAAAAACTGGGACTTATATAATAACTTCTATCTGGGTATATTCATATCACTTATTCAGAGTAGTTCCTTTATAACTGCTCTAACTCCTAAGTATTTTTCTCTGGTTTATGAATAAGAAAAATGAATCACAGCTAAGGGACTGAAATAGGGCTCTAAGTGGCACCTGTATTTTACAATAACAAAAGGACTAGTCACTTCAGTGAGAACAAACTTATGTGTCATTAGAGATGAGGGTAAACACAGCAGTTCAACTCCGGGAACAGGATCAAGTTCGATATTGACTGAAATTTAGGGGCCTGATTAATTCCCTAAAAACCAGGCATCTGGCACCACGTGAACTGCAGGTATGATACAGGAGCTAAAGGTTATATGTGCCTTCCTGGTCTATCAACTGAGACAAGATGCCATTTACCATCTAAGTTGGCACAAGTGCCTACGTCTAGAGAACTGAATCAAGCCCTGTGTACTAGTAGTGAAGGGAGGTATCTCCACAATAGTAACTGGTGATCTAGTCAACAGAGGGGAGCTGTTCTGGTCATCCTTACATGGACATCTAATGACTGAATAATTTTCTGCACCACTTCAGATTCACAGGCACAATTCTGTGGCCTAAATATAGAAATATATAAATAATATATATATAAAGATACTAATACCATTTCTCCCTACAGTAAATCAGTTATAAATTTGACACCAAATAAAATTATGTAGGTCCTTCAGGAGATAGATATGCTACTGGAGAGGAAGCTGGAGGCTAAGAATGGTGCCCATAGTGTCTACAATGTCATCAGATGCCTACATTTCTGTTGAATGATACAAGACACCTCGAAGTAGATGTCTAGATATATATGGCTATGAGTGTCCAGGGGCTAACTAGGTAAGTTAGATACTTTTAGGCCAGATGATTCTGACAAACACCACCATTAGGCTTAAAGACTGACTGATTATATTTTATAGCCATTAAGAGTCACATTAAGGATAGTGTGGAAATCTCATTTTGAAAGACTAGAGAAAGGAAATTTTTTCATTTAAAGAAGATAAAAAGGAGGAGCCAATTATTACAAGCTATTTGAGTTAACTACAGTTCTTTCTATACAGTTGGGCAGATCATCATACCATCTCTTTATTAGTACCTGTGAGGCAACAAGGAAATGAACATCAGCCAACATGGATTTGCCAGTAACAGATCACATCTAGCTGATCTAATTTCCTTCCACAGCAGGATGGTAGATTTTGTGGAGAGAAAAACATTCTCTCTCATGAAATTATCTAAACTAGTAATGTCACTCTAATTGATAATAGAATATAAAACCGTCCAGCGACTGCAATTATTAATATTTCACTGTTAAGGTAGAAAGATGCAATAGAAAGAATTTTTCAGGAGTCAATTGTATAGTTCTATTAAATATTTTCATTAAAGAATTGGATGATAGAGCATTGAGTTTACTCATTAAGTTTACCATACAGGGAGGGACAGCCAGTATGTTGGAGAATGGAAACTACATTCAAAATAAGCTTGTTAATTTTGAGAGATGTGATGGAAAAAAGGATAAAAAAATTCTGAGCAGACCCATAGAAAGTACTACAGTTGGACAGGAATATTCAAATACATAAAAAATATTTGGAAAAGAAACATCTGGGGACCACAAGGCAGCAATGTTATGCTACTGTGAAATGGTGAAAAACATGAATAGATACAGAAATGGGAGTATAGACTCTAAATCGCCCTGCTTATCTGTGCAGTGGATATTGAAAATATCTCGCTGAAGTATTGTCCTGGTTTTGGCCAGGGAAGAGTTAATTTTTTCACCTTGATGTGAGGGAGTGGAGCCTGGAGCCATGTGTCCAGGTTGTTAACCTCTACTATAGTGTCACTGCCCCAGGGTGGAAATAAGGGACTCCCACTTCTGGGAAGAAGGGACATGGCTTCAGGTCATGGGGAAAGCATGGCAGGCAGAGGATCTGTTTGCATTGTTTTTCATTGTCCCAGGCTTGTTGAGAATTTTTGCATGTAAATCACCCTCTCTTTGTACATTTTTATGACTAGTACTATTGCTGCTACTGTTTGTTTTCTTATTTCATTGCTGTTTCCAGTAAAGTGTTTTTACCTCGATCCATGATCTCTGCCTTTTATATCTTCCACTGGAGGGGAGTGGGCTGGGGGGGGGAGTTAGTGGGAGTACTGAATACCATTCCTAAACCACAAGTATCATATTCAATTTGGAGCACCATCATCAAGAAAAATATGGACCAGCTGCTTAGTCTGGAGGAAAACAAAGACAATTTTCAGAGGACCAATACATATTCTCCATGAAGAGGGTTAGAAAGAAGTTCAGCAGATTAGTCTGGAGGGAAAAGGTGGAGAGGATATATGTCATGGTTATTGGCACCTTTATCATGCTGCCTGTTGCAAGGAAAACAGAAACAATCAACTTTCCAAGTCCATGGCAAACAGGACAAACTGGGCTTGAACTGAGGCATAGTAGGTTTAGAGTGTTTTAGAGTCTCTTCAAGAACATGATAGTAACAATTAAATAAGTAAATTATAGTAGTTTTGAAAGAGAATAAGGTAGATATTATTTTCATATCATTTAACAATGGAAATGTAAGAAATGGAGTAATTAAGATGAATAAAAGGAAAAATCCTATGCCTAACAGAATATTATTTTATTCATAAGTGTGGTGGATTCACCTTGTTTGAATGCCAGGTGCCCACCCAGCCACTCTATCCCTCTCCTTCCCAGCCGGACAGGGAAGAGAGTAAGGTAGGAAAGGAAAACAACACAAATCATGGTTGCGATAAGGCAGTTTATATTTATAGAAACCATGTACAACCTCCTTTGAACACTATAAAAGTTGAGGAGAAATTTGGGAAAAGTAGGGAGAGAGGAGTGGGAAAGAGAATTGGCTACTACAGTCGAGAGTCTCTCCCCCACCTCACTCTCGCCTTTTCTTCTGTCACCCTATGCTGCCTGCCTGTCACTGGAGACTGGAACTCTGCTGACTTCTCAGAGGACTGAGAACCTCCGTGTGACATACGTGAGTCAAATCTTATTTCTCCACCCTGACCATATTTCTGAGGGCCGAAAGGAGTGGCTGAACAGGACTCTGCACGGCCTGAGATACATCCTGGCATGAGCGGCGAACCCCACGTCCTGGCTGCATTCCAGAGAACTAGAGCTGTAAAAGAGCCCCTGCAGCTAAAGAGATAACATCAAAAAGCTGCAGAGACAGAGAAAAAAAAGACAGAAAACTGCTTTTTGCCCCCCCCCACAGACCAGCTCTACGGAAAGGTAGTCTTGGTGGTATCTTTTCTCTGCTTCTAGAAGTAATCTTAGCATTTTCCAACTTTTTTAATTTTTTTTTCTCTTTCTCTTTGCATCTCTTAGCAATTAATAAAATCAGTTTTGGTATCAACAGATAACTTGTATGAGTTTTAATTTTGCTCAAGGGAATATTTGAATCTGAAGTTCTTTCTGCAATATTTAAGAAGATTGTAACAATGTGCAATATTATTTTGCTGTGCTAGCCAGGTTGAAATTAGTTTCTCATTTTTCATCTCCTTCACAAGCTATAGAAAACCATCTAATACATTAGGATTTCTATATGTCATTGTAAAAGTCTTAGAACCTTCCATCCAAAAAAGCCTTGATTTAAATCAGAAACACAATGTATACTGTTCAATCTTCTCCTCCACGGATTTTACACTATTCAAACA
Organism: Pipra filicauda; assembly: GCF_003945595.2. Lineage (NCBI taxonomy): Eukaryota > Metazoa > Chordata > Aves > Passeriformes > Pipridae > Pipra > Pipra filicauda. Next base: position 3,862,382 of record NW_024104543.1, read on the forward strand.
GGTAAATTTTGACTAAAAACAAATTGTGGAGAGTGCTTCTCATATTCCTTTTTTTTATTGGAGAAATCAAAATACCTTTTTATAAGAATAACCTTTCCAAAAGCTATGTTGAGTGTTTTAGTCTTTTTTTAATTATTATTATTTTTTTAATTTTATGTTTAGTAATGGTCAATGGGACAAATCTAGGACCATGGCTTCCCATATATCAAATTAAACTACATCAAAGCCCTGTAGTCTCTGAGTTTTTCCAAGATTGAAAAATTACATTTGGTTTTCCTTAGGCTTTTTTATTGCAACAGTAAACAGCTTTCAGAAAACATATTTTACCATTTCAATTAGTTTTGTTTGCATATATACATAGAAACATTTTGTGTTTATTTAAAAAAAAAGTGTTAATTAAAAAAAAATTCTTTTCTTTGATTCAGCATATTTTATAGCCTGGTGTGCAACCTGCAAGTTTGCTTTGCTTGTTTTGCTAAAGAAAATTCTCTGAATGCCTAGAGAAAAAATATGTAAATACTCCTTATGAATACTGCTACTACTAAGAACATAAGAAGAAACTGGAACACATTTTAGAGGCAAGTATCACTGCAGTATATCATTCAATGCTTGAGGAAAACAGCTTTAGTGTTCACTCAGCCTTGTTTGCTGAGTTGCTTCTTATTTTGTAGAAATAGCAAGGCAGTGAGAAATGGCAAACTCTCAGTATACCCACCTTATGGTTAGGTTTTCTCCTAGCTATTTTGCAACACCTACCTTGTGTATCCTTACTAATTTTTAAGACATACTTTTTCCCTCCTATGACTCCATGAGAAAAATAATGATCCAGTTTGAAAATTTGGGGTTGGATCAGTTAAACTGATGATTTAATGAAACGTAAGCAATTCAGCTATTCTGAATTCCAAAACACTCAAAAGCAGTCCATGAAAGACTTCATTGAAATTCTCACCAATAGACTGAAAACTATCAGTAGAACTAACTTTGTGTAATTTTTGCTAATGCCACTGATGCCTCAGGATTTTTAGCTTTTTGTAGATTTTAATGTAGCTGTGTAGTAAATACGGATTTTTAGTATAGTTGTATAGTCTCTCACACTTTAGAATAGTAGTTAACACTTACCAAAACCTATTCCCCACTTCATATTGATTTTTCTAAATTCTTTAGGCTTGTTAAGGCTCCTTTCAAGGCAGGACTATGGTAAATACATCTTGTTTGAAAACATATGCACACCAGGCCAGAACAACAAGATACCATCATAGTCAAAGCACCCTTCAAGCCCAGAAACCTGGAGAAGTTCCAAAGACAGTACGTGCCATGAAGAAGAGGAAGATGAGGAAGAAAGGGGTCTTGGGACCTCCAACTCAATTCCTGGGAGGCATTCTGGAGAGGATCTGGGGGGAGAGAGCTCTTGGATTGGATGAATAGTACTATAAAATTGTAGAACCCCTGGACACAGGCGCGTGCCTTTGTGCTCCTTGCGCCAGAAGGCCTTCAATGAAGACTTGCTCTATATCGCATCTATACTAAATTTGCCTGGTGAGTTTTTCTCCTGATTTTAGGCAATAACACAAAATTCACTGTTTAAGACATTTTGCAGAAATCCTCTTTTAACACTTAAACCTACATTATTTTGAACTAGATTACCATTCTTACTTAAATTAGACTGTGTTTGCTATATTACTGGCTAAAATGTATGAGTAGTTCAAATTTATAAGCACCAATTATTAGCAGTATCTTTTTGCTACTGACACACTTGCTGAAAGTGACTTCCTGGCATTGATATGCAGCACATATGCTTCTTCTAAGAATAACTAAGAAAATCTGCCTAGAAATTATCTACCCCTGGCTCTATAAAGCACCGCTCATCTATATTACCAGAACTGACAGCTGGTTCCAGCCTATTTACAAAAAAAAAAAAACCCAAACCCAAACCCCACTATTTTCATTACAGTTGCTGTTATCATGCAGACACTTAAAAGAATGTAAATTCTATCAAAGAACCAGCTTAGCATAACCATCCCTGTAATGAAATGTTATCATCCTAAATAATTTTATGCAAACTACATGATGAAACTCTATAACAAACCCAGTACTTATATCCATTGCTGACTTTATAAATAAGTACCTTGTACTCATCTCTCACACGCATGGTTTACAACAAAAAAGCCATCTGCCATTTGTCACAAAATACTTGTCATATATTTTTGGATCCATAGTGATACACAGGTGTCTGCCCACCATTAAATTGGCTTCCACATTTTGGGCCCACATCGTGGGCCTTGTTAAATATTTGCTACCTTATCTAAAGCACCCAATTTTCCACCAGTTAACTTTCCTAATGAGTAAATGCTTGAATCTGGAGATGCATAAACACCAATCATATCAGCCTGCTGTCTGCTAGCAAGTCAAAGAAACTGTAGTTTGATAAGGTATAAAGCAAAACAACCTTTGGAGACTCCAGTTAATTTTTCTTCTCTAGCTACAATATAAGAAAATCCACCTGAATTCCAGTTTTGTACTTTCAAAGGAATGAGGCTGAAAAGCATGTCTATAACTTTCTCCTGTTTGTATCTCAAATAAAGCAGGATTCATTGGGCCAGAGAGACAAATAGAAAACTTTGACATAACAGAGTGTCTATGTCAGACGTAGGCATTTTCGATTTGAGTTCCAGTTCTAGGGATAATTAGTTATACAAAAGGAAACCACTTCCATAGGAACAAAGAAACATTGACTTTATATGTACTCAACTGTTCAGAAGATTTTCCGAGAGGCAAATTCTAATCTGTTCTCCAAAGCAGACAAATGAGGATGTGAGCATATGTTTCTGCCAACCTTCATAAACATACAGAAAGGCAAACAAAAAAGGCAAAAGAACGGAGCAGTAAAGCCTTTTGTCTGTTTTTGCCATGAAATGGGACTGATGTGGTTTAGCAGAAAGACTTGCTCCTCTTGGCTGTTCAAGGTGAAAGAATGAACATGGCTACTCTAGATGGCAATTCAGAGCACTTTACAAAGGCAGCTGATTTAAACCACGCCCTCTCCTCTGGCAATATAAACCTGAAGAAGCATGTAAACTGCTCTTAGCTGGGCAATATTGGGCAGTATAGCAACCTTGGAAACTAAAGCAGCAAAAAAGGGTATAATTTTGCCCATGCCATCCATTGTCTCTTTCTCTCACCTTCTTTCCTAAATCTGAAAAAAAAGTACTGCAGACAGATATTTAGCCCCTCTCCCCCTCAAACTGATCTCTGCTATGGTCCATCTCATTTTGGAAACCCACCCAAAGAAATTAATTTTGCATAGGTTCTCTTGATAAAGATGATAGCAAAGCCAACCATAGGAGAGATAGAGGATCTATTTCTTTCTGCGGGAGAAGAATTGTACGGATTATTAGTAGAAAAAATGTTAGCATAAAAGGTGGGATGTAATTTAATTATCTATATAGCCATAAATATGCATTTAAGTCACCATGCAAAACTCCCTTTATAACTAGAGCCTTGCAGGGAGTGATCGCTACATTGGATGCTTGGGGGAAGATTGACTTGTCAGAATACAGGTGTTCACTGTCACTTTTGGCCCTTCAGATTATCAGGACACACATCACAGAGCCGTGGGTGTCCCATCTATTCTGCATCTCTTCCGACAACCCCATGCAGGTATTTGGATATCAAAAGTATTAAGACAACTATTTTGGGGAAACTCATTCTTCTTTTCTGATGACAATAAGATGAATTGCCTGATAAAGAAGAGACCTGTTTCCATTGATTATAAAGTAAATCTGTGGTAATCTATTTTGAGTTAGATGCCTAACTCTCAGATGTGTCAGTGAGAGCAGAAGAATCTCAACCTCATGAAATTTTGGTGTGAAATAATTAAGTCAAAGGACCATAAAGAAATGATAAAATATGATTTTATATACACTACTAGAAGAAAATACTACCATCAATAATGTGAGGGGGTGTTTATTTCATTGAAGATGTGTCTGCTACATTTTGAGAGGTCATAACCATCTGTTATCCTAAAAGTTTCTGTAATTGTTTACAAAATGCTAGTATGGTGTTTTATAATGTATTTTTGCATGGCAGGAATGGATGTAAATGAATTGTTTTTCCTCTTATCTCTAGTTAAAATGTAGAAGACTAGGCTACTCTTATACTTTTTCTATTTGAAAGCAACAGAATAATACAATAATTCATTTAACGACAATTGCAATCGACCACCTTAGATATGGATTTTAAAATTTATTTCAGAAGGTGACAAAAATACTTTTCTGTGTTAGCTCTGCTTTTTTCCAGCCTCAGGGTTACACGTTTCTTAATCTTGGATTGTATCTCAGCAGTATCAACTGCTTTAGTAAATATTTCATTGCCACATGCATAGATATTCTAATCATTATAGCATAGTCTCAAACTATAGGTAGGTCAAAGAAATGCATATATGCATATATGTTATATATGCACAGATATTGAGAAATCAAGTTGTCAGCATCATTCAGTATGTCGCATAAATATTTCTCTTATGAATTATCTTCTGCTTGGTGGAGTTTTGTATTTGTATTCATGTCTCCTTTCTGATAAAACGTAAGATTATATAAATTCTGTTTTTCTTCCAATGTCTGCAAAATATTCTAATATTGTGGTGCTTTTTGCAGTTCCTCTACCATGTACCTCCTTTACTCTTTTCTGAATATCATCAAAGTTCATTCCCTATTTTAAATTACTTTTCACCAGTCTGATGCAAAAACCTAGGCTTGCTGCACACTTTCTGTAGTCTGCTTCTGTTCTTTCAATCTATGCAGAGCTGCAACTTTAATTAAAGTAAAATATTAAAAATAGTGCAAATATTTACAAACATTACCTAGGTTCTGGATGTTTTGATTTCAGGATTTATACCACATTCGTTTTTTAGAGGAAACTAACATTTTAGTTGCTGTTCTGACTCCACATTCTTAAGTATTTAATTCATAGTAATTGCTATAAAAATATCTGATGTTTGTCCATATGCAGTGTGGTTAGACTAGAGAGCAAAAATATCACTCCAGTTGAGCAATCAATCTTTAAAAACACCTTAAAGTTTTCTGCTGTCTGTAGAAGGACAGATAATTTGAATTTAACTCAAACAGAGATTTCTGCAGTTCTTTACCTGGTACAAATAATGTTCCTGATGGTATTCTGCATATATTCCTGCATTTTTGTCTTTTTTGGAAAACTAAGCTATGGTAAAACCAATAGGTCAAACCCTTATCCACATCTCAGAGAGACAAAACCACTCAGAAGAAAAAAAAACAAGTGTGTGTACTAGGCAGCAATTGTCTTCTTATTGACCCACCATTCTTTGCAACCTTTGGCATATTTTCTCCCATTTTATTTTATATTTGTAAATTAACATGTAAATGAGAATATCTCAATATTTTTGGATTTGGTTAAGGTTCAGCCCACATTGTTTAAATCAGGAAATGTGAATCTATAACAACGTCCCTCTCTTTATCTGTGCATTTCCTAGACAATAGGAGTTTCAGGGATAACTTTCAGGGCCGCAGTAATCACACACAGCTTGTTTTCAAATGCTATATCTTCAGAGAAGCTTAGTTGTTTAAGGTACTGTGCCTTCTTGCCACTATGGCCTGTATGCATTTCTGTTGTACCCACATGGAGAATGAAAGACTTAAATAACAAACAAAACAGAATGGTTGAATAATTTCAGTGCTACACTCTTCAAGCAATTTTGTTGTCTAAGAAAAACTCCTTCCAATCTAAATATTTTTACACCTCATAAAAGCTGAAGAAGTTGTGCAGGTGCTGCTAGCTGCTAGCTGTTTATAGAAATCTAACTAAAGGTGGTATTTCACACCACCAAAATCCAGTTTAGCTTAGTATAGCCCAGATATAGAAAGAAGATGTTCCCAGAAGAATATGTGGGCTGACTGAGACATGATCTTCTCCATTTCTCATTTGATTTACAGTGGGAGAGGTCATACTATAATGACTTCACAACAATTTGGAGTAGCACCAACTTGGAATACATCTCTATGTGTGATTAATACATAAGGTTCTCACATCAAGCATGAGCACACTGATAATGATTAATCAAATGAGGATCACTGACACATGAAATTTGTGTTTTATGGTACACATTAAAAATATGTTTCCTTTGTGGTGATAATTTTGAACCTAATCACAATTTACCATTTCAATTGAGATAAAAATAATAAATTTTTTATGAATTTTTAACAGCTCAATTGTATCAGGAATTCAAATAGTTGTCCAGTTAAAACATACTTTTTGTAATTGCAATAACCATAGATCTGTTGAATTCAGAATGTAATTAATTTCAATATTTTTATTTTTTTCATTGTCATCCCGGTCTCTCTTTGTCTTTGCTTGTTTTTATATTTTGTTACGTAGTCTGCTGTATACTAGCATTCTGGCATAACCCTTGAAAATCCCATACTGCAAAAATAATTCCTTTAGAGAGGCTTTACACAGAGCTAGTCAGTTCCCTGCCAGAAGAAAACCTGGGTTCCCTGGTGCGGTGCTGGAACCAGACTGAAGCTAGGTCATGTTTTTATAGCTGAGAGAGTGCATGTGTGACTGGATGTGTGGGTGGGTCTGCTATTCTCTGCCTACATTATGGAAGGTCATTTCTCACTGCATTAAAAAAGGCAAACTTCTATATTAGCCACAGTGTAGGACAAGTTTTTTATCTAGACAGTAAAAATCAATGAAACAGAGGCATTTACATCAGGAAAAAAAAAAAGACAATTTTACCTAGAAATTTCCATCTCTCCCTTTTTTTTTAAATTTTGTCAGAAGAATTAGAAAATTGGAATTAGAAATTAAAAATAAGAAATAGAAGAGAACTATTTTTTGCTTGAACCTCCCAGTGTTGACTCAGACAAAGAAAATTAGTATTTCCCAATATTAGAGTTTGATTACTCAATTTTCCAGTCTATTTCTTGTGAAATATACATATATATCAAATGCTGAATATGAATATGAAATATTCATATGTATATGAAAATGCTTTTGTATCGATATTATTTATCTCAGTAAATATGAAAGTTTAGCTATTATGAAGACTTGAGGAGATGACGGAGCAACTCAGAGATATCTGCAAAACCACTTTCTTTCTTGTGGCAGAGATGCTGGAGAGATGTATTTTTGTATTCCACAGTAAAGAGGATTTCTGATTCTTTTGGGGAATAATGCTTCTCTCGACCACAAACATCAACAGAATTTCTTCGGCACATGCACGTAGCCAAATCTACTACCATATGTGAGTAAGGTGACAATATTGTAGTGATGAGACTGAGGTTAGAGTAAAGAATTATGCAATAATGCAAAATTAACGGCAGGAAGGAAAAAACGTACTTCCTGAGAGCTGGCAGTAGTGGTACCCTTACCGTGTTTTGACCAATCAGCCTCCTGTTTGCCCAGGGGATGTGTAAATGCATGTGTTCTATTGGATTTAGGTCTGTCCATAGACAGTCTCTCAACCAATAAGGTTGATGTCTGGATAAAGACTTCTCGATGTGGACTTCTTTTACTTTGTTATCTAATATATTTTTACTAATGTATTTATACTAATACATTTAATATTTGCATATTAATGCAAATTGAAAACAGAGATATGATTGTATTCTCTCTTTATCCTTTTATCTCACCTTTGACATGGGTTTGTCATCCAGACAACAAGCACTGTGAAACATTTCCCTGCTATGGCCTTCACATGCTCTTACCCGCACTTTCTCTTGTAGTATTGATTTTTGTTCCTCTCCTGGAAACACGGCTTGACAGGTAATTCTTCCAAATCCTGGTGCTGCAGCACTGAGGTTATTTTTTAACAGTGGTCAGGGAACATGAGTTACAGCTTCTGACTGGACAGAGCTGTGTTGAAGGGTCTTTCGAAGCACTGTACTGAGCTTACAAAATACAGCAGATCCAGCACATTGATTTCCAAAAGAACACTTGCAGCAAATTAGCCATAAATTTCTTAGCCCATACAGAAATTTCCAGGTTAGCATCCTCACACCTGGGAGGAAGATTTGGAAACCTTATATTTATTAGTATCTAATTAACAATGTTCACTTGCTGGTCAGAGCGGCCTGATACCAGCAGATTACAGAAGTTTCAGTAAGAAAGAAATAGTCCTAAATATTAGTATTTTGTCTTCATCCATCTTGAAATACAATGAAGTGCCTATAGATTAGTCCTTAATAATCTCTTCAGATGCTAATTATTGTTAGAGTCTGCAGCTTATAATACATTAAAGATCTTATTTTGTAATATAGATAATATAAAGATATCATATATATTAAATTATGTATTTTTATATATTTTTATATATTTACTATATTTATATATAGTACCATATCCCATTATACAATAATACATATTATTTATTTTAATATACAATAAATATATATTACATGTGATGTAATATATTATAATAAATAATATAATATGATATATCATAATATGAATCTAAGGTAACATGAGTCTCTCCCCTCATACTTCTGGAGAATCTTGAGTTCAAATTTTCAAACAAAAAGGATGTTGAAATCAGTATCATCCCTTCACATTTACCTGCTCTAGGTATTTCTTTTTCAGTTGTTCTTTAGTAATTTTATAAAAATAGAAGTCTTCCTCTTTTACATTTGTAGGAATATAACAGCAACAGTGGTCTTCTGAACCAGAAGCAATATTAACATCTGCCTGCTTCTGTTGTTTTCAGTTTCCAGAGAAACAACATTTAAAGTGTGAAGTACTCCATCAAGTACCTCTAAGCTGAGGCAGAATAAGAACCTGTCATTTTCCAGTCCATTCTGTTCTCCAGTCTTTCCATAAGTCAGCATATTATTTGCTGACTCTGCATGCTTAATTGAAATTCAGTTTCTGCAGCTTTCACAGGCTTATGTAGATCCCAGCATTACACAGGAGGCTGAGGAATGATACACAAACAAAAGCTAGCGGATAAGCTCCAGAACATAGTAACGGATGGGAGGGTGCAGGGGTGCTACCTTAATTAATCTCAAACTTGTCAAGAACTTTAGTTATACATAAAAATAAATTATATAATGTTGTTAAGCAGTTTGATTAATTGGATTATAAAGATCAAAGATTCAGAAAAAAAATCAATCTATTTTAGAGCCATCAAAACAATTACAATTGCAAGTGCAATATTTTAAAAGGGTCTAAAGCTTGATTTACTTGACCATTTTTTATATCTTAAATGGGGCTGCTTGTATACTCACATGGCAGCGCTGCCACAAACATATGCATTTCACAATCAAAAATAAACTTTATTTTCTATGACTGATGACATTAAAATGAGTGCTCCTTAGTGAGAGATTACTGGCTGATTTTCTGCCACTTCTTTCAATTCTAAACAAGGCAATTACTTTCCCTGAAGAAGAAATAAAAGTTTATTTATGGTCTTTGGAGCCAGGATATTCTCCTTAGTGGCATAGTGAGTGACAACCTGAAAGATTTTAGCGTAGTCACTGTAAGATTTCATTCTTTTAGGTATTTGTGTAAAAGGTACTCTTGAAACAGATCTCTGAATACATCTTTGAGGCTTTGAAAGTCTAATATCTCTGAGGGTGCATAAAAAAGAATACAGAGTATTTCGTGTGAACAAATTCCTAGCAAGACCTTACATAACACAAGCACGATACATAAATCCATTGAAGGATGAAATTGAACTAGTTAGATGCAAGTCAAAGCCCTTGGATAAGTCACAGCTAATCAGATACAAATAAAAATAGGTCCTGAATTTTTAAACAAGATTCAGTTAATTAGAATGGGATCATTTCAGATCACTCAGGAGTAACAATTTTATGTAAGGTGAGCAAACATCAGTAATTTTCATTATTCTTTGGTTTTTTAAAAGTTTACTTGTGTGTGGGTTCAAATCTTTCTTTCTTATTATTATTGCTGAATTAAAGAGATAAAACATTACAAACTGGAAAACACTGATTACACTACAATAATATTTAAATATAGAATTGAATATAGAACTGAAGACTTCTTATTCGATATCAAGCTGGAAGAAGCCATTAATAAATGGAAAGGCACTGCAGAACAGAATTCAGTCATTACTGCCTTGTGATTGGATTATCATTAAGTTTCCTCATCCTCCTTGCTAAATCCTCTATTTGACAACCCTCTTTCAGCGGAAAACAAAAGCAAGAATAATTGGCTTTATAGAAGTTAACCTGTTTTTTCAGATATCTCTTCAGTCTTCTGGCTTTGAATGCTCTGCTTACAGAAGGAGCTCTCAGTACACTCTCCAGGACCCAGAAGGGCTCATTCCAAGCCTTCAAGTTCTCTGCACAGGAGATAAAATTTAAGTTTGAATAGAGAGTTAGCCTGCACCTTTTTTGAAAGTAAAGCTATTTCTTACTGTGTTTGCCTAACTCCAAACACATTAAAAAGCCGATGATATGTCTTAGTCAATGCACATGTGGACTATGCAATTAGTAGAAATTAATAAATCATCTTGCAACCCAGATGAAACAAAGTTTATGTGTCCAAAAGATTATATGTTCCCATATGCAAGTATGCCGTAACTCTCGTTGATAAAATAAAGCTGTCAGAAAATGTATGTCAAAAAAGCCAGTGGGGGATGAGAGTTATTTCTAGATTGTGGAATCAGTTGGGAAAATGGCACGGCAGGACCTACCACACCTGTGTTATCTTCTGTTTCTGTTATTTCCACAACTCATGCTACTGTTAGACTCCTGTTTGGGCATATGTCTGTTTTTTTTATCTCCATCCAAACCAAGATGACAGAGGAGGTTGGCTTGTGAGTGCAAATAGAGTGCATTTTTGGATTTATCTCCTCAGGGGTAATCCTAGATGCTGTGTGCTGTATATGGCCTTTCAGAGAAGGATAATGTGGCATTTGTTAAGTGTTTAGCAATGTGGATCATCCCTCATAAATCAAGACCTAGAAGACAAATCTCAGTTGAAAGAAAAAAAGTTATCTCCTTCAGAGAGGTGCCTTTTGGGTAGCTATTACTAACATCTACAATGTGCTCAGCTGCCACCAGAATGGATGCTACACAAATGCTTAGAACTATGCATTTTGAAGCACGGCAATGTGAGGTAAAAATACATTCAGACCTCCAAACCCTACTTATAAAGCCTAGAGAAAGATTGAGCTTGGTCCTTTGGCCTGGCGGACTGAAAGGTTCACAAGAAACAAGTGAACAAAAGATATCAGTGATTCCCAGGATCCCTAAACATCTCAAACACCAACTTTAATGTAATTGTAAGACCTTTGTGCTATGGTCACAAGCCAGGGAAGACAGTTATGCGATGAATATTCGTAGCATTGCATCATCTGAAGCGGGCTGCCCTGCCCTTTGGGTGCATGGAACTGGAGGGGAGGGGAGGTTTTGCCGCATGTAAAAGTTGTTTCCGGGGTCTCAGCCCTGGCCTGCAGCTGCCCTTACCTGGCTGGAACAGCAGAACATCTACGCCAGGAACCAGAAGTGCGCCAGCTTGCCCCGGTCACTGAGGCAGTGTGGACTGTACCCAAAAAACCCACAGCAAAATTAGTCACTTCTGTTGTCTGCTGATTCTCCTCCTGTTTCTCCTCTGGAGCACTAGTACAGAGTGGTGGTGCTGAAGCAGACAGCTCTGAGGTACAACTGAGCCAGCCAGGAGCTGCTTCACTTCACTCACTGCTCATCCACTGCTGCCGCTAAAGTGCCTCTGCTGACTGTAGCCCACCACCCACTACCACCCACTCCCCATGCGGAAACGATGCTTGTGCTGAAGCCCCTGCCACCGCTCTGCAGCCAGGGAACAAAGAGACTTCGAACTGGTACAACCACTGCAGTTAAGACCTGAAGGAGGCAGCTGGTGAGGAAAAACCCCTCCATCCTTTTTTCCCCCCTTTTTCCCCGGGGGGTTATGTGGGTGGTGGATTCCCCTCTTTGTGGGTAAACTGTTTCCTCTGTATCTTTGTAGTTACTGCTATTTCCTTTTAGTAAACTGTTATTTTTTCATTTACAACTTCCTCATATTTTTTTTGTCTCTTTATAAAGGGGGAGGGGAGTTCATCTTATCGGAGTTCCCGCCTCCCAATATTTGTTTTTAAATCAAGACATTTTGTCATTATGAAGGTGTCAAATGAGATTACATATATATTAGATAATGATTTTGTCACCTCTTCTTCTAACTGCCACTTACTAGCCTATTAAAAATTACCACTCATTCCAAGGGTACCTAGGTGAGCTGGTACATTTTGTGTTCTGAATAGCTGATAAATATCTTGCGCATAAGAAGTGTTTGATCATTATGAATTCGCATGCCATTAATTGTAAAATACTTATGAAAGGAACTCATTTTATGTTCATACAGCTGTCATGTGTACTGCCAGGGGTGTTATGTTCTAATTTAGTGCTAGTCAATGGGCATAATAAAGGTGTTAATAATCAAATCTTGAGCATGCTATATTCTCGTATCCTATACTGCAACCAAAGCACAGGGTAGATGGAAATAACTTCATACTGACGTTTATATGTTACAATTTCTTGGCATCTCCAACATCTATGCATCATGAAGATAAACTGATGTAACAGAACTGTACAGAACAGAACCAAACTTATTCTAACTGTATTGAACGGTTAGAACAAGTAATTAAATTGCATTTTGTTTTTAACAGAAGCTGATCTTGGTGTTACACTTTCACCTAAGTTGAATCCATCTGATTATTGTTATAGAATTAAAGCTGCCCTAAGATGAGTTGATTTCATATCTTTAGTTTCTTTATGCTTCTAATATCTGCAAATTGCGTTGTACTGCTTAGATACTCTACCACCTTTTCCAAGTGTGACACACACAAGATTGCTTAGCTCTTCTTTAATAAAATAGCTAAGCAAGGAAGATACAAATAAATGAAACATATGCTACACAATTCTCAAAATCCTATGTTTTAGGTCAAACCACAGAAGATGAGTTTTGTGGCATGCCCTTAATGCACTAAGCTCAATTTCTTTTATATCCAGAGTAGAAAAATAAAACAATTTCAGGATTCAGGCAGTCCCTGAAGTGTGCTGCCTTTGTTCCAGACCTCTGTTTCTGCTATATCACTGGGTTGTAACTGATCATGAACGAAAGAGCCATTCAAGAGCTGACAGTTCATACATGGCTTGTTAAGTGAAGGTGTGATGGAGCTCAAGAGAATAAAATTAATTAAGAAGCTGACTAAATTCATGGCTAATATGGACTCAACAGTTTTAAGGAGAATTAAGAGTTTTAAGATAATCTTCAGCATGGCTTATGCCTATTATAGATATTATATTCTCTACAAACTTAATGGATATACCATTAGTATTATCTATGAAAAATAAATAATTTGTTGTCATGAACTGTGAATCTTGAACAGAAAGCAACCATAGATCACTACTCTGAAATGTAAAAATGTTCCTTTAAAAAATGTTTGACATTTCTGTCACAGGAAAAAAAAGTATCCTGGATAAATTAGCTTTTTTTTTTTTTAATTTTGTTGGAATAAACCTCTGAGGGATAGAATTATCACAGTTATACCGTTATATAGCATTAAATATTTAAATGCAGTTTGGTATACATGGATACAGAGTGTATTCCCTGTGTAGTTCATAGGAAACAGTCCCTAGCTTAGTCCGAAACAGAATACATTAGAAAATTAATACTAAAGTTTAGAAATTAATTCTTGAGAGCCTATAGCTCAAAACAGAAAAAACCCCCAAATGTACAGTATTTTAAAGTTAGCCGAGTGTTTATAAATCATGATCACACCCTACCTCAATGCATTGGTTAGAGGGAGGGCTCAGATGAAGACATAAATTATGTAATCCCAACAAAAACTTGGAGGAATTTAAGTCTCTACATCCATGGGAGTAATCAAAAAGCTCTTTTTTTTTTTTTTTTAGCACTGTCCAACTGGTAAAGTACCTGTCAAAACTCATTGGGTACCTCCTTGCACAACATGGAAGTTTCTGCTAGGAACCAGTGTACAAACTGCCCATTCTAGACCAGGCACCAGCCACAGGGGATCTCCCCAGAAGAGCCTTGTCCAGGTGTACACATTCTATCTCACACCAGGAACAGTGAAACAACAGCACAATGCACAGAAGTCATGGTCTTTTTCATCAAAAGCCTAACTGACAAAAATGATCTGGGCTCTCTTTGTAATAAATCTTGCCAGAGCTATGAGCTGAAGAGTTGGGTTTTGTTTCCATGTTAGCCTGTAGCTGAAGTTAGAAGGTAGTACTTTCCAAACCTATTCACATATTACTGCTGGAACAACTAGGCTGCTGGCTCACACACAAAGTGGGCACCCTCGTAGCTGTGCTACTATGCAGTCAAAAGTGCAACTATCTTTGAGCTGAATTCCACCAATAGCAGTAGCTATCTAAACCTAGGAGTTATGATGCTTTGCTGTGTTAGACAGTGACCTTGTTGCTGTCATTGTTTGACTATGTGTAGTAAAGCAACTCAAAATTAAATTAAAAGCAACCCTCCCATTATCTCCAATTCAATTTTATTTTTAGTGGTGTTTTAGGGGTTTTTGTTTGTTTAAAATAATAATGCCAAGGCACAGAGAGATTTGTGTGGGATTGCTGAGACCAAGATCCTTTGTACATAGGAAATTCTGAACCTTCTCTGAACATAAATAATAGTATATCACGTTCATAACATTAGACACTTACAGATTCCTTCTCTGAAAGCATTTCTTTTCAGTGATTTCCTCCTGAGATAGCAGAGGTGGTTTCAAACAATGCAGTCTGAATGCTAAACAAAGGGCTAGTGCTCTCTGACCAGAGGAGATGGGAAAAAGCCATCCTAATTAATGTTGTTACTCATTTGCCTAAAAGCAGCTGGGAATTTAATTAGTCTTGTAACTTGTTAGTTTTGATGGATATCTGCCCTCTGTCATGGAGCAGCTGCTATCTCACCTCCAGCTGCTTCATACAGATCAGCAGTTCCCAAGCTTTTTAGAGCCAGTCTCACTGATGCCTGCCTTGTCTTGCCCCTTTGACCAAGCACTGCTTCCTTGATGGTTTTCACCAGTGCTGGATGCTGATCCCTTCATCCCTGCAGTCTCCTTGTTTATTCCTTGATGCTGAAACCCTGCTGTAGCCTTGCCTTGCCATGCTGCAGATGTGTACTGGCACCTTGGTCTTCCCCCAGATGGTTCTTCCTCCCTCCCTTTCCCCTAATATTTAATGTCATGTTGTTAACACAGAGAACTGTGCCAACAAGCCAAGCAGAGTTTGAAACTGGGGTCAATCCTGTTTTTCACTTCAATTAATCTCTGCTGTAACCCTTTCTTACAGGTCAACAGCCCTAAACCTGTTGCTTTGAGAGTGGACACAGCAGAGCTAAGGAGTTGTGTGTTACCAGCTAAGGCAAAGAGATTTCCCTTGTGAAAAGAATAGGGGGGAAAAGTATACATATATAAACTAAAAAAGTAATTTGAGAAAGTGAATTTCTGGTCAATCTGAAAGAGAAAGTGTTATCTCACTGGAAGGGAATAAAAAAGGTTTCAATTAAGTGCTTAGTTCAGCCCAAAGCAAAGTTTCAATTTCTTTTCGCTGTGTGATCCTTTTAAGTCTATTTGGCTAAACTCACACCAAAATTTATTTAAATGGTTCTATTTTTGTATTTTCAAAAGCTTTGTAGCTCTTCTTTTTGGACCTATCAAAGCTGTTCCTATTCTAATAATTTTGGTAGTCTTTAAAGCACAGTTTTCAGAAAATAACTCATTCACAATAACAAATTTGCCCAAGTCTGTCATCAACCTTTTTACCTCCTTCTTTTCCCTTTGTGGACTTGTAAAATAGATGGTCTTGGAAACAAACTTAATGGTATTCTAACTGAATGCCGTGCTAAGCTGAGACATTATTTTGAGTTTGCTTTAGAAATGTCTTACCTCATGTCTATGTAAGAATGGGGAAAAAATACAACAAAAGGGTTGTGATAATTTTATATTTATATTTCTGTAAATTTAAAAAAAAATCCCAACAGATTTAATCTACTGTGAAACAGGTCTGTGCTTTCTGATCTAATATTGTAATTTTATATTATATTATATTGTTATTATTAACAGCATTAAATTAGGGGTTAATTTGGCTAGATGCTCAATATTTTCATACTACACTCTCGGGCACAGCAAAACTTTCTTGAGAATAAAAGAGAATCTTCTTTTAGGACTATATCCAGTATGAACATTGTATTACTCCCTTTTGCTCTACTGTTTTCTTGGATTTTTTTTAATGATTCCAAACTTGCCCTTGTCATCCACAGAAGAGAGAAAGAAAAGAATTTTTATATGTTTTACTGGAGGGACTGTGCTCACAAAATCATTTTTCACAGATTATATCAGACCACATGCTAATAACATATGCATACTCACTACCAGCACGTCTGGGATAAATGATAATTTTGACACTCTGTAATGCATCACTTTCATTGTGTTTAAGGATTTATTATCCTGGAAATGGCCATGGGTACTGTAGGGGAATCAGATCTTTCTGAAATCTCTTACTTAATCAGCATTTCTGTTTTGTAAAAGGGATTCTCAAAGATAAATATACAGGAAAGCCAACCTGTTATATCTGGATATTTTCCTTTACATTTTTCATAGAATCATAGAACCTCCTGAATCTGAAGAGACCAACATTGAGTACAAGTTCTGGCTGTGCACAGGACAACCCCAAGAATCCCACCATGTGCTTGACATTTTTGACAAATCTCTTTTTAGGGAATCTCACTTTAGGCTTGAGTGCATTTCCACATCTCAGCTTCAAAAAAGTAGAAATTCCTGAAAATCCAAAAGTTGCTAGTATGGCCATCTGTGACCCAAATATAACATTTTTTTGAGGTAATGAATTACTGGCAAATCAGGTGGCAAAGATGTTGCTATTCAGCCATTTGAACACTTCACATTTAGCCTCGGAACAATTTTATGGTGCTCTAACTAAACTAATTGTTATTCAAACCAGTTTATTATATGTCTTAGTAAGTTTCATGTTGGTGAAATTTTACAGTGCATCAGTAAGAATGCAAAGTTATTTTTTCCCTGTGTTTTTGATGCTTTTGTTAAAATGTGCAATTACAGAGGTGATGTTTGAGGCTAGATCAAACCTCTCTGACATGAGTAGGTTGGCCTATTTTCAGACAATACAAAGTTCTTCAGTGCTTTTAGACAAATGGCTCTATGCAGGTACTTTCGAGAAGGAACATACACAGCACATCCAGAGGAGACAGAAAGGCCACGCAGAAACACAGGGCTGTGTCTCAGAGCACAATGCAATGCCACGTAGAGGTACTGCTCCTCTTCAGCTCCAGAAATGTACTCATGTCAAACTGCTTTGAGTATCTCACTCTTTTCCTTAGTTAACTGTATTTAGTTATTGAGCCCAGAATTCTGCTGAGATGATCTACTAAAGAAGACCAGGAAAACTCAGTACAGTCTGACCAAGCATTAACATATGGCTTACAGGGAAATAATTTAGAGGGAGGACTCTCAGCTTGAGTGATCATTGAAAATATTTGTGTTGTGAATAGAGAAACTGCCTTTTTTTGTCTGATTACTTTGAAGCCCAAGAACATAAAACCATTTTTTTTCCACTTTAAATTCATAGATTATTTTTCTTCTTCCCTCCACTTCTCTCCCCAAATTTACAAACACTGAAATAACCTTCAGGACCTTAAATTGTAACCCTTTACCAGCCTGAAATAGACTAAAAATAACTTTCAAACTAGCAATAACTTTCTTATAATTTTCAAAATCAGGTTTCACCAAGTAAAAAGAGTTCAGGACACTGAAAATATAGGTCTTGGTCTGAAATTTTTTCTCAGACAAAAAGACGAGAATAGTCAAGGACTGAAAATCTGTCATTGAGTCTTACAAACTGAAAAGCTTCTGAGTAGGCTAAATGTCTTTCTCCAAAACAGTTACTTAGCAGTCAAGTTTGCAAGCATCAGAATCTTATAGCTGAATGCCATGGCTCTAGTACAAGGTAAAAAGATCCTGTGATACGACATAAACCAGAGGAACAAAGTATCATGCATTTACATACACATGTAATGATTTCAAAACTAAAACTCTGAAATGCAGCAGTTTGAAAACTTTCCAGAATTATTGCAGATCTGCAAGACACCTTTCTCTATTCTCAGTTCTCTCTCTCTGCTCTGGTACTTAGTCTTGATCTCAAATGCAAGTAACAATAAGAGGAAAGTAATTTTCCTTATACAGAGAATGAGAAAATCTAGGGTGGCATTTTTACTTGTTCCATTTGTGAAGAAACCCTTGGGACTTTCACACTGTCCACATATCAATGCAAAATGACAGGAAGGAATTTGCAAACTATAGCTGTAATTGAAAACTGAAATGCTCCCATATTTATTTTCCTTTAGGCTGCTTTAAAACCAGCTCAGAATTTTATGTATTGAACCTTTCTAATTTCCCTTCTGGACTTAAAATATCAGAAATATGAAGCTCAAATACTATTATAATTTGTAAAATAAAGAGATTAATAATGGGATTTTTTGGAGCCAAATTCTTTCCACTTCTCTCTTGTAAATATGTTTTTTTAAAAAGTAGCCACATCACTAACAATAGGTTTCAGACAATAAAGTGAATATTCTCCTTAAAATAAAAGCTAAACCTTTCAAACAACTGAAATATGAAAATAGAATAAAAAATCACAAATGACAAAAGAGAAAACTTGGTCCCATAACAGTGAAATTTTTCAGAACCAATCTCTGTGTGCATGTGCATGCATATACATTTGTAATTTTTGTCCACACATCCTATACTTCTATTTAAAGAAACATTAGCAAACTCACCAAAATTATTTGTTACTCCAAGTAAAACTACATTAAAATGGTTATCTTCTTTCATTTATCTTTTCCTGTTGTTGTTGTGTGCAAGTCTCATAACATTAGATTACCTAAAATATTTGATGCTACTGAATTCAAATTATTTTATAATAAATATGTATCTTTAAAAAATCATTGGATCTGCCTATCCTGAGAACTCAAAAGTTAGGACTTTAGTTATAATATCCCTATAGTAGATTGAACTAAGAGTGTCTTTCATACTTGGATGTCAATGTATTTTTTACATGAACATATCAAAGTGTATGGGTGGTCTCAAGGCTTCCTGCATTTGCAGTTTCATTCACTGAAATGTGGAGTTTCAAATACACACTCTCACTCCACTTCCAATTTAACACAATATTTATCTAAGCATATAGAAAGATTCTTGCAGGATGTGCTGTAAGGTTAGGAGACACTTTTTTCAGGTGAACATCATGACAATATAGTTCTTCTTCACTAAGACCAGCAGACTTCACTCTAAAGAATTCTCCTTTGCGTATATATATTACTTCCAGGTGTAAGAAAAGACACGCTATATAAAAGACTAGTCTGAAATAATGCTTAATATGAATGAAGACCTCACATCCAATTGAAAAACAGATGTACATTTAACTGTGTATGCCGACACTTAAAGTGTACTCATGCTGAAATTGTAATGAGAACTTTCAGTCAATTTCCTTTGTCACACAGTGGCAGTTTTGAAAGCAAAGAAATACAATGGTAAATAGTGAAAAACAACCAATGTCTAAGGAAACAATAGAGAACATGGTTGTCATAACTGTGCTAAAACTTTAGTTTAATGACAGCAATTTCACTCTGGGTATCCCTCACTTTCACTGGGAACACATTTGTGACTTTTTTTTGTTTTGTTTTCATTCTTTGTCCACAGACAGTTTCTACAAGAGTACAGAAATGCTTCCTGTAGGGAACATCTACCTAAAAAAGGATAGAAACAATGATTAGCAACATCTTTGCTCAAAATCACTGAGAATCTGGAATGCTGAGAATCTGGAAGAGTTTAGAAAAGGTTTGGGTTTTTTTCCCTACATAAGCATGTTAGCCTCAAATAAATTAGACAATATATTAGGTAATAGAAAGGGTATAAAAGCCACTGGTAAAGGAACAATGAATTAATGTCTAAAATTTTGAATACTCATTTTATATTAAAGCTGTAGGAGAACACATGGGAAGATGTCTCACTTTTCCCTTTCCTTTCTCTGCTCTCAAATCCTAACAGTCTTCTTCATGTATGACTACAAATAGGCATGGCATGCCCATTATTTTAATTATGTGGGGACAGGAATCTTTTCTTCCTTTGAATAAATAAAGTGGATCAAGAAATGAATCTCACGAGAAATATCTATCTTCTAACTGATTGTGTGATGTGTCCTGTTGGATATGTGCATGCTGACTTTTTGTTTCACATTTAAGGTTACAAAGGAAATGAAAGGTGAACATTGACAGTGATCTCACTGGGTATCACTTTATGATTCCATATAATTTTTAAATTTTTGTTTGTGACAATCACTTCTGAGCTCTAGAAAGGCACATGGATTTGACAGAATTGTTTTGACTATTAGACATAAGCCAGTTGTGTTATGGAAATTTTAAAAAACACCTTACATACTGCAGTCTGACTTCTATTTTATTTAACATGTCAAAGGACTAAAAGAAGAATGTCAAGCTTGACACTGAAATGTGTGCTTTGCCTAACATGAAGAATGTCTTTCCTGTAAAGATAGAAACTGATTCATAATCAAACTTCAGGGAAATAGCTAGTGTGCTAGACTGGGCCTTCACAGAGTTTTAATTTCCAAAGCAACTAAATAAAGAAAAGGAAACCTTTCACTGAAACAAAATGTGTTAATTCCTTTATACATCAGGTATTCTGATACCTGATATTAAGGGCACTTCTGAGAGTTGAGAAAGTTCTGAAAAGTTTAGATTTAGACATGGCATTTATATTCAAGTTACAAGAGATATGTATTGAATTTAATGAAATGTTTGACAATCAGCATTCATCAGTATCTGACAGTAAAATTCATACTATATGAGACTTTAATGTAGCCTTAGTTTATACATAATGAATACTGACTGCACTGTGTTAGTTAGTTGGGAAAAGGAGATCATAACAGAGTACTGTCAAAAATAGTGATGTCAGAAAATTGAACACTGTAACTATTGCAATTATGAAAGTTATGTTGGCAAAAGAAATGCTATAATGAACTCAGAAAACATTAAATTGGCACGTATACTATTGTTACTGAAGCATATTTAGATCCCTTGAAGTTCTGTAGAAATATAGACTTGTGTGCTATTACAACATGTGATCACTGACATACGCAATACTTCTAAATTGCTGACAGAGTTTCCAGTTTTGTGTGAAACACAGGAAAGAAAAAAAGTGTTGTTACCACCATCCATCCCTAAGGTCAGTGCTGAGGTTACAGTCAGAGCAAGGGACAAGTTCCTTCCAAACTGGGATTCTGCCCTTAGCTGCTATCCATGTTGATATCTGTGAGTCCATGGGCCCTGATGGGATGTATCCATGAGAGCTGCCAGACACCATAGTTAGGCCACTCACGATCATCTTTGAAAGGTTGTGGCACCAGGACAGGTGCCTGAGGAATGGAAGAATGCAAATGTCACCTGGTTTTCGAAAAGGACAAGAAGGAGGACCCAGGGAACTACTGGCCAGTCAGTCAGTCTCACCTCAATCCCTGGAAAGGTGATGGAATGCCTCATTCTAGAGGCCATCTCTATCCTCATGAAGGACAAGAAGGTGATCAGGCATAATCAGCATGGATTCACTGAAGGTGATCACTCTCTAGGATGAAACGACTACCTGGATGGATGAGGGGAGAGCAGTGGATACTGTCTACCTCAACTTAGCAAGGCTTTTAACACCATCTCTCACAGTACCCTCATAGGCAAACTCAGGAAGTGAGGCCTGGATGAGAGTGGACAGTGAGGTGGATTAAGAACTGGCTGAATGGCAGATCCTAGAGAGTCGTAATCAGTGGCACAGGGTTTAGTTGGAAACCTGTCACTAGCAGAGTCCCACAAAGTTCAATACTGGGTCCGGTCTTTTTTAACTTATTTATCAATGACCTGGATGAAAGGGCAGATGCCTCCTCAGCAAGTTTCAATGATGACACAAAGCTGGAGGGGTGGCTGATACCCCAGAGTTCTGTGCAGCCCTGCAGCAGGCCCTCAGCAGGTCCTGTCCCTGGAGGTATTCAAGAAAACTCTGGACATGGCACTTGGTGACACGGTCTAGTTGATATGCTGGTGTTTGGTCAAAGGTTGGAATTGATGCTCTCAGAGGTCTTTTCCAACCTATTTGATTCTGTGATTCTGTAAAAGAATCATAGAATCACAGAATCATAGAATCAACTGTGTTGGAAAAGACCTCCAATATCATTAAGTCCAACCCTTGATCCAACAACACCCTGGTTACCAGACCATGGCACTAAGTGCCACATCCAGTCTCATCTTAAAAACCTCCAGGGATGGTCAATCCACTGCCTCCCTGGGCAGCCCATTCCAATATTGGATTACTCTCTCTGTAAAAATTTCTTACTAATATCCAACCTAAACCTACCCTGGCAGAGCTTAAGATCGTGCCCTCTTGTCCTACTGCTGGTTGCCTGAGAGAAGAGACCAACGTTCACCTAGTTACAACCTCCTTTCAGGTAAACCTCCTTTTGGGTAGAACAAGAGTCCAATTTTAAAACATGATGAATCCAGACAGTTGATTTCCTGACCATTTAAAATTATTTTCTGGCTAATGTCACTCATGTGTGGAGATTTTAAAAAAAGCAGTACTCTTCATCAAATAAAAATTTCAGAATAAATTTGAAATAGGCTCACTGTGGTGACTAAAGTTAGAATTTGGCAAGTATCAACATATTTGTTTTCCCTAAATCTTGTTATATTTAGAACTATTTTCACTACCTCCAGACAGCAAACGTAACATTTATGCTAGCCTAAAGCATTATCATAGCATATGCAGCCTTCTGAAGGTTTTCTGTATTCTTCCCATTTACAGCATGGTTAGTTACAGTGTATCACATGGACCATCTCTACATTTATTGCTATGTATACAGCAAGAATTTTTTCCATATCAGGTTTCTCTCTTCTCCTGTTTTAGTGGAGAGTTTCACTGCCTTCTACCAGTCCATCTCCCTAATGCTCATTGCCAAGGAATCTGCCCGTACCATACGTCAATACTGAATTTTTCTACACACCTGAGAATCCTAGACTCAGGATAGATAGACACGTGATTTAGATGAAGACCACTGTCTGGAGAACTGTAGAAGTGATTAACTCTTGATTTACTTTAGTTTTAGTTTATCTTGCAAGCAAAGAAAGTTGCTCCTTCCGAAGTACTGGATGACATCACTATGCTGGATGCTGGCAATACAGGTGATGTAATGACTGTCTTGTCTCATTAGCTTGGTTCAGGAATCCCTTTTCCACTTCATCAAAGGAAGGAAACTACCCAACCACTACTTGGAAAATATATTCCCATTGAGTTTGATGTTGGCATTTGAGCCGCTTATTGAATATAGATTGGTGCTGCCTGTTCTCTGTCTTGACAGCAACCAGATCCCTGCCCTCTGCCAGAAGAGTATAGGCAGAAAAGGACAGGAGCAGACACTCTTTTCCAATTCATTTTTCAACAACAACAAAAACATCTAATCCTTTTGTGTAAATCTCTCCAGTTTTGGCAGCCAGCATGGAAAATCAAAAGCCAATTTTAACAATGCTTACAGGTATGAAAAAAAGAGTAACATTTTAATACACGTAAATAAAACCCTCTTCATCCTTCCCTTATAGGCATTTAAAAGTAGACAATGAATTTGACCCACTGTGGGCCATAGTATATTTTGGAACACACCTACACTTCTCTTTTGTTTATTTCAAACTCTAGTACAAACCACTATTGTAAAGGTTCATTTCAGTGTTTAAAATCACTTACTATGTATATATGTTAATCTAAAATACAAATATAGCACAATTTTAACTCTAGGAAATCCCAGTAAAAACAAAAAAACAAAAATACCAAACACAACAATTGAAATGAAGCAAGTGAAATAATTAGATTGTCAGCAAAAAGATGATGTCAATATGGGGCATTTTCCTTATTTCAGAAGAAGAAAATAATTGTTTGGTTAAAACTTAATACAGATATGCCTTTTGAAAGATTACCAGAAATAAAGCCAGTTAAGCAAACCCAACTGATCACTTTAACACTGGGTTCATTCAGGTAGTTTTGTTATCCAATTATTACCAGCAGAGGTAAACACATTTCCCTGATTTACATAAGGGCTTGCTATGTGATGGGGCATAGAAGCAGGTAAAAGGAAAGAGGACATCAGCTGGCTGACAGATAAGAAAAAATTCCACACTCTAGTGTGTGTACTATCCCCTCATCCATGTGCAGCAAACATCCAGCAGTTCCAGCACTGATGGTAGATTAGTCTTTTGAAATCTGTGGCAGTTGTAAAGCTTTTTATCTGGCTGGGGCCTTAAGAGAAAATGCTGCAAAGTAAGCCTGCGTACACAGGTGTGCAATACAAGTTACAGAGGGCAATGTTGTGCAAAATACAAAAAATGCATTATTAAAATAATTAACAAGATGTGAACATTTAGTTGTCACATGCTGGAAATAAAAATGTTCAATACCTGTAAAGGACCTTTTAACTTTCCCCAGTGCTCTGTCCTTTGTGCTTAGCCCTGTTTCCCATGCCAGGCTCAGCAAACCTGGGGATAGTCAGAGAAATCCCCACAGAGAGCTACTGCACAAGTCCAGATTCATAGGGACTGTGCTACACATTTAAAGATTCAAAATAATAAAAGAAGTTGTAGAAACTTGTTACAAGTTGAGACAGGTGTCCAGAAACAGATACCTGCTTGAAAGAAATACACTTATCATTTTGTCACTTTGACAGAAAGGAGTTCTCCTTAGTCCATTTGAAGGTGCCCCTGACCCACAGTTTCTCCTTGAATGCTTGTTTTCTCCAGAAAATATTTTTTAACAACAACAACAAAACTATCATTTTCAAAGCTTCATCCACGGTACAAGATGATAAATTCCATTTCCTGAATAAAGACTTCAGGTATCCAATAAAATACAGTAAACTGGGAAGAGTAAGAATGAATGACGTTTTGGAAAAGGTGACATCCTCTGACTTTCCCTTCTCAGCTTGTTGCCTTTGTCTTGTATTACACTTGACCAATATTTCTGGTTTATCTGTGTAGACATCTATCAGTTACCTAATTGAAGATATATATGAAGTATGAAACACAGTTCTATCCATTGGTTTAATTTACAGAAGACTCAAATTTTGGTTAATATTGTTCATACCTGACCATCTAGAGTAGAATGATTAGTTTTGAAGAAAATACCAAGAAAATTTTCGAATTATTTAATTGATTATACCATCGATGATAGATGTGGAAGATCGTGACCAGAGCAAGCACACAAAGGGTTAATGAAGCACTGGACATTGCCAGAACGGAAGAGAATGTGACAGAAGGTGAGAGGAAGTGTCTACAAGGTGCGTGGAGCCAAAGGTCATGTGACCCACAAGAAGATGATTGAAGAAAAGAAGAAAGCGTGTTGAAAGCTGATATGTGTAAAGACGGACATTAGTCATTAAAAGGCAGAAATATACATACTGTACTTTTATAGGGCCAAGTATTGCTTGTTGATAGGTTGAAGATGCTTAACTCACAAACCAGAAACAACACTAGTTCCTCTATAAATAGAGGTTTGAAATAAATAATGAACGATTCTCTTGCTGACCAGCAAGGGTGTCTATGCCTCATTCGCTACAATGGTGCCCTGTGTGAGGACCTTGAGGTCCCAGGGACCTTTCAGTGAAATGTTGGGACAGAGGACGTTCATCCATAGCGATCTCCCAACTGGAAGCAGGAGAAAGGGGATCTCTTTGCAGTGCGGCCGCCCATCACCTAAGAAGCAGGTGAGCAGTTGGGAAAGATGCAGGGAAAAATATCCCTGGAACAGAAACAAAGCTTGGATGCTTTGCACTGCCTTATGTGAAAGCAAAACCGAGAAGTGTCCGAAAATTAATTAATGACACTTTTAGGTTGGATTTTTTTACATCTACCTGATTTTCCAAAAGATGGGACTTTCCAAATAGAAACCTGCAACAAATAGTTGTATGATCTGTGAGCAAGCTGGACTTGGGGACTCTGCAGCTTGCAAACACTTAACTACCTGGGGTATGAGAGACAGAGACTGCTGGAGCTCTGGACTCTAACCCTTTCGCTCCTCCTGTTAAGGAGGACAAAACTAAGACTGCAGAGCCACCCTTATAGGAGAAAAGTGGCTGCAAACTGCCCAAACTCCCACAGACATGCTTTTCCACCCTCCTGAAAGGGGAATCTGACATTGACTCCAATGACTCTTCTGATCCAGGGTTAGACGAACCAGAACGAAAATGATTTCCTTTCATTAAAACCCAGAATGTGTGTAGAAAGATTTATGCAAACAAATGGGATGAATGCAGAGAGGAGGCTTTAGCAATGGGCAACCGGGACTTTGTAACCACCTGTCCTGTAATATATTGATGACAACAACCACCTAAGTATCATAGCTTGTCTTATGAAATGATAAAAGATTTACGGCAGTTAGTAAGAGAAATTTATACCATAAATTATACCATAGATAAATTTATTATACATATACTATTGCTTGACCTAAACAATAAACAACTGGAAGGAAGGAGTCTTAAATTGCCCAGACTCTGAAAAAATATATAGGCATTTTACTGTAATTGACTGTGCTACTGAGATTAGGATTGTTGAAATCATAATTTAAGCCTTCATTTATCAGACAAAAAGCTAGTGAGATGGAAAGAAACTAAGTCATTACCTCAACAACTCATCTGTCAATCCTTTCACAATTCTTCAACATGGATTTACTGAATGGAGACTCCAATGCACAACTGGAAGTTATTGCAATATGAAAAAGTGATGCTCATTTTGGTGGACCTGCATTTAACAGGACTGTGTTTTTTAAACTGTCGTTCCATATTTAGTTTTTTTCCTTTATCCTGTATTGCCCTAAAACATCTAATTAAAACAGATACTACATGAACTAAAAGTCACTTTAAAGCCAGAGAGATTATCACTCGCAATCAATTGCTGCAATATAATGACAATTTAGAAAATTTCTGACCTGTGTTTATTTTAAGCAATTTGAAACTCTAATTGGGAAACAAAAATCAAAGGAAACTGGGGTAAAAGACACAGGAACATCCTAAAAACAACTCTTCAAAGGAGTCTGAAATTTAACTAAGATTTTTAAAAAATATTTAGTATTTGTTTAGATGGAATCAGAATTTATGCTAATCACAAATTTTCCTCTGAATTAGAAAGACTAGTTGAGCAGAAGATGTTGAAAAGTTCATTTTACAGATTACAGACTAAAGATTTAGTGAAGAACTTGGTCCTTCAGACGAGAAGTCAGATGATATCAAAGCACCAAAGTTCCCAAATTGTTACCTATAAATCCAGTCATTGTTACTAAACTTTGCTGTGCTTTGCTTGCCCCAAGTCCCTCCCTCAATCCCCAAGACCAGAGTTCTTATCAGTATTACTGGAACATGCTTGTTAAACACTTAGAGATAAGGCTCGGTATAAAACAAACATTTAGTTGCATTCTTTTAAAAATATCTCTAAACTCTTCTAAGCAAGATGGTAATGTGTCCTATTCCGAAAGAACTAGAGCCAGAAATTCCCTTTGAACTATGGATAGTGACCCCTTCTTTGGAAAAAGGGTCTTCAAAGTCCATATGTGGACACAGACTGTGAGATGCCAGAAGAACGACAGTTGTAGTCATTCCTCTGGTGCTTTGTGTCTCCTAATACCAAGATCCTAGATATATGTAGTCTTTTGGGTTGGGTAACAAAGCTCCTTCCTATTTGTGTCCCCACTGGAGGGAACCTATCTCAGGTTTCTGCTCCATGTGGTGCAGAAGGCACTTTAAACAGTAGGCACTTAAGTGTTAGCTTCGGAGTTGTTTGCTGGATAAAGCTACAAGTAGGTAAGCATTAATGTATAATTATTTGAATATTGCCATAAAACTATTACAGTTATAGGAAGTGAGCTGATGTACTGTATCCATAGGCCTTTTGAACCTAGAATCATCTTATGAACAGCTATAAAAAAATTCTTTTGGATGATATCCTAATCTATAGTAACATTTACATGTGAAGTTACAATGCATGAATGCTTTGTTATTCCCCTGAACTAATATCAGGCAGGTCAAAGCAGTTGCTGGCAATTAGACTCAAATATTAGTGGTTTTGAAACTAAAAATTTTGACAGTGACTCAGGGATGTCCAAAGCAATGCAGTGCATCAGAGAGAGAAGGTACAAATTTGGCCAGAACTGATTTTTGCCAATCAGCTATTAAAGTGTGACTCACTGTCCAAAGTACTGGATACTCCCTATGTTTCGTTACTATACAGTGCCTCAGCACTTGGTCATTACTCACTATCAACTAGCTTTTCAACTATGGAAAATAAAACTGATTTTTAATATCCATCTTTACAAGGATACCTGAAAAATTCAGGGCTCTTTGAAATCTTTTTCTTTTTTTTTTTTTTAAATATAATGCAATGAAAGTGATAGATGTAAGGCAGATGACCTGGACCATGACTATACCGCCTAAGATCAGAATCTTTATGGCCCTGTACTTTCCAATGCTTTTTATTTTAACATTTCACAGAGGTCAGATTTTGGGAAAACCAATGTGTCTGTCTTGGAAGTCTCAGAGAGACTGACCATTGAAAATCATTCTTCTCCATTCCTTCTTTTGATTATTCCTGAACCATATGCTAAATACTGTTAGTCATCTCTCCACAACCACGTGAGCAAGGAAAATCTATAATTTGAGTGTACTTTTCTGGAGGCAAAATGACAGAAAGTATGACCTACCTGCAGACCAAATAATGTGCCAAGAAGTGAATTCTGGTCAGACTAAAATGAAGTGAGAGTGTCTGTGGGTTTTCTCCCATTTTATGAAGTGTTGCAGAGGCGTACTACAGAAGGCTTTAGCCGTGATGTCAGAGTTAGCCTGGCTGTTGAAATAGCAGAGAAATATTATTACATGTTTATAGATTTGGAGATAAAAGAGTGGTATATGGACACAGAACAGCACGCTTGCAGTACTTTGCTACTGCATTTCTGATGGGTAAAGGACAACTAAAAGAGTTATATACTAAACATTTAAGTCATGCATTTAGATAGCTTTGTATATTTAATCACAGGCATTGTAAGTCTTATGGCATGAAATATATATAGGTTGTTTTGGACAAAGTTCTGAATCACCATAAATGAGACTCAAAGAAATTACCTTACTGGACATTGAATGACTTTGTTACAGTAACTCAAGCTACAATTTTAATTCCGTTCATATTTTTAATAGGTATTTTCTAAGTTTGTTTAACCATAAAATTGTGTTAAGAGAATTCTTTAATTTTATGATACAGAAGGTTATAAAATCTTCATCAAGGCTCAAAGATGTAATCTATATAGCAATCAGTTTTTGTTTGCCCTGAAAATACTTTTGCAAAGCTAATAACTTGGGGAGAAAAAGGAGTTAATTTTGGGTAAAAAATCAACAATAAATAACAAATAATGAATAAATAACTTTTCATTCTGTTACATGACTGTTAACAAAAAGTTTATCTATTTAAACTGTTAACCAGTATAAACAGATAGACTTCTTTTTCAGGCCTCAATAAATGATTTCTTTAAACATAATATTACTTTTTGCAGTTCCCTGTAACATGTCATGACCCTACTAATATTTTGGTGGTAAAACCAAATTATTTCTTTACATAGCAACTGTGTGAAATAACACATCCCTCAGTCCCTTCTGGGTTGGAGTAGCATGGTGGAGGGAGCGGTCAAGTATTGTCGGGGGTTTTCACAGGGTGAACAATAATGTTTCTTTTCTTGTACAATCTGTCATTGGTATTGTTGCTGTTACTGTTTGTTTCTTATCTCATTGCTGTTTCCAGTAAATTGTTCTTATCTCAACAAGTGATTTTTACCTTTAGTGTCTTCAAATCCCCTCTCCAGCCTGACAAGGGGAAGGGGGAGTAAATGAGCAGTGCATGGTTTGGAGTGGCTTCAGTGGGAACACTGAATTGGGGAATACCATTCCTAAACCATGAAGGTCTTATTATTCCTGGTTCTAGTGAGATCATGTCTTGGAGCTCATTGCATGTTCCCCAGGGAAGCTTTTCTGCTGTAAGGATAGATATTTGTATCTTTTCTGTTGGGCAGTGAGATTTTTCTAAGCTTTTCCTTACCAATGTTGCTAATATCTGATCTAGTAATCATGTTGCCTTAAAGGAGGGAGGGAGTCAAAAAGACACTCAAGAGGCAATCATTAGTAGAGATAAGAGAGCAGCTTTAATAGAAGGCCTTCGATAGAGACACGCACACCACGTGTCCAGGGGGTTACACAATTTAAGGTATTTTCCCAACGAATCCCAGATCTATCTACCCAGCACATCCCAGTTCTTAAATGAAATGAAGGCCTTCCTTGAGGGAAGTCTAAACAAGCTAAAGGAATTTAGAAAGTTAGATATGAGATGGAGAAAAAGGTTTGGATATGTGTAAACTACCGTGCTAAAGTGTGAGCTAACTACAGCTACTTCTAAAATCTACAAAAAGCTAAAAATAAAAAAAATTGACAATCCTTCTGGTCTTTTGGAGGAAACAAAAAATCATTGAGAAAAGCATTTACATAGTATACTTTATATAAAGTACTTCTATCAAGAGGATTTTCTTTGTAAGTAAAGAAGTCCCTGAGATTAACTCGGTTAGAGCGTAGTGCTAACAATGCCAAGGTTGTGGATTAAATACCTGTATGGGCCATTTACTTGAGAGTTGGACTTGAAGATCCTTGTGGGTCCCTTCTGACTCAGAATATTCTGTAATTCTGTAATATCAAGATTAATCTTCAAGGAAATTTAATTCTATTATGGAGAAAACATTTTATTTAGTTCTTAATTTTGGAAATAATTATAGCAGTAATTAAGGTAACAATTCCATGCAATTTATGTTCAAGTAATATTATGATGTTTACTCTCCAAGCTAATTTTTCTTTTGAGAGAGAAATGGTGTTGAGTGTTTCTTCCTACAGAACATCAGCTTAATATAAGATGGATCTAATAGAAGACCCGGGCACATGGAGTTTTCACCTTCTAAAGGGCTGCAGACATAATTATTTCCTCTAAAGAATGCAACAAATACTGATGCTGCTGAGTTGTTCAGGGCCCTAGCTCACAAATTCTCTGTGGTGGGATTCACAGACAATGTATTTCCCAGCAGACTTACCCACAGGGCTCACTACATGATTTGTTTTCCCAGAATTCAAAGTGTAAATACAGGGGAAGGACAAAGCCTTAGGATCTTTTGCCCATAACAGCAACCATTATGAACATTCTGCAACAATAAGCCTGTAGGAAACATACATTTACCCTTTTCATATAAAAATTTGTCTATTTTTTTCCAGAATATTGAGGAGCAAGAAGAAGTTTGAGAAAATGTAATTTGTGATAAATTGTTCATTTTTTCTGAAAACCTAGAGTAAACAACATGTAATTGAAACTGACGGAGGTACTGAAGTTAAAGTTTAACCATGGTGTAATTAACAGCAAAACATGGGTCATCACATTTAAGAAAACTCCACCTTTTCATCTGAGGTATCTGCAGAAAACACTGACATCAGTTCTCTGCAGACTGAACTGAACTGTGACAAATTACTAAATAGCTTAGCCCATTACATTTTCTTGGGCTTGGTTTTCTCCATATTATGGGTTATTCCTTGAACATATCTGTAATATCAGTGATGTGAATGCCTTTATATATCAAATATCTACCAAATATATACCAAATATCTATCAAGCTAATTTCTTGTCTGTATGGTTATTGCTGAGGAACAATTAGTTGGCCACAGATAGTTACTCTGTACTATGCACCAAATAAACATATTTAGAAATGAACGTAATTTTTTTTTAGAGGTTAGAACTCCATGTTTCTTCTGTCAAAATTCAGCTCTTTTCCTACCAACTTTGACTTTCAGACATGTCTTTTCCCACAACATTTTAAGAATCTTTTATCTGCAGAGCCCAAAGATTTGAATGGAAAACAGCGTTTCCCCAACTGGACCAAATCTTTGGAGAAATATTAGGTGAATAAAACTCTGCAGGCAGTGACAGGAGAGGACAATTCCAACAAGAGGCAAAGCATGCCTCAGACATGTAAGGAAAGGGAGTTTCACAATCCATATCATACCTCTGTCGTGACATACAAACTCCATCTTCAGAGTACTGATCAAACTTACCCTGCTTGTATCAGATAAATTACCCAATAATTGATCTTGCTGTAGTTTAGAGGATTAACAGAACATGAGACGTAGCGAACTAGAAGGTATTGTTGAGCTGAAGCCCCACAAGCTGTGGAGTAGCTATTTGTTCACAATTAACTAATCAAAGAACATGCTTATGTTGAAGATAATTTTTACAGTGTGTTAAGCCAGGGACCCCAGAATGAGCTAGCATAGTATGGTCATGGGATGAGTCTACTGTGTCTCCACTGCCTCCTTCTGCATGGCCAATCTGTGTGGGTGGGAGTCCACTGTGGAGATGGAAGTGGGCTGCTACTGGGGGTGATGGGAGCAGGGATGGGCTTCAGCAAGGCGAGCAGCACCAAACTCAGGGGAAAATGGCATAACCCTCCCTCACTGGGTGCTTCTATCAGACACTTTTTACTTTCTGCAAGGAGACTTTTAAAGCAGAATATAGCCAATTTAAGAGCACACTGCCATTATTTTTTGGCTAATATACATGATATATATCTAGGATTAATGAGTTAGTGAACTAGGTATTAATATTCTCACCAACCTTAATGAGACATTCAATGCATCTCCACTGGCCCAGCAGTCATCAGTCATGTCACAGAGGGCTGGTCTCTGTCCTTCAGATGAGCTGATCATAAAGGTAGCTGAGTTTTGGACTATTTTCTACTTTATTCTTGATTTTATATGATTTAAGGAAGTGTTTTCCCCATTTAATCCCTTCCTGCTAACTACAGTAGTATCAAAAACTTGTAGTTCTATGTGTTTCTTTTCTTATCTTGCACAGTTTTAGATCACACCTTTGAGATAATTTTCTCAGTGAAACTACGTCAAGGTTACAGAGCTCTGCTGTGTCAAGGTAGGCCTTGAAACACAGACAGCTGAATCCCTCCACTGTCAAACTATCCTACTTTTTCCAAGTTGTCCCTGCACTTTGCCCATACATTTTGACTAGTTAATGTTCCTACTGAGCTAGTAGACTTTGTTTCTCATTCTATATTCAATCCCTGTTGACTCAAAGGCAAAATTATCTGTGTCTGAGGAAGGGGAGAAGGGTATCTTTGAAAGGTCACAGTTGGTGAGATTTCTTCTTATTTTGCACACAGATTGTGAAGGTTGCATCCCAGGGCCCAGGTAATGAATCTGATTCCCTACAAATGACTGGTTTCAGCATATTCTGAAGTAGATCAGGAAGAAAAATTGGTTGGTCAAGTGACCTGGACAGCTTTGTCCTACTTCAACATGAGGAGAGCTGCTTCTAATCCAAAGTGGTTAGGTTTTTGATTTTGCCCAATTGAAGGGGGTTCTGCCTCCCTCACAGGGCTTGTAAACCCTTTCAGGAGTGACCTGGGGCAGCCAGGTCCTGCCAGTGAACCCAGACACACTGTCAGAGAAAGAAAAAAGTATCTTGAACAGAAAGCGGTGGAGAATAAAAGGGGATAAAAAAAAGAAAGTCATCTTTCATATTCAGTCACTAGACACCGCTCCCCCGTACCTCTACCTGGCTAGAGGCAGGGCCCCTCTAACACTGGTCTTGGTTGGGGCCATCACAGCTCTTACCCTGTGAATATATTCAGGAGGTACCTTCTAGCAGGTCAGATCCTTGCCCATGGGATACTGCTGCTGCACTTACTCTCATGGACTTCCCTTTTTCTGTCTCCTTCAACTCTTGTACTCAGGCTTCTAGGACATGGGTAGATTTCCTGTCCCACCATCTCATGTTTTCTCCATGATCAACTAGGAAATACCACAGCTCGGTTCATGGGGTCTATCCGCCCTCTCCAACTGGGGAACCTCTGGCTCTGTCTTCAGAGGCTCTGGTTCACACTGGTGCCACGAGGAAGCTGTTTTTCTTCATGTCCTCTCTGAGTTTCTTCTGTTCATCTTGTACTTCTGTAGTCAATGCCTTGAGGTCCTCAACCATTGTCTCTATACTGGAGATATGGGTCCGTAACGGTGTGTGGACCATGCTGTCGTACATCCTGAGTTTATTCATTACAGAGCACACTGTCTGTTTTCTTCAAAGTGCAATGATGTCCAGAAATTGGTGTATACGGATGGCCCTTGCTGTGAAAGGCTTCACCACATCTGTGACATACACCTGACATCATCAGGGTTCTTGCTGGGTTGCCCATCCTTTTCAAAAAGTATCTCTAACAGTGCCATTTCTCTCAGGCATTGGATACCTTTCTCCATGGTGTTCCAGGTCGTATCATAATGGTGCTGCTGCAAGAAGTCTCCGTAAACAAACTTCTCTCTCACACCTGTTAGAAGTCGCTTCCAGAGAGAAAGGGGGTTTGACTCCCTCACGAATGCTTGCTTGATACCCACATCCTGGGCCAGGGATCCCAAATATCTTGCCTCGTTGCCATCAAGTGGCAAGCCTTCACCTATAAGGTTCCACACTCAAATCAACCAGGTCAAAATGGACTCATCTTGGTATTGAGTAACGTCGTTCTGCATATTGCGGAGCTGGTCATGTGACAGGGATTAGGTAATGATCTCAGGCTCTGGGTCCTCCACTGGTTGTGAAGGCCCTGGTTCCCCTTCCTCGTTAACTGGGCATATTGACTTGGCTTTAGACTTCTTCCTCTGCACTGGGGCCACTTCTGCTGGTTGTGACTTCCCTTCTGGTATGACTGGGGACTGAGCGATCGTGATGTTTTTGGTTTCTCTGCTCCACTGTCTTTCCCTTCTGACTGTAGGTGGTGTTGCACAGTCCATACCAGGGTGCAGTAAGCACATTGCTATAAGCTGTCCATCTCTGGAATTTATGGACCGATGTTCTTTCAGGCACTCAGCAACCTTACAGAGGATCTGTGTTTGGTCAGGGGAGAGCTCCCAAACAGAGTCAGTGGGGAGTATTCCTTCAGCACCTGGCCTATCTCCTCCCATGCTACCATCCAATCAGAGTGATTTATGTCTAGGGCAGGCTGTTGGGCCGTGGCAGGTGATTGCACAGTGGCAGGTGGTTGGACCATGGCAGGCTGTAGCACAGTGGCAGGCTGTTGGGCAGGTTCCTGGGTAGGGTCCCTAGTGTCTGGGGTAGGTCTTGGGGCAGTTACCAAAGACAACTTCACCCTGTCTCTAAATGCTGGGTAGGCCACACTGAACAAACAGAGCAAAAACATCATCAAGAATAACTATCTTTAATGTCCAGGGGAAAATTCAACCCTTCAGAAGCCACTGAAGGGCCAGATGAGAAGTGAGTGAAGGGTTGGGAAAAAGCATTTGCCTGTGTTCTTTCCCCAAAATAGGTACTATTATCAGTAAAACCCCAAGAATAAGACCCCGGGTGGTGATAGTATTGCAGCCATGTATATATAGTCCAAAAGAGAACTATGGGTCCAGATTTTTCAGCCACTGGTACCAATTTACAAACTTAATGGCAGTCACAACTATTGCAGCCATGGTGTCCTACTTTAAGCAGTGATCTATAAATGGAAAAACCATACACATGGGCAAATGCCAAAAAAAGTTGGACCACATGATGCCTAATGGTGTCTCTATATGCAATACACAGGTAATTAGACAAGAGGGTTTATTCCTCTTCCACCTTTCCTCTAGTCATGCCTCACATTGGGAGCCAATAATAATGTCTAACTTTAACAAGATTACAACTTTGAAATTAGGAGGCTTCAAGCAAAAAATGT
This sequence comes from Pipra filicauda, assembly GCF_003945595.2. Classification (NCBI taxonomy): domain Eukaryota; kingdom Metazoa; phylum Chordata; class Aves; order Passeriformes; family Pipridae; genus Pipra; species Pipra filicauda. Next base: position 3,898,329 of record NW_024104543.1, read on the forward strand.
GGAAAAGGAAAAAAACCACACCAGTTCTTTATTAACAAACCTGAATAAACAACAAATGGTGCAACCAAAACTTTCAAAAGAAACAAAATAAAGTCCCAATTCCCCAGGTGAGGGGAGAAACCCGTGGTAACTTCCTCCCCAGGAAAAAAAAGAGGAGGTGGCCGAAAAAAACCCCAAAAGCAGCTCTCGCTCTGTTCATCAGTGGAAAAAACCAATCCTCTGGACAAAGGGCTTCAGAGGCATGGCCCTGGCCCGTTCTTTAGAGGGAACCTCCTCCTTCCCCCACTCCGGCGCTACCCAGTGTGTGAGGCTCTACTCCGTCTTCCCCTCCTGACTCCCCCCATCCCTGAAGAAACAGACTGGGGTGGGGCAGGAAGGGGTAGGGATGCTGGGAAAAAGAATTCCGTCATCTCTTTTCAAACCTATGACAAAACCAAAAGCTACAATATACTCTGTCAATTTTATATTGTTATGTTGCTCTGCTTTCTTTCATACAGAGTAGGTATTTTTGTGTTTTGCTTTTGATCTAATCTCAGCCTTCTTTTTCAGGCTGACAAGTTTTTGACGACAGAAAGGAAGAGTGTGAAGTATTTTATAAGGTCTTTCTTGTATCTATTTCACTCTTTATTCACAAAGAAAAACAAATATTGAAAACTGAACTTTGCTTCCAGCGCAGTTTTAACATTGATAATTTCAAAGAAAGAAAAATTCCCTTCCCAAAAGACTCATCTAGAACCTTTTATTTTGAAGGACCTGCAGCAGTTTCTTGTAAAGAAGTAATCTTCTCTTTCCAATTAATGTGTAGTTTTTCTTGAGTTCTTTAAGTTTTTCATTACATATATATGGATGGGGAAAATGAAAAAAAGTCACAGCTTCAATGTTTAAAATATGTAATTTCTAATAAATTTTGCATAGATTATTAAAGAAATACAACCTTTATCACAACCTATTTTTAAATGACTTCTGCTAGGATAGCTTCTGCAACATAAAGTGGGAATAATTTCAGTTATTCTCTTCAAATACTATTCCTGAACATGTACCTTCCAATAAGACAGAAATCAGATTATGTTTAACCTTAAAGAGATGTTATAATAATTCAGAATCTGTCAGTCTGTGTTCTGTGAGTACTAGACTGAGCTCTAGTGCTGTTCCCTTCAGCCAGGCAGAGAGGGACATGGGAGTTTCGATTAATAGGAAGCTGAACTTGAGCCAGCAGTGTGCCCAGGTGGCCAAGAAGGCCAATGGTGTCCTGGCCTGGATCAGGAACAGTGTGGCCAACAGGTCCAAGGAAGTGATTCTTCCCCTGTACTCAGCGCTGGTGAGGCCACAGCTCGAGTACTGTGTCCAGTTCTGGGCCCCTCAGTTCAGGAAGGATATTGAGGTGCTGGAGCAGGTCCAGAGAAGAGCAACAAGGCTGGTGAAGGGACTCGAGCACAAGTCCTATGAGGAGAGGTTGAGGGAGCTGGGGTTGTTCAGCCTGGAGAAGAGGAAGCTCAGGGGAGACCTCATCACTCTCTACAACTCCCTGAAAGGAGGTTGTAGCCAGGTGGGGGTTGGTCTCTTTTCCCAGGCAACTATCAGTAAGACAAGAGGGCATGGTCTCAAGCTGTGCCAGGGGAGGTTTAGGTTAGATATTAGAAATAATTTCTTTACAGAGAGGGTAATCAGACATTGGAATGGGCTGCCCAGGGAAGTGGTGGATTCTTTGTCCCTGGCGGTTTTTAAGAAACTGGATGTGGCACTTAGTGCCATGGTCTAGCAACTGCAGTGGTAGTGGATCAAGGGTTGGACTTGATGATCTCGGAGATCCTTTCCAACCCAGTTGATTCTATGATTCTATATAATAGATCAGATAAAACAGATCTACAGATTTTTGTAGCAAAAGGCCCCTTCTAACTGAGGAACAATAGAAATCTGAGTGGTTTCAAAGTATGCCTATTCCAAAATCCCCTACAGCAGCTGCAGATGTTGCTTAGGGGAAGCATTGGAAGAGAGCAGCCATGTGATGGTGATGCTTTCCAAGAATATTTTCATAGATTGAACAATCTTTGGTTTGGGGACTTTCTAGAGAAATAAGCAAATTGATGGAACAGTTTGAGGACAGGAAAAGGAAAGAGAAACGAAGACAGACACAGGAGAGACTGTATATATACATGAAGAAGATCCTGGACTTTTGTGAAGGGGAAAGCTTTCTGGAGAAAGTTCAGGCAGGAAGAGTGGCATGTTGTGAGAGCAAGTTTGACCTTTTGCTGTTCCTAAGAAAGGACCCAGTCATGCATTTGTAGAGTGTTCTGGCCTGGGTATTGGGTTTATATGGCAAAGTTTTGGTAGCAGGGGGCAGCTGCAGGGGTGGCTTCTGTGAGAAGAGATCAGGAGCTGCCTCCTTGTCAGACAAAGACAGTTTCAGTTGGTTCCAAGACAGACCTGCTGCTGGCCGAAGCTGAGCCAATTGGTGGTAGCACATCTGTGATAACATACTTTAAAAAGGATAAAAATTCTGGACAGAAGTTGTGAGAGAAACAGCCCTGCAGACACTCAGGTCAGTGAAGAAGCAATGAGGGAGGTGCTCCAGGCACAAGAGCAGATGTTGTGCTGCAGCCTGTGGAGAAGACCATGTTGAAGTTGGTTGTCTCTCTGCATCTCACAGATCAATACAGCTTCCATATACAACTTCTGAGAGCCTAACAATAAATGAGAAATAGGTACATACAAGATCATGTCACAGGGAACAGGATGCCTCCTACCCTCTGCTGTCACCTTTGGTGTTCTGTCAGAAAGTCTCATTTTCAGTTTCTTTCTCTGCATATCTGCATATCCATATCTTCAAAGAAACGTCTCTTACACACCTGTTCATAGAGACATCTGAGGGTATAGGAAAGTGCTGTCAGCTCTAGCTCTTGACACTGTTTCACAGTGCATGAAAGCAAACCAGGGTCCCAATCTTCAAACATCAGGTATTTTGTCCAGTCCTTAGAACAAGAAATGTAAGAGTTTCAAATGTCCTAAGTCACCAGGCAATTCTATTTTCCATTTCTGACCTAATTAATTCAGAATCCTTTTCTGCCTGGCAGCAAGATCTCAGGTGGAAGAGAGGAAATTACCTTCTCCCTCAACAAAACACACAAAAAGCTGGCAGTGGATGCACACTCCAAAGCACTGTGAGTCCAATATCTTCAGCAAAGGTGGAAGTTGCACAAGACATATCTGATGGAAGTTGATGGTGTTCGTGGAAAAAAGACTCCTCCAAGACTAGCCATATGATAAAAAAATCTGCTGCTGTTTTAATTCCCAATTTGGTAAAGTTCCAGTGGGAACTGCACAACACATCCACAGGGACACAGTAAAATCCCTAACTTCCAAGACAGTGCAAGCCTGGCACTGCATTGCTGTATGCTGGAGAAACTAAGCTGAAGCCTCTTATCACTCCTGGCTTTATTGGTGGAAAGAAACCAGGACCTGCAGTACTGTCCACAGAATCACAAGGCAGTAGCACCTCAGGACCACAACAATCATATGGTGGTAGCACACACCATTGCTCCTTAAAACAAAGTAAAGTTGCTAGTCTAGAAGCAACTGTGTTAGATAAATAATGTAAGGTAAGCAAGTTAATTGGATGAATTCTGAGAAATCTGAGATGACTTTGAATTGTTATTTTAAAATTATGTCTGCACTGGTGACATCCTATATTTACCACATAGGCAAGCATAGTATATATTCCCATATAGCTATTCTAGCGTTTGTTCTCAATTTAGTATTGATAGTATAGTATGAAATACATGATTACATGCACATGCGGAAATTTCCTCTCACATTCTGACACCCATGTAATATATTTCACTATTTCTGAAGTCATATAGAACAAACCATAACCTAAAGCTATGCAAATTAAATTGATAGTATTTTCATTAAACTTTGTGGCTTCCCATTTTACTAATCCCAAACCTTCTCTGTACCTTAATATTTATCACAGGAATCAACACCTAACTTTCCTATGAACCACCATTACATCACATTTTTTAAGACATATCTATTTGCAATCATAATGGCAGTTGCTGAATGGTTTGAATTCCAAATGATGCTTGACATGGCAGCTTTTCACATGTAAGTGCAGTCACTAAATCCACTTTACAGTTAGAGCTCAACAGCAGTAGAGAAAGATGATAGCTGTTTAAGAGAAGAATTAAGTGCTCTACCCATAAGAACGTCCTCAATACATGTTCAAAATATTTGACCCATGGCAGCCTAAACTGTTATGATCTTTCAAACTTTTATTCTGAAAAACATCACACCAAAATGTAATCTTAATAGTTACAACGATACCTTGCAATGGCTAAGTTGATCCGTATTTCACACACAGGTTTGTGTTATTCCATAACATTCCAGCATGGGGATAGTCCTGTGTGGAGTAAAGAAAAATGACTGTTGGGAAAGCTCACAGTAACTCCACTGGAAAAAGACAGGGAGGTCCTGAACTGCCAGGTTTACAACCTAGCAATCATCTTACATGCTTATTTTCCATCATTCTGTAATATTATACCTGCGATATAACTTGAATTGCTGATTTTTTTATTTGTCTGGCAAATTATGAAATTGTATGTGAGCTTCCAAATGCCATGCACCAAAATCCTTATTGACCTATTAATAGTAGCCCACTACTTTTCAATTGAGGGCCATCTGGATGAGAGAGAGATTTTGTATAGTCTCTGTGCACAGACAATAGGATTGCTAGAATTTTAATGCCGTGATTTAGCACCATTCACCTGGTTGCCATTCCTTGGTGAATGCTGTAATAAACCCAGATTGACAAAGGGTAGGAAGAGAAGTTAATTTTCACAAAATTATTTCTTTTAAATCTTATATTTTTTGCCACTGGAAGCCTTAGAATCCTGTTGCTGGTCAAATCCCTATGAGGTCAGTAATTTGAGCTCTCGGGATAACTTTCTGTGATGTCAGGCTTATATTTGCTCCAGAGGTGATTTCATTAGTGATGTCATGACATAAAACATTTAAGGCCGCTGCAATTAATTAAATATGTCATTGGTGGATGCTCTGAGATAAACATGGAGACTGACCTAAAGCAGCAGAGCTCACACATACATTTTCTACAGATACCTGTTAGGTTTCTAGCATCCAGGCAGGAAGAGAGAAAGTTCTGTCATTTATTAAATTAAAAGGATAATATAATTTTCACTAAATTGTCAGACATATGTCAGGAAACAATCCTTTTATGAAGTCTGTCCTTTTTGGGGGGATGTTTCTTCACCTCTCCATTTACTAATGTGATTTGATTTTTCATTAGATCTTCTCAATCTAACCTTGTTGATTGATATTAGAGCTGATTTAAGAAATTTAAAAGTGAGAGTAAACATAAAAAATTTAAAACAATCAACTGCATCACTTTTCTTGATTTTTTAATTTAGAAACAATATTTTGATTATATCAAGTTTTATTGATCCACAATAATTCTTTGTAGCGTAACAGAAAATGACCAACACAAACATTTGATAAAACTATGAATCACAACATAAGGCTTCCACACAGTAACAAAAAATCTCATTTACTTGTTGCTTGTTATTTCTATTGAGACCACATTCTAAATCCAGGTAAACTGAATCTAGCCACTGTAGAGGGACTCTATTTTTCCAGCAGAAACAACTACCATTCATATTTCTAGATAAGAAAATGGAATTCATCCAATTTTGGTTAATACACAATTACAGCGCCACAGAATAAGAAGATAAACAAAGGTGGGTCCATCTCACATGGTACATTGCTCTTTGCATCCTCTAGAACTCCAAGTTTCCCTCCATGTACATTTCATACTTTCTCTGTCTCAAACTGGAAAAACATTGAGCTGCTGGGTGGCTTAAGCAGCCTCTTGCCTTTTCATACCTGTTGGCAGCTCCACAGTGACATTTAAAAGTAAGTAGTGACACTGAAAGCCCCAGAACTTACCTTTACTTGAGATGCAGCTGATTTTGGCTGCTTTATCTGAAATCAGTTTCTGAAAGCATCCTGAAACACTTAATAATGAAGTCTCTTGCTATTCACTAATGAACACTGTAAGTTTTTTTAAAATCCAGTTTAAGACCAATTATTTTGACAATTATTCCTTTCTTTAGCAAGAAAACTAAAAAATATTTGAAATAGAGCTGGGTGTTATATTTCTAATCATGTCTAATTTTAAAATATCTATTTTCTAGCTGTCTTTACTGACATGTTATGTTACCAATTTTTTTACTCTCACAAATATCACTGTAGCAAATGAATTGTCAGCTTGTCACGGTGAATTAGAAAGTTCCTTCCTGTGTCTCTCACCTCGGACATAACATCATGATAGCAACATGCATACTTTGGATATTTTGTAGTCCTTTCTAGAAGGGGAAATCCCACCACCATGGCCCAAGGCCAAGGGTTACGTTCCCCTAAAGAACTTACTCTTTATATGCCTATTTTTCAGTGCTTCAGTTCTTTTATTTTGTTCCTTCTCATTTTCAGAAATATTACTCTTCACCTAATGCCTGACCCTTGCCACACTCCTTTTCTTGCCTCAGGGAAAGCCCCATCAATATCTAATTGATGGCACCGGCCAACTCTGGCTCCTTCTATGGTCGGATTTCGTGTCAGCTGCAGCTGTCTGCTCCTACTTCTGGCCGTGGTCCCTGCTGAGCCTGCTCCCGGCTGTCATTCCCACCGCCCTCCTACTTGACAGGGCGGGTGAGGCTCCGGGCTGTTGGCTGTGTGTGACAGGCGCCTCTGCGGAGGCGTGGGTGGGTGGGTGGGTGGGTGGGTAAAGGCTGCCAGGAGCCTTTGACAGACAGAGGCCCCGAGGACTGAGATCAAAGGTTAAGTGGCTTTTTGCTGCCATCTCTTGATAAACCAGAGGAAAAGGCAGCAGAAGCTGATGCAGCGTCTGGGCAACACCCACTGGGCTGGGGCAGCATTTAGCGCTGGCTGATGAGGATGGATTTACCTTCTGGGTGGACAGAGCACTAACGACTTGTCACGGGTGATGATGGATGAGCATCAGAGCTGAGCGGGGAAGAGAGGTTCATTATAAATACACTTCATCCTCACTATCCTGACTCAGGGCTGAGGGACGTTTGGAGGGAAAAGTGGTTTCTGCCTTTCAGGAAATGAGTAATCTCTAATGGCACAGTCTCTGTATACTATACAGGGTGGGTTTTTTACAGTTGAAAGAGAGGTTTCAACTGTAAAAACAAGTTTGAAATGCAGGCTCTGTCTGCCATCATAAGAGATGCTAGGTGTAGACCCTGGGGTGGCTGCAGAGCTCATTAGGACAAGTCCCTGACAAATTTCAATGATGGGGCCATTCTGTGGCTAGATTATTCAACCAGCTCTCCAGTATTTCACGTGCCCCACAGCTGATACCTACAGAACTCCCACTTTGTAGGCTAGTTAAAACTTGTTTGAAGTACAGATCATCCACCGCTGCGGATCAAGCAAATCACAGATCAGCAATGACATCTAAATAAGCACACTTTCCTTTTTGAATTCTGCTGTGAGAAAAAATAGAAATGGAGATTTAAAAAACAAAAAATATGATAATTCTCAATTAAATTCTCAGTCTTTCAAGTAGGTCCCCTTGAAAACTTTGGCCTACAAATACTCTTTTTATGAGCTCCAAGGCCGCTATCATTTCTGCTTAGCCAATGTTAAGACCATGCTTCCCTAAGGTATAGAAAAAAATGAAAGCAGAATAAATTCAAATCAGCAGAGAATTTAGACTAATTCCTTTACACAGGCATTGCATAAAATGCAGCTGTGGTCCCTGAATAGAACCCAGGATCCCTGCAGAAAGCTCAGTCCCCTGAGAGACAAAGTCATGTTCCTCCTTGCCTCCTCTGCCACCAAGTTAAGATATTGCCTGATGCTTTGGTACTCTTCTGTGTCAAGTGGGATTGAGGAGGCAACTGAATAAATTCTCATTAGCTGGTGGGATCCGAAATGTGTTAGTCACACAAGTACTCCATAAAATAAATTTTTTGTGTAAAGTTTTCCAGTGAGACCTTGTATGAGGTGGTGTGCCTTCATCATTAGGTGGCAGTGGAGCAAAGGGGGATTTCAGAAAGAAGTTTTGGTCTTAGATATCTTCATCCTATCTAGGATGAAGAGATGCAACATTTTCATTGGACCTGACTCTGAGAGAAAAGAGTGAAGTGGCGCAGAGAGATTAGAAACAAGTTAGCGAACAACAAAGGGATTAAGGTATGATAAACTTAAATTAGTAAAAGATCAATAGAGGAATTTCTGCTTTTTACTTCAATTATTTGTCCTTAACTTTTCTCTGGAACTCATTTCCCATTACTGAAGATTGGTTGGAAAGTTTTAAATACTTTAAATAACTTTATTGACAGTCATCAACAGAATAAAAACTAGACTATAATGACAAGAATCAATACTTCCCCAATTTTTAAGACACAAAATGGGTATCCCCACCAACATGCACACAGCACATATATACTTTTCATTTAGTTGGATTAATGTTCCTATACAACATTTGCATTCAACAAGGGCAAGTGCCAGATCTTGCACCTGGGATGGGGCAACCCTCTCAGTTCATACAGACTGGGGAATGAGATGCTGGAAAGAAGTGCCTCAGAAAGGGACCTGGGGGTCCTGGTTGATGGCAAGTTGAACATGAGTCAGCAGTGCCCTGCCACACAGGAGGGCCAACCGTGTCCTGGGGGGCATCAGGCAAAGCATCACCAGCTGGTTGAGGGAGGGGATTGTCCCGCTCTGCTCTGCACTGCTGCGGCCTCACCTTGAATATTGTGTGCAGTTTTGGGCACCACAATATAAGAAAGATATTAAGCTCTTAGAGAGTGTCCAAAGGAGGGCAACAAAGATGGTAAAGGGCCTTGAGGGGAAGCTGTATGAGAAGCGGCTGAGATCACTTGGTCTGTTCAGCCTGGAGGAGACAGAGGGGAGATCTTATTGCAGTCTACAACTTCCTCATAAGGGGAAGAGGAGAGGCAGGCACTGATCTCTTCTCTGTGATGAGAAATAGTCACAGCACCAAGCATGCCAGAGTTCAAGAAGCATTTGCATGATACTCTCAGGCACATGGTGTGACTCTTGGGGATGGTCCTGTGCAGGGTTGGACTTGACCCTTGTGGGTCCCTTCCAACTCGGCATTTTCTGTGATTCTGTGAAATGGAGAAGCAATGCAACACTATTGTGCCTGTTCTAAATCCATTAATAAAAGAAACACAGTCACAGTTTTAAAAAAAAGAACCAAAACATTAAAATACTTGTTACGTCTCTGGTGGTGGCCAAGGTATATTTCTGACCGCTAACTGAACAGCCTTTAAAATTAAACATGGAAATTAACTTGTTAAGCCTGTGAATGTCTACGAGGATCTCTTTTTTAACAGAACTCTGTACCCTATCCAGGGTAATAATAATGTTTCCAAAAATGATAATGCAAATATAGTAAAGAGTAGTGCACACTTACTAAAAAAAGAAGGCTGGAAAATCCAAGAGGTTCCTCTCTCTTCCCTTAGTCACACGTTTTATATGAAGTACAGTCAGTTTTAATTGTGTTAGAAAATCATCTCTCTTTCCCAGTTTTAAATTTTAAATGTCATGTCCATAATATTTCAATGTTGTGGCCTCAACCACAGTGATTCTGAGTTATCCTAGACCACCTAATAACACTCCTGGTTCCACAGGGAGTTAGACCAAAGGCTTTTTAGTATAAATTGCATAATCCCTGCAAAATGTTTGGAGAAAAGAATCCTTTCAAACAGGGACATGTTTCCTGTACATGTATTTGGAGCCATACTCCAATACATTGCTGTATCCTCTAGGAAATTCTAATTATGTTTAGTTGTCATCTTAAGTTCTTATGTGATTTAATGATACGGGATAAGAAGATTATTCTGATAGGATACTAAGGGGAAATATAAATTTGATTTAATCCCATGTTTCTGCATCAGCATCCTCAAATGACCTGTGCTGCTGAGAAACTGTAATTTCTAATGAGAACTAAGCTTTCTGTTGTCATGGTTCCTGTAAAACTTCCAACTGGAAACACCAGTTCAAGAGCTGTATTTCAACTTAATTGTGGCCTGAGACAGGCAGGAAGATAAATACACAAATACAAGAACAAATATTAAGAACAAAACAAAAATCACACTAAGAGATTAAAGATAAAAATGATTTTTGATAGTGTACTGTCTAACTGCCCAACTTCATGATCAATAAGTAATCACAACTGAAGTTCTCATATTGGTAATAGAAAATACATGCTTTCTTAGGTATGAATTACGTTGCCTCCCTATGACTGCATACATTGGAAAATGATGCTAAATTAATATTTAGCTGCTCCCCATTTTCTGCAACAGCCACCTAGAAAATGAGAGTCCCTTTGACTCTTGGTAAGATATACACGGTTAAAAGTAAGTCTAGTAATGGAAGAACAAACTAGAACTCCTACCTCCTGCTCCTGATTGTCTAGATGACCACAGTCAAATTACTTTATTGTAGGCTAAAATAATTTGTGTGTCAAAAACGAAAGCTCTCATTTTCTTTACTTTTCGTCACATCATGCTATTAGATAACACAATATAATTTCATAGGTTTATAAACATATACCTCCTAGATCAGATTAAAGCACAGGCCAGGGCTCTAATTTTGACAGAAGTTTGTCCTCATGCACGTTCCCAAAGAACAGCTTTGGTATAGGATAGATAGTAAAAAGAAGTGAAAATTTCCTTCAGAGTACATATAGTCTACAAATCTACAGGTTAAGGTATTACTTCCCTAATATTTAAAGTGACAATTAGCTGTGAATATAAAAATACCTTATCAGGCTCCATCAATTAAGACCAATATGTGAAGTGGTCAGAGGTTTAGATGCAAATTTGTACACACTGTTGACCAGTTTTGCTCTTACATGCTGGATTATTCCAATACTGTCATGTTGAATGATAGCACATTGCAGTGCAAAACAGACATAAATCTTGTCAGGAACCCTGTAAAAAGGTCGATGGGAGAGAGGAAAGATGGGTGCATCCAACATAGACTGGGTTTTCTGCAGGAGTTACAGCAAAACCAGATGGAGCCCTTTTGGGGACTTTTTCATCACTATGCTGATATTCTCATATTTAAAGACGTATTAGAGAATGCTAATATAGACATTACTTCGCTATAATAAAGGAGTTTAAAAGATAAGCTATTTTTAAAGAGGTTTTCCTCTGTTGAGTCTGATACTTTGCCAGCAATTAGACTGTATGATCAGAGTGGGAGCTAGAAGTCGCCGAGACACAAATCCTCTGGTGAATGTGTTTGTCCATCAGGAGCTTATGGAACTCACTGGGATACAGGCTAACTTTTCCTGTATACAAAAAATATAAAAAGAAGTATGTAGCCTTGAGGACTGTAACTCTGTGGATTAAAAGAAGGATTCCTTCAAAAAAATCAAACTTTTCATTAAATGGAACAAATTAATGTCCAATATCTCATGAAATTTTAAATATTTGGGGGAAAAGTACACTAAAAAGCAATCAAACATTTTGTCAGTACATGTTTTCAAAGAAGGGACAATTACATAATGATGAATAATCCATTAACACTTAAAAGATAAATTCTATAAATATAGGCCTGACTGCAATTATTCTACTACCCTAAATAATTTCAACATAGAGAATTGTGGAATTCTTCAGTCAGAAAGCAATTCTTCCTTTCTAATTTTGCTGTTTTTAAGAACTTTTCACCAAATCTTTATTTATTATGTGACTATTAATGTATCCCATTAAAGATTAGCCTGATGTAGAAACCACTCTAATCTTAATATTGCCCACTGAAGGTACATGTTGAACTTCTTCACTGTTCTATTATTTCTCTCTTTCTTGTCTAGACCTTTTATTTTGTGTACGCATAGTCCTCCAGTAAACCTCTATTAATTCCAGTGAAACATTTCCACTCCATCCCAGAACAGAACCCAGTATAACATAACAGCCAAAGCAAAGAAACCTGTTATGGATGCCCATGCCTAACTCATTACAAACAACACAAGGCCTGCAACTAAGATTTGATTCATTGCGATTTTAAACTGGAATCCAAATGTGTTTCCACAGAAAATTCAGAAAATTTCATCCTTTAAATTAAAAAAAAAAAGTATCAGAAATTTGTAAATTAGTGCCTACAGACGCAAGGTAATGCACGATTAAGTAATGTGTTGTAGCATATGTCCTACATACTTAGGTACAGTGGGGGGCAGCCATAGTATTAGAGCACCAATCTATGTATTGCAGACCATATGGCACATTTGTAGACCACTTGGAAGCTGCAGCTGGTGCAAAATGAAGTTCCTATTTGCTTAGCGGATCTGGCAGGAGGAAAATACCTTATGCCAGTGTTATTTTTACTATATGTTCCCACAGTACAAATTCACACTGTTGACGTTGATGGCTAAACCTGTGTATGCTTTTGATGTTTGTTACCAGAAAAGCTCCTTTTCTTCATGGCAGCTCTCCTTTGATTTACCATGAAGTAAATTACTTAGTAAATTTACTAAGTAATTGTCTTTGGTTTTCTTTATATCTTACCTCTCTTAATTTTAGGACAATTACGGTGCCAAAATCTTTCTTCACCTTGTTGCTATTCACTTTCATTCCTCATAGCAATTTTTCAAATTTCTTTTCTCATCCCACCAAACATTTAATTAAGAAAAAACACTACATTTTTCTAGGAAATATTTCTCCAAGACCTGCCTTCTAGAATGCTATTAAGTTTTGGAAGATTAGGAAATACTGATGATTCATGTTTCTCAGTTACAAAGAGCTAGGTCTGAAAAAGTGTCACACCTTATTTAAACAAATTGCTACATCCTATATCACTCTCTAAAGCCAAGAAAAAAAGCCTTATTTTAGATCTCGATCCTCTCTATAATCCACTTTTTTTTCTATGGGGGTATGTTTTTCATTTTTCACTAGATGATGTGAGACAAAAGCTTCCACAACACACCACCAAACACAATATGCCAAAACTTCCTAATATGCCCAGGTCAGTAATTAATTTCTTCTACCTGTCTCCATCAGAGTACGTCTTGTGATCAATCAATCTTATTATGATACAGTATCACAGCTATACAGGCTTGATTAATTACCCAGTTTTTCAGGGGTATCATTTGCTACTAGAGAAAAAAAAATATTTCTTCCCCCAGCAAATCCCTCTAGCATACACAAAGTATTTAGTTATTTCAGTTTTAGAGGAAGAATGATGAGCTGGGGTGGTGCCTGTGGTACAACTGACAGTACTGGTCTATTTTCCTGAAGCTCCATCTTTAGCTTTTTTAAGTCCACTGAATGTGTCTGTCTGTTTACCCACATGAAATGAATGTCTGGTTCATTCTCTAGTTCTCCTCCCCTAATTCTGATGCATGTCTTTTAAAACAGAGAATTCTTTTTCTACTTTCAGAAAAATGGGATTATCCTGAATACCTGTCAGAACTGCATCTAACAACAATTTTTCACAGAAAATTCATTTAAGAAAACTGCCAGTTTTTCACCCTGCTTCTATAATAACCAACCTACATAAATACATAAGGATCAACATTAAAGCATATTAAAGACACATTTTGTCTTTCTGAGATGAAGTAGGGAATCTCTGGTTCTCCTGATATTGTTCTTTCTCATATTCAATACTGTCCCATTAACATTTTGAATACGGGGAAGAAAACTTTCCTTTTACTTGTGGCATTACTGTCATGCCTCCATAAAGAAACCTACAGGATGTGCATTTATGCAAGGAATCAGTGTTCAGTGTTCCTATCAGATTGGCATGTTAAGTGCTGAATTTGGTAATGCTCCTCTCAGGACCAAAACACTCTTGTTAAGATGGAGGTGCAAGCCCAGCACTGACATTTCTGTGCATCCTGGGTCTCAAATGCAGCAAAGCTCATACAGATATATTTAACTTTAAACACTTGCTTAAGCCCCTCCTGTTTCTGGAAAGCACTGAAGCTTTTGCTTTAACATTTTGCTGAATCAGACTGCTGGTTAGGTGCCAGCCTTTGGCTGAGATGTCAAATTTCATAGAATCATAGAATCATAGAATCGATTGGGTTGGAAAAGACCTTCTGCCCAGTTCCTTTGACCAGCAGCTGGGAAAGAAGAACAGTCTATGTGATTAAAAATAATAATAAAAAAAAAAAGGTTTGAGAGGGATGTGCTTGCTATGGAGGCCTTTTTTCATTGGTGTTGTAGTTTTCCAGGTAATAGTTCTGACATGGAATTATATGAAGTGATCTTTGTTGAGTGCATATAGTTACTGTTCTGCATGTGCCTTTGCAGGAAGTAGTTAGTTGTGAAGGTTTACAGAAAGTTAAACACACAAACAAACAAACATTTAACATTACATGGTGTTCTATTACATCATTTTATAAGTGCATCACTTCTTGTTTAACATGTGGCTTTCAACTTCCAAGAAAAGCACTCCCAAGTGCTAACACCCCAATCCTATGTCTGCCCTTTTATCTCGAGAGGGATGCAGCTGTGTGCGGGATGACTTTCATCACCCATGTAACAGTCTTACACTTTTTTTCAAGCATAGAACACAATCAGGGAAGCCTCACGTTAGTCCTCGCTGGAATTTTACCCAAGGCGTTCACGGCTGCCGCTACATCCATCCGGATGGGCTGCACCAGTGTGTTCGGTGCCGCACAGCATCACGTAACCGGCAGGTACGAGCATCCGCGGTCCCGCGCGGCGGGGAGAGGGAGCGCCGGGGGAGAGAGCTGCTGGGAGCGGGGGAGCTGCCCGGGGAGACGGGGAGAGCCGCCGGGGGTGTAAAGGAGCTGCCCGGGGCGGGAGGGAGCCGCCGGGGTGGGAAGGAGCCGCCCGGACGGGAAGGAGCCGCCCGGACGAGGAGGAGCCGCCGCCGGCGGGGCTGAGCCGGTGTTGCGGCGCCCTCTGGTGGGGGCGCGGCGGGGGCGCACCCCCCGCTCCGGGCGGTGTTCGCGGGCGGGGACTCCGGTGTGAGACCCCCGGGAACCGCCGCCCCTCGGGAACTCCGCCCTCTTTCCCAGCGACTGATGCTTGTCATTGGAAAGGCTCTACCTCTCTGCTTTCCTGCAAATAATCAAGCGCGACTCTTACATAAAGCGCAACAGTTTAAAAGGAACAGATCGCTTACAGATCATGTCTCTATGGATGTGGATGTTTCTCAGTTTAGGACTTTGTATTGCAAAGCTGGTTTTTTGCGCTGTTTGTACTGATGACATGCAATATACCATTATTATGATACTACCGCAACTCTGAGTGAGAGTGACACTGACAATATTGAAATTAAAGGTACCAATAGCACCACCATATCTGCAACACTGCTGCAGATATTTATTGTGCAATTTCATTTAATTTTGTTTCATGAAATGAATTCTTGTTTAATGAAATAAAATAAAATGAAATTTCGACTTTTCATTTCATTTCAAGAAATTTAATTTCAAGAAATTTTATTTCATGAAATTTCATTTCATTTTATTCCATGAAATGAATTTTCATTAAATGAAATGAAATCAAACCAGATTTCTTGAAATGAAATGAAATTTAATAAAATGAAATGAAAATTCCACATTTCATTTTATTCCATGAAATGAAAATTCAGTTCATTTTATTCCATGAAATGAATTTTAATTCATGAAATAATGAAATGAAAATTCGACATTTCATTTTTTTATGAATTTCAGATAATTTAAAAAAATTTAATTTTATTCCATTTCATGAAATTTCATGAAATTTCATTTCAAGAAATCTGATTTTATGCTATTTCGTTTTGTGAAATTTCATTTCACAAAAAGAATTTTCATTTAATGAAATGTCGAATTTTCATTTCATTCTGTTAAATTTAATTTCAAGAAAAATTATTTTATTCCATTTCATTTTATTTTATTTAATTTCAAGAAGTCTCATTTTATTTAATTTCATGAAATTTCATTTAATTTTATATCATGAGGTGGCTATGGCCCTCTTCACCCAACCTTTTCATGCTCCTATATTTTTTACACCCTATTTCCTTCTCTTAGTCTGAGGTGGTGATATTTAGAGGGTGTCTCTAATAATGGAAAAAGGTAGAGAGGAAGGAAGATAAGGTTTCATCTCTGGTAAAACTTTTCTGTAATAAATGCTGGATCAGGTGTGGGATAAAGGGGCATCATGGAGTTCCAAAGGGAAAAGAATGAGGCAGGTAGGTATGAAGATGATGATCTCCCTTGGGGAGATTGTCAGGGAGAGATCCTGACATTGTACATTGTGGAGGAGTTAGTAAGGGGAGAGATCCCCACTTCAACCCCCTTGAAATCCCTTTGGCCTGTGGTTAGAGGCAGGAGTCATCAAGGCAATGTCAGTGAAGCTTTTTGCTCTGACTTCTTCATCAGTAGATCTGCTTAAATGCTTTATCTGAGTTACTGATAGCGTGCAATCACAACTATCACTCCTCTCAAGTTAGAATAGAGAAACGTTAACCCAGAGAGTAGTACATAGTGCAGACCTGTTTATCACAGATGAAAGACTGAATTCAAACAATTCTGCTTTTGTGAGCACTAGAGACACTGTTTCCCAATAGACAGCAGGCTGCTTCTTGCTTAGAACATACATCAAATAGATGCACAAAACAAAAGCATGGTTGGTTGTGAAGCTTTGCCTTAGAGAAGTATTAGATTGTTCAACATCCACCATTCGTCAGGCCAGTTGTGTTTATTGAATGCATCTGAACTGCACTGCTTTGCTCTGGCATATCCACTGGGTAGAGCTTGAACAGGCAGGAGAGAAGGCTTTGGAGGGGGGAAGGAGAAACTAAAGACAGCGAGGCAGCAAGCTGACCTTCCTGTATGCTTGTTTCTTCTGCTTTCCTGTGCTCCACTGACAGCCAGTCCCACATGATGCATGGTGATTGCTGAAACCTGCTACCTGCTGTGTGAGTCTGATACTTTCCGAAGGCTGATTGTAGCTGAGAAATGGATGACCCTTGCTCTCACACATCCACACACAATACGAATAATATTTCTTGGGTAGGA